>NC_092707.1:38715272-39037444 GCF_047496885.1 Scyliorhinus torazame
TCATTTTATTAAAGTGTGGCTGGCAGGTTAGATATCAGCTGTTTGAATGCAATCTGCCTGTAACAGTGGTTACATCTCAAAAAGATAATTCAGCGGTTGTGAAATGCTTTGGAACTGTACAAATTCAACGGCCGTGAACTTGTGCTCTATGGCATAGCTAGTGCCAACACTATGGAAGCCTTGAACTGAAAAAGTGGCGGCTGGTATGATTCCAGTCACCTCAAGTGTGGATGGCACGGCATTGCTTATCTTGACTGAATGGGTGGTAATGTGGGCATACTATGCAAATGCTGGAATCATGCAGTTTGGGCAGATTGTGACCTCAAACTATTCCTAATGCTGATTTTGCACACAATCCTGTTATGTTGTCAGCTCTGTTAATGTCCTCTTTTCAACAAAATCAACTGAGCATCTGTTTGAGGGACCCTTGCCCCATTAAACACTCTTTCAAGGGATAATCTTCCAAGTTCTAGACAAAGTGCTTTCGATTAACTTTTTCTGTTACATGGTAGCATTCTGTGCTATTGGAAACGTTTGGAATTTTTTACTATTTTGAGTGACGAGGTTGTGGATCTTGATAGGGTGGCCAGAGGATTTGGGAGGCATGTTTGAAATGGAGGGCAGGGACTATAAGCAGGAACGATTGTACTGAAGGTAGAGGAGGAGAAAGAAGAGAGCACACATCTGGATCCCCCTAACTCCAATACTATGGATACCCTAACTGGTTTCCATGAGATGTTAAACTCACATCATAGTTGCTGTCAAATGGTTTCGATTAATTTGCTGCTCGAGCTTCCTTGACTAAAATCCTGAAATAACAGCCACTAAAAGAAAAATATTTTTATATAATTTCTTCAATTAAAAAAATCATCTCAACGTGTTTTACAAACATTATTAAACTAAATTTAGCCCATATAAGGCGGCATCAGACCAGATGACCAAAAGCTTGGTCAAGTAAATGGGTTTTATGGAGAGTTTCCCCAAGGGGAAAAGAGAAGTCCAGAAGTGGAAAGATTTAGTGGTGGGCGATGTGGAGAACAAATTCCAGGGACCTTGGCAACTGAAGTCATGGCCGGCAATGATGGAGCAATTAAAATTGGCAGCGCTTCAAAGGGCTGAATTGGCAGAGTGGGATGGGAGGTGCAAAGGTGATGGAGATCACAGATGTAGGGAGAAGTGAGACTGTGGAGAGATTTGAAAACAAGGATGAGATGTTTAAAAAAGAGACATTGTGGGGCGGGGGGGGGGGGGGTGTCACATGATGTGGATTGAGAAGCGGCTGTGTTTTCACGAGCTCCGGCTCTGCTCATCCTTTAATTCATAATTTTATCCTGGTGCACACCTCATTTTGGTCCTTTTCTGGGTTACATGGTGTGTGGTGTGTCCCGGAAGTTCCTGATTGGTGTTTCTGTTAGGAAGGACCGATATAAAATGTTAAGATCCTCAATTGCTTGTGGGGTTCGAGTAAGCCGGGGTGGGGCCCAGTTTGCAGTGGTGCAATTGCTGTTGATGGTCCTGCATGCATCTGGATGATGGCTACCATCCAAGATGTTGGCTTGGCTGAGAATATTGACTCTGCAGTGTAGGTCCTTAAAGCTAACTTTAAAGAGTTGCAAGGTACTGCTATGAGAGCAGAAGAGATGCATGAAAAGTTTCTCGTACTCAGAATAGCACTTCCTCAGTGATGGCCTTCCTTTGTATTGTCAAAGTCCTTTTGCAAGATGTGTTGGCCGTCCTGCCTGGCTCAGGAGAGAGGGGTGATCCTGAGCCCAGTCCCTGCCGAAAAGTGGAGGCATGGGGCGTCATTCTCCGACCCCCCAGCGGGTCGGAGAATGGCCGTTGGCCACCGTGAATCCTGCCCCCGCCGGTTGCCGAAGTCTCCGAAGGGAGAAAAATCGGCGGGGCGTTAATGGCGCCGCAGACGTCGGAGAATGGCACGGGTGTGTGCAAGGCAGCCGATTTTGGGCCTGCCGATATTCTCCCTTCCGGATGGGCCGAAGTCCCGTCGACGTGATGACCGGTCACGTCGACGTAAATCAAACCTCCTTTTCATCGGCGTGACCCTGTGCTCTCGGTTCACGCCGACCAGCGTGGAGGTGAGTGACGGCCTGGGGGGGTTGGCCGCTGGGCAGGCGATGGCGTGGCTGCAGTCTGAATGTGTGGGGGAGAGGTGTGTGTAGGGTTTTGTGTGTGTGTGTGCGGCGGGGGGGGGTGGTTAGAGTGGGCTGGGCTCTGGGGGAGTGCCGGGAGGGGGGTCCGTGCCGGGGAGGAGGATGGGGTGTCCGTGCGGGGGAGGGGGATGGGGGGGGGGTCCGTGCGGGGGAGGGGGATGGGGGGGGTCCGTGCTGGGGAGGAGGATGGGGAGGTCCGTGCCGGGGAGGAGGATGGGGGGGTCCGTGCCGGGGAGGAGGATGGGGGGGTCCGTGCCGGGCCATGCGAGGGCAAGTGAGTTGGTCCACCTGGCCAGGTGCCAGCCTCCAACAGTTGGACCCATGCGGTCCATGCCACCTGGCTGGGGGGAAGGAGGGGATATGGGCAATAATGACATGTCGTCGTTCCCACCCCCACCCCCACCAGGCCGTCATGTTTTCCGATCATCCAGCGATGTTGGCCGCCGTGGTGGCAGCCGCTATTGTCTATGTTGCCCTGGATGAGGAGGAGGAGGAGGACGAGTGTGCCAGAGAGGTGGCGCAGGCTGCCGCAGAGGGGCAGGTGGCAGCCGCCCAGGCTGGAGGGACACCTGACCGACAGGACGAGGAGGGGGAGGAGGACGTCGCGGCCCCGCGGCAACGGAGGCAACCGAGGGCGCCCCGTGTGTACTGGCCCCGGCAGTCATACCAGGACCTCACGGACCGGGAATGCAGGAGGAGACTTCAGATGAGGCAGGAAACCGTGGCACACATCTGCCACCTGCTGGCATACCTGTCACCGCGTGGCACTGGCGGGGGACACCCTCTGCCCGTGTCCGTCAAGGTTATGGTGGCCCTGAACTTTTATGCAACGGGGTCATTCCAGGCACCGAGTGGGGACCTGTCCGGCATATCGCAGACATCGATGCATCGGTGCATCCGGGCAGTGACAGATGCCCTATATGCCATGGCGCACCGCTACATCCGCTTCCCTGTGGACTGGGCCAGCCAAGATGCCCGGGCCGTGGGCTTCTCTGCCGTGGCCGGGTTCCCCATGGTCCAGGGCGCGATAGATGGGATGCACGTCGCCGTGCGGTCACCTGCAGATAACAGGGCCGTGTTCACCAATAGGAAGGGGACCTATTCGATGAACATACAGGTGGTCTGCGACCACCGCATGATGATCCTGCACGTCTGCACCCGTTACCCAGGCAGTGCACATGACTCATACGTGTTGTCGCGGTCATCCATCCCCGGCATGTACGAGGGACGCCATCCCCGGCTGAGGGGCTGGTTGCTGGGCGATCGTGGCTGATGACGCCTATACGGAGGCCACACAATGAGGCGGAGAACCGCTACAATGATGCCCATGTAGCGACAAGGGGAGTGATAGAGAGGTGCTTTGGCGTGCTGAAGATGTGTTTCAGGTGCCTGGACCTCTCTGGGGGCGCCCTCCAGTATCGGTCAGATAGGGTCGGCCGCATCATTGTGGTGTGCTGCGTCCTGCACAACATAGCCCAACAGAGGGGCGATGCGCCGCAGGCAGAGGAGGGCGGAGTGGAGGAGCAGCAGGAAGAGGCGCAGTCCTCCCCAGATGAGGGGGATGGGGGCAATGGTCAGGGCAGACGGGCTAGACACAGGCGAGTGGCTGTCCACCGTTACCGGCTGGACAAGCGGGCACGGGACAGACTGATAGTGAAGCGGGGGACTGACTAGATGGGCGTGGGATTCGGGTAGTGTGGCCACAGACCGCACACAGACGGCAACAGCCGACCACCCACACCCCCCCACCCATCCACCCACTTAGCACCCTCACCCCCCTCCCCAACCCCACCCACCCCACCCACATGCACACCACCCCCCCCATTGCCGATCCGCCTGCGGCACAATGGCCGGGCTCACACAGTTGCGGGTGGATGCGTGTCTATTGCAGGCCATGGAGGAGGATGACAACCCGCCCTGCGATGAGCTTCTGGCTCCACATTGTTGGACTATGTCTGACCCATGGCCACAGTACCACCATCCACCCGGACCATCCCTGCATGCGGCTGTGACACTGCAGCGCACGGTCCCGTCCTCTGCCCGGGGGGATGTTGATGGCGGCCCAGGGGGACGGGGGCAGACTCACCTGGGGCTGAGGTAAGACCACCCCTCACACACACACTTGCGCTCAACGTACATGACACCCCCGCACGCTTTGGACAGAGCACAAAGGCAGCTTCTGGAGGTGTAACATTGACTTTAATAACCAAAGGGGTTCATGCACGTGCCCTAGCCCCTAAAACTCATCTGTGCCCTGCACCCGTGCCAACTTACTCAGTGTCTAATTGTTTGGCCTTACGGGCCCTTTGACTACGTCTACGTGGTTCCCCAGACGGTACAGCAGAACTGGAGGTGGACTCCTGTGATTCCTGCCCTCTGATACAGGATCCCTATGGCGGCCGTTTCCTGGGGCGTCCTGGCCTAGATGGGCCAGGCTGCGGCCCGGGCGACTGGGATGGCGAGCTGCCAGCCTGTCCTGCCCGTTGCCCACCCGATGCACCTGGGACGGAAGGGGGGGGGGGGGGGAGTCCGAGGTGTGGCGGTGTTCCGGGACCTCCCCTACAGGGGGAGCCGGGACGGACCACACCACCTCCTCCTTCCTCGGGGTGCCCGATGGCCCCCAGGCCTCTACATGGGTGGGGGATGCGAACGGACTGGCCATCCGACGCCCCCCCGACATCTGGCGCTGCCTGTCCTGGAAGCCCGTGCTGGTATCGACAGGGGTCTGCAGGTTTGCAGCCATGGAGCCCAGGGGGTTGGCAAATCCTGTCTGTGACTGTGCGGCGCCGGCTCGCACATGGCCACTGGCGCCGATGCCCTCAGCGATGGCCTGCTGAGACTGGGCCATGGCCTGCAGAGAATGGGCCACGGCCTGCAGAGACTGGGCCACGGCCTGCAGAGACTGGGCCACGGCCTGCAGAGACTGGGCTAAGGCCTGCTGAGACTGGGCCATGGCGTTGAGCGCCTCTGCCATCTGGCGCTGGCACTGGCTCATGGCCTCCTGTGAGAGGGCAGCCATGTCCTGGGCCACAGACGCCGCCTGCACGGAAAGCCCCAGGCCTCGCAAACCGTTCCCCATGTCTGACAACGTCGCACCCATTGCCTCCACCGCGGACGCCACCCGTGTGGTGTCGGCCTGGGTGGCACGCATGACCGGCACCACTCCCAGCTCCTGGATGCGGGTGGACTCCTCCACCTCCGACTGCAGCCGCCGCAAGCCGGCCGTCACCCTCTTCGCTCGTCTCCGGGTCGGTGGTTGCATCGGATCTATGTGTGGGTGTGGTAACTCCAGGAACCCGGGATCCATCTGGGCGGCAGATGTTTGCTTGGGCTGGGCTGCCCTCCGACCGCCCGGCCCCTCTGCTGCTCCTACCTCCACCTGCTGTACCGGGACGGCTGTGTTGTGCGCACCAGTGAGTGTACCAGACACCTCATCACTAAAGTGCCCAACCGAGGTGAGTGTTTCTGCGATGGTGGAGGGTGTTGGTGACAGCAGTGGCGTTGTGTCATGCTCTTCGTCCCACTCTGAGTCCATGGCACTTTGGGGTGGGGGTTCGTCTCCACCCATCCACTCTGAGTCACTGTCCGGTATTTCGTCTTCCTGGGTACTGCTGTCCCGGGTAGTGGTGTCCTGGCTCGGATGTGACGGGGGCCTGTGGCTGCCCCCCTCATCGCTGGGTGGTCGCATGCTGGAGGGTCCGGGTCTCTCCATCTCCCGTGGCCTCCGAGGGGCATCCTGCGGGCGGTCTGCATCTGCGGGGATGGGTGCCTCGACGTTTGCTCCTGCGATACACAATGAAGCATGCATGGTTAGACACGCAGGCAGTGATCAGGTGATATGGGGGAGGGGGATATAGGGGAGGGGGGGATATGGGGACGGGCTGTTGGTGGCTCACTTGCTAGTATGCCCCCGACCTCTGCATCAGCAACCTCCCGGTCCTCAGGTCCGCCAGCCAGTTCCAGGGCCCTTTCCTAGTGTTCGGTCAGTGGCCTCTCATCAGCGGGGCCTCCTCCAGTCCTCACATGCTCCCTGGTGTTGTGCGCGCGTTTCTCCTGTGGCGGGGGGTGGGGGGGTGTGGCAGGGGTAAAAGGCAACAGTGTTAGGCAGGTATATGAATGCACGCCATCGGTTGCGCGTGTATTGCAGAGGTTAAGGTTAGGGCTGGATTCACTTGGGGATATGGGGGAGGGGGGATATGGGGGAGATATGGATATCGGGCGGGGGGGGCGGGGAGGCTCACCCTACCTGCTCTGACGAGGTCGTTCACCTTCTTGTGGCACTGGGTGCCTGTCCGTGGTGTCAGGGCCGCAGCGGTGACGGCCTCTGCCACCTCCCTCCACAGACGCCGGCTGTGGCGTGGGGCAACACTGCGGCCATGCCCAGGATACATGGCCTCCCTCCTGTGCTCTACTGTGTCCAGGAGCGCCTCCACATCCCGTGACTGGAACCTCGGGGCTGAGCGGCGGCCAGCCATCCAGTCGGGTGTTCCGGTCGGGTGTTCCGGTCGGGTGGTGGAGGGAGCAGCGTGTCCTTTTGAGCAGTCACGCCTTGCGGCGTGTATGACGCTGCACAGCATGAACCACGTGCGCAAGCGCGGATCCCGTCACGTCGCTGTTAGCCCATTTCAGGCCGGAGAATTTGCAACGATTTTTCCGGTGTGACGCAAGTCAGATTTGCGCCGTTTTTTGCGCCGATCGGCGGACTTTGCGCCGATAATGGAGAATTTCGCCCAAGTTCCCGATTCACTTCAAAAATTTGCTGCCATGCTTTGGTAATCTTGATTTGGAGGCTGGGTGCATTAGATTCAACGGAGCACAACCTATTTGGTCTTCGAAGCCAGGGATCAGTCTGATCCACGGATCAGTGGTCCTTTATTGTCCTGTTCTTGATGCTTGACGTGGGAGGTTGGAAATGACTGAGCCTGACATATCATTCCCCCGGGCCGGGGCCTAGGTTGTCTGTGAGATGGCATGGCGGAAGTGATGCGTCTTGAGCTTCCATTGTTGGAATCCTTGAGAGATCCTGAACATTCCTTGAGAGATTCCCCACTTGTGAATGCCGTTCCGTTGTCCGACACCAATACCTCCGGACGTCCATGTGTTGCAAACGAGGCCCGAGCTTTACAATTGTCGATGCTGTGCTTACCACGTTTACCCGGTGGACGTCCAACCATTTGGAGTGGGCGTCCGCTATCACCAAAAACATTGAGCCCATGAAAGGGCCGGCGTGGTCAATATGCAGACATGTCCACGGTCTGCCTGGCCATTCCCACTGGTGCAATGGCACAGCTCGTGGCACTCTTTGCCCCTGTTGGCACTCCTGGCACTGACGTACCAAGGCTGCTATGTCTGTGTCCAATCCTGGCCACCAATCGTAGCTTCGAGCTAGCATCTTCATTTTAGACACCCCTGGGTGTCCGTGATGTAACTCGGTTAAGATTGCCCGACGGCCCTTATCTGGGCACCCCACAATAGGATACCATCTTCTACATTTATTTGGTCCCTTCTGCTCCAGTATGGGTGCATCTGGGGCTCCACTGGTATCTCCAGTTCCCCTGTTCGCAGTAAATGCTTCATCTTGGCTAAAACTGGGTCTTTTTGCGTCCACAACCGAATATGTTGTGCGTCCACTGGTAGGGTGTCCAAAAAATTTAGAGTCATTACTGTCTCCTCTACTTTCGGTATTAGCGGCGGGGTGTCTGGGAGGGGAAGTCTGCTCAAAGCATCTGCATTTGCTGCTCGCGTTCCTGGTCTGTGCGTATCAATACGCCGCCAGTAGCAACGCCCAGCATTGGATTCTAGCTGATGCAATCGGGGGTATTGACTGGTCTTCTTTTAATAACCCTAATAACGGCTTATGTTCCGTCACTATGGTGAATTTCTGCCTGTACAGATACTGGTGAAATTTGTTTACTGCAAATATCACCGCCAGTCCTTCCTTCTCGATTTGGGCGTACTTTCTCTCAGCCATCGCCAAGGTCCTCAAAGCATAGGCTATTGGCCGTTCTTCCCCATTCCTTCCTCTATGGGCTAAGATGGCTCCTACCCCGTAATGTGATGCGTCACACGTGACCACCAACTCCTTCCTTGGGTCGTAATGCTCTAGGACATTTTCGGATGACAGCTGTTCCTTAATGTCCCTAAATGCTCGGTTTTGGCGGGCGGACCATTTCCATTCTTGTCCCTTTTTTAGTAGCTGGTGGAGGGGTTCTAGGATGGACGCCCTATGTTCAGTAAATTTACCATAATATGTTACCAATCCTAGAAATGATCGTAACTCCTGGACCGTGGTGGGAGCTGGGGCTTCTTTTATTGCTCTTACTCGGTCTTCCAATGGGTGTAAGCCCGACTCGTCTACTTTATATCCCAGGTACGTCACTTGTGGGGCCAGAAAAACAAATTTTTCTCTTTTCAGCCGTACGCCTGCCTTTGCGAAACGCCTGAGCACTTCCTCCAGGTTCCTTAAGTGTTCCCTCTTTGTCCTACCCGTGATCAAGACATCATCCAAATAAATCGCCACCTGCGGTAGTCCCTGCCGAATATTTTCCATCGTACGCTGGAATATAGCGCAGGCTGATGACACTCCGAAGTGTAGCCTAGTATAACGAAAAAGTCCCTTCAGGGTGTTGATCGTAGCGAACTTCTGGGAGTCCTTGTCCAATTTTAACTGCAGGTAGGCGTGGCTCATGACAAGTTTCGTGAACAAAAGCCCACCTGCTAATTTGGCATATAGGATGTCTATTTTCAGGATCGGGTATTTGTCCAGCAATGCGTATTTGTTTACCGTCTGTTTGAAATCACCACAGAGACGTATCGAGCCGTCTGGCTTCAAAATTGGTACCACTGGCGCTGCCCATTCCGAGAATGAAACGAAAAGAAAATCGCTTATTGTCACAAGTAGGCTTCAAATGAAGTTACTGTGAAAAGCCCCTAGTCGCCACATTCCGGCGCCTGTTCGGGGAGGCTGTTACGGGAATTGAACTGTGCTGCTGGCCTGCCTTGGTCTGCTTTCAAAGCCAGCAATTTAGCCCTGTGCTAAACAGCCCCTAACTGTACTGGTCTGATAATGCCATCGCGCTGTAATCTTTCTATTTCGACATTGCAAAAGGTACCAGCCTGGCCTTACAAAATTTCGGAAGGGCTTCTTGGTCCACGTGCAAAGTTGCTTTGGCGCTTATAATTTCCCCCAAACCTTCTTGGAAGACCTCCGGGTATTTTTGGAGTACTCCACTCAACTGCCCGCTTCCACGCTGGAAAATTTTCATCCAATCTAAGTTTAGGTATTTCAGCCAGTTCTGTCCTATTAAGTTCGGTCCGGAGCCCTCTACTATCGTCAATGGTAATCTGAGCAATTATTTGTCATATTCCACGGGTACATGAGTCGTGCCTAAAACTTCCAGGGGTTCCCCCGTGTAGGTTTTAAGTTTTGTCGATGTTTTTGTTAGGTTTAGTGGCTGGAGTCCATCTTTCATTTTTAAAAATGCTGCCACTCCCATTACTGATACGGCCGCACCCGTGTCTATTTCCATTATTGTCGGCCGACCGTTCACCCGTGGGGTAATCTTAATAGGTTCTGCTTTCTTTGTCGCAATATTATATAATTGTCCCCCTTCAGAGGAGGATGGGGCATCTAGGTTGTGTACTTCCCTGCGCCCCCACCTGCTATTCCTCTTTTGCCACCTCCTTCTAGTGTTTCTGTCGCTGTTACCCCACTCTGTCTGGTGCCAGAAACGGTCCTTCTCTGTTGGGGGAGCATCAGCCGCTAGTTCCCTCTGTCTCCAGTTATTTCTAGCAGACTTGGGGGCAGTTCTGGGGTTTTCTTTTGGCCCGCTGTTCCTCAGGCTTTTCCGGAGGGCGGCTATCTGGTAGCTGGACCCATTGTGGTAGTCCCTCTCCCAGGTATCTACCTCCATTGGCATGCCCTGTAGTTCCTGCGCCTCACTTGCTGCCTTTTCTTAGGGACAGTGCGAGCTGTAACGTTCGTCTGCAGTCTAGCTGTGTTTCCGCCAACAGGCGCTTCTGTATTTGGAGGTCATTTATGCCACACACTAACCGGTCCCGAAGCATTTCATTTAGCGTCGGGCCGAATTCACATTTTTCCGCCAGCCTACTCAGGTGGGTCAAGAAATTTGTGACTGACTCTCTGTCTTCCCGCTTCGTTGTGTTGCTCGTTTTAGCCTTAGTTTAATTGCTCTTATTCTGTCACCTTTGCTCTTGAGTCGCCAGGTATCTTTCTGATACCGCCACATGGTTCAAGTCCGAGTAATGATTAATAATCCAACAGACCGCTTAGTAAGAGTTAAATCAACGCTCATTTATTATACACAGCAATTAATATTTATACATTAATTCTACTTCTAAGCTACTTCCTACAACTAACAGGCCAATACTTAACTTTGGAAATGGCCCACCAGGTCAGGGAAACGAATGGCCTTTCAAATGGGTTCTGAGCCTGCAGGATTCAAAAGCTGGTACAAGTTGATTGTCAGGAGTGCCTATCTGGTAGCGATCGTTGGAGTAAAACTTACGTTCTCTTGCAGAAGGGTCTCGAAGGGTGCGGAGCGGAGAAGAAGGGTCAATTTGAACTTGGCCCCTATTCTTATAGTCCCAGGGGCTTCCCGCCTCTCAGGGCGGACCTTGTACCTGGTTCCAAGTGATAGGACTTGGTCCCAATCATTTGGTTCGATATTCTCCAATACTGGAGCGATTCCTTGATGGAGGGGTGATCGTTTACCTTTCTTTGTGTCAGCTCCTGCTGGCGCCGAAAGGTCTGGGTCGGTTTTGTGTCTCTATTTTGTATCAATTGTTCCCGGGGATTGCTGATTAATATGCAGATGGCTGGGGTGTTGTCATGTTGATGGCTGCAGGTATCAGTTTGGTCTGGCTTCTCCAGAGGCGAATACACTGTTTTACCTGCAGCTGTCTGTTTGATTCCTGTTGGCTGATTTTCCCATCAGCCTCTTCCGTTCGCCATTTTAAATCGGGGTTTGGCCATTCTAATCGGGAGTCAGTCATTTTACATGGCTACAGTTGTGTAGAATATGTACCTATGCAAAATGAGGGGTGGTTTTGGGTCATAGTGCTCTTCCACCAATTTCGTTAATTCTTGGAAGGGTATCGTGTCCGGCGTATCACGATAAGTTAGACTATGTATAATGGCGAAGGCTGAGATACGCCGACAGCAGTATAACCCGTTTCCTTCCGTCCTCCGTTATCTCATTGGCCTGGAAAAAGTAACACATTCTCTCCACATACTGGGACCAGTCCTCAATAGTCGGGTCGAATGCATCCAACTTCCCAAAAAGAGGCATTTTTGAAAGAGCAAGGCTTACCCTCCGAGTGCGGCAGCTGGTCTCCACAAGGTTCTTTGTTTACCTCGTCGCCACTGTAATAATCCACAGGAGGCAGGGGTTCCGTCACCACACCAGTATTTTTTTTGCAATAACTTATATAACAAGAGCAGCTCCAAACAATGCTGCCAGCATCCCAGTCAACTTAAGACTGCCTCACAAAGCCTACACAGGTGCTTATATGGGCCCCTCAATGAGCTATCATTGGGGGAGCATATACTCCAATTGGCCAACCAATAATGCCAATTGGAGGTCATTACATCCACTGAAGGGGTAATTTAGCACGGCCATTCCACCTGTCCTGCACATCTTTGGGTTGTGGGGATGAGGCCCTTACAGACACGGGGCGAATGTGCCAACTCCACACGGACTGTGACCCGAGGCTGGGGTCGAACCTGGGTCCTTGGCGCCATGAGGCAGCGGTGCCGAACCCGGTACAGGAAATTCTTCCCCATCCCAGTTTTCTATTGATTTCATCTGGATTTTGAACTAAAATATTGGTTTACTGAAACTCCTAACGTTGTTTTCCATCTCTGCATATCAATTCCTTCTGATCCTGAAGCATAGTCAATCTTCCTAAATTTGATGAACTGTAGAAAGAAACTGGAAGAGAACACACCGAGAATAAATGCTGCCGACATGGTTGTTTCTTATTTCACTCTTACTTTTGATGAATTGTTGCCTTATCTAATTTTGTCCAATTTTTCCATACCCTTCAAAGTTCAATATTAACATGATAATATTTTATAAAATGAGAATCAATGTATGCCATATTATGATTTAAATATATTTCAGATGTGGAAACTGGTCAAGGGAAGAATGCTCTACCTGCAAAGAAAAAATCATCTCCTTTCGATTCAGGTACACTATCACATTGATGAATTCATTTTATTAAAGTGTGGCTGGCAGGTTAGATATCAGCTGTTGTTTGAATGCAATCTGCCTGTAACAGTGGTTACATCTCAAAAATATAATTCAGTGGCTGTGAAATGCTTTGAAACTGTACAAATTCAACGGCCGTGAACTTGTGCTCTATGGTCTAGCTAGTACCAACACTATGGAAGCCCTGAACTGAAAAAATGGCGGCTGGAATGATTCCAGTCACCTCCAGTGTGGATGGCACGGCATTGCTTATCTTGACTGAATGGGTGGTAATGTGGGCATACTATGCATATGCTGGAATCATGCAGTTTGGGCAAATTGTGACCTCAAACTATTCCTAATGCTGATTTTGCACACAATCCTGTTATGTTGTCAGCTATGTTAATGTCCTCTTTTCAACAAAATCAACTGAGCATCTGTTTGAGGGACCCTTGCCCCATTAAGCACTCTTTCAAGGGATAATCTTCCAAGTTCTAGACAAAGTGCTTTCGATTAACATTTTCTGTTATATGGTAGCATTCTGTGCTATTGGAAGAGTTTGGAATTTTTTAGTGTTTTGATTGAAGAGGTTGTGGATCTTGATAGGGTGGCCAGAGGATTTGGGAGGCATGTTTGAAATGGAGGGCAGGGAATATAAGGAGGAACGATTGTACTGAAGGTAGAGGAGGAGAAAGAAGAGAGCACACATCTGGATCCCCCTAACTCCAATACTAGCTATTCATGAATGGATGCCCTAACTGGTTTCCATGAAATGTTAAACTCACATCATAGTTGCTGTCAAATGGTTTTGATTAATTTGCTGCTCGGGTTTCCTTGACTAAAATCCTGAAATAACAGCCACCAAAAGAAAAATATTTTAATATAATTTCTTCAATTAAATAAATCAACTCAAGGTATTTGACAAACATTATT
Source organism: Scyliorhinus torazame (assembly GCF_047496885.1). Classification (NCBI taxonomy): domain Eukaryota; kingdom Metazoa; phylum Chordata; class Chondrichthyes; order Carcharhiniformes; family Scyliorhinidae; genus Scyliorhinus; species Scyliorhinus torazame. Next base: position 38,728,588 of record NC_092707.1, read on the forward strand.
AAACTAAATTTAGCCCATATAAGGCGGCATCAGACCAGATGACCAAAAGCTTGGTCAAGTAAATGGGTTTTATGGAGAGTTTCCCCAAGGGGAAAAGAGAAGTCCAGAAGTGGAAAGATTTAGTGGTGGGCAATGTGGAGAACAAATTCCAGGGACCTTGGCAGCTGAAGTCATGGCCGGCAATGATGGAGCAATTAAAATTGGCAGTGCTTCAAAGGACTGAATTGGCAGAGTGGGAAGGGAGGTGTAAAGGTGATGGAGATCACAGACATAGGGAGAGGTGAGACTGTGGAGAGATTTGAAAACAAGGATGAGATGTTTTAAGAAGAGACATTGTGGGCTGTGGAGGGGGGGGGGGGGTGTCACATGATGTGGATCGAGAAGCGGCTATGTTTCCACGAGCTCCGGCTCTGCTCATCCTTTAATTCATCATTTTATCCTGGTGCACATCTAATTTTGGTCCTTCTCTGGGTTACATGTGTGTGCTATGTCCCCGAAGTTCCTTATGGTGTTTCTGTGAGGAAGAACTGAGATAAAATGTTAAAATCCTCAATTTGCAGTGGCGCAATTCCTGTTGATGGTCCTGCATGCATCTGGATGATGGCTACCATCCAAGATGTTGTCTTGGCTGAGAATATTGTCTCTGCAGTGTAGGTCCTCAAAGCTAACTTTAAAGAGTTGCAAGGTAATTTTATGAGAGCAAAAAAGGTTCTCGTACCCGGAAGAGCACTTCCCCAGTGATGGCCTTCCTTTGTATTGTCAAAGTCCTTTTGCAAGATGTGGTAGTATGCATTAGGGGCCATGTGGGACTGTGAAGCCGTGATGTCATTGGCTGACAGATCCCGGGTCCTGGTTGGCTGTTGATCTCTAGCTCCGCCCTGAAGGCGGAGTATAAGAACCAGGAGTTCTCTCCCGCAGGCCAGTCTGTTGCTGAACTGCGGGGAACAAGTCACGCTTAATAAAGCCTCATCGACTTCATCTCTATTCGTCTCTCGTGAGTCTTTGTGCGCTACAATTTATTAAGCGTGCTTAAAGGACTATGGAGCTCAGGATCGTCCCGGAATGCCTGAGGATCAGCCCCCACGCAGTGAACTCAGCAGCAGTTTTTAAACACTGGCAGACTTGTTTCGAAGCCTACCTCAGAACGGCCCCCGGCCGGGTCACAGAAGACCAGAAACTACAGGTCCTGCACTCGAGGGTAAGCCCGGAAATTTACCCTCTCATAGAAGACGCAGAGGATTTCCAGACGGCGTTCGCAGCACTAAAGAGCATCTATGTTCGCCCAGTGAACCAGATCTACGCACGCTACCAACTCGCAATGAGACGGCAAAGTCCCGGAGAATCGCTAGACGAATTCTACGCCGCGCCGCTAATTTTGGGACGGGCCTGCAGCTGCCCGCCGGTAAACGCGATTGAACACACGGACATGTTAATTTGCAATGCTTTTGTGGCAGGTATGAACTCTCCCCAAATCCGCCAAAGACTTTTAGAAAAAGAGTCGCTAGGACTCTCAGAGGCACGAGCCCTTGCAGCCTCCCTAGATGTGGCCGCGCGAAACACCCGCGCCTACGGCCCCGACCGCGCGGCAGCCCCTTGGGCTCCGTGGACCCCCGTCGCAACAAACCCCCCCCCCCCACCCCCCACAGGCTTGCGCGGTTCAGACGCCAAGTCGTCCCGGGGGGGCCTGCTGCTATTTCTGCGGCCAGGCGAAACACCCCCGGCAGCGCTGCCCGGCCCGCGCAGCGATTTGCAAGAGCTGCGGGAAAAAGGGCCATTTCGCGGCTGTGTGCCAGTCCCGGGGGGTCGCCGCTGTCCCCGGAGAAGAAGGAGTCCTGCGCGTTTCAAACGCTCCCCAACCCCCCCAGCGCCCCATGTGCGACCCGCAGGTGCAGCCATTTTGGGTCCCGGCTACCGCTGTCCCCGGAGAAGAAGGAGTCCTGCGCGTTTCAAACGCTCCTCAACCCCCCCAGCGCCCCATGTGCGACCCGCAGGCGCAGCCATTTTGGGTCCCGGCCACCACGAGGGGAGGAGGGGCGCCGCCATCTTGGGACCCCCCAGCCCTGTGCGACGCATGGGGTGGCCATTTTGTCCACCCCCGCCGCCATCTTGGGACCCCCCAGCCATGTGCGATGCATGGGGGTGGCCATTTTGTTCACCCCCGCCGCCATCTTGGACGGCAACAATGGACCCCAGCATCGACGGCTCCACGGGGTTCGAGGAAGACGCTGAAGCACTACGACCATGTCTGGCCTCAAGAGAGAGAGCATTTAAACACGTGGCTACAGGGATGGTGCAGGCGGGAGGGATTCAGATTTTTGGATAACTGGGGCTCTTTCTGGGGAAGGTGGGACCTCTACAGACAGGATGGTCTACATCTGAACCTGAGGGGCACAAATATCCTGGGGGGGAGATTTGTTAGTGCTCTTTGGGGGGGTTTAAACTAATGCAGCAGGGGCATGGGAACCTGGATTGTAGTTTTAGGGTAAGTGAGAATGAGAGTATAGAGGTCAGGAGCACAGATTTGACGTCGCAGGAGGGGGCCAGTGTTCAGGTAGGTGGTTTGAAGTGTGTCTACTTCAATGCCAGGAGTATACGAAACAAGGTAGGGGAACTGGCAGCATGGGTTGGTACCTGGGACTTCGATGTTGTGGCCATTTCGGAGACATGGATAGAGCAGGGACAGGAATGGATGTTGCAGGTTCCGGGGTTTAGGTGTTTTAGTAAGCTCAGAGAAGGAGGCAAAAGAGGGGGAGGTGTGGCGCTGCTAGTCAAGAGCAGTATTACGGTGGCGGAGAGGATGCTAGATGGGGACTCTTCTTCCGAGGTAGTATGGGCTGAAGTTAGAAACAGGAAAGGAGAGGTCACCCTGTTGGGAGTTTTTTATAGGCCTCCTAATAGTTCTAGGGATGTAGAGGAAAGGATGGCGAAGATGATTCTGGATATGAGCGAAAGTAACAGGGTACTTATTATGGGAGACTTTAACTTTCCAAATATTGACTGGAAAAGATATAGTTCGAGTACAATAGATGGGTCGTTTTTTGTACAGTGTGTGCAGGAGGGTTTCCTGAAACAATATGTTGACAGGCCAACAAGAGGCGAGGCCACGTTGGATTTGGTTTTGGGTAATGAACCAGGCCAGGTGTTGGATTTAGAGGTAGGAGAGCACTTTGGGGACAGAGACCACAATTCGGTGACGTTTACGTTAATGATGGAAAGGGATAAGTATACACCGCAGGGCAAGAGTTATAGCTGGGGGAAGGGCAATTATGATGCCATTAGACGTGACTTGGGGGGGATAAGGTGGAGAAGTAGGCTGCAAGTGTTGGGCACACTGGATAAGTGGGGCTTGTTCAAGGATCAGCTACTGCGTGTTCTTGATAAGTATGTACCGGTCAGACAGGGAGGAAGGCGTCGAGCGAGGGAACCGTGGTTTACCAAGGAAGTGGAATCTCTTGTTAAGAGGAAGAAGGAGGCCTATGTGAAGATGAAGTGTGAAGTTTCGGTTGGGGCGATGGATAGTTACAAGGTAGCGAGGAAGGATCTAAAGAGAGAGCTAAGACGAGCAAGGAGGGGACATGAGAAGTATTTGGCAGGAAGGATCAAGGAAAACCCAAAAGCTTTCTGTAGGTATGTCAGGAATAAGCGAATGACTAGGGAAAGAGTAGGACCAGTCAAGGACAGGGATGGGAAATTGTGTGTGGAGTCTGAAGAGATAGGCGAGATACTAAATGAATATTTTTCGTCAGTATTCACTCAGGAAAAAGATAATGTTGTGGAGGAGAATGCTGAGCCCCAGGCTAATAGAATAGATGCCATTGAGGTACGTAGGGAAGAGGTGTTGGCAATTCTGGACAGGCTGAAAATAGATAAGTCCCCGGGACCTGATGGGATTTATCCTAGGATTCTCTGGGAGGCCAGGGAAGAGATTGCTGGACCTTTGGCTTTGATTTTTATGTCATCATTGGCTACAGGAATAGTGCCAGAGGACTGGAGGACAGCAAATGTGGTCCCTTTGTTCAAAAAGGGGAGCAGAGACAACCCCGGCAACTATAGACCGGTGAGCCTCACGTCTGTAGTGGGTAAAGTCTTGGAGGGGATTATAAGAGACAAGATTTATAATCATCTAGATAGGAATAATATGATCAGGGATAGTCAGCATGGCTTTGTGAAGGGTAGGTCATGCCTCACAAACCTTATTGAGTTCTTTGAGAAGGTGACTGAACAGGTAGATGAGGGTAGAGCAGTTGATGTGGTGTATATGGATTTCAGCAAAGCATTTGATAAGGTTCCCCACGGTAGGCTATTGCAAAAAATACGGAGGCTGGGGATTGAGGGTGATTTAGAGATGTGGATCAGAAATTGGCTAGCTGAAAGAAGACAGAGGGTGGTGGTTGATGGGAAATGTTCAGAATGGAGTACAGTCACAAGTGGAGTACCACAAGGATCTGTTCTGGGGCCGTTGCTGTTTGTCATTTTTATCAATGACCTAGAGGAAGGCGCAGAAGGGTGGGTGAGTAAATTTGCAGACGATACTAAAGTCGGTGGTGTTGTCGATAGTGTGGAAGGATGTAGCAGTTTACAGAGGGATATAGATAAGCTGCAGAGCTGGGCTGAGAGGTGGCAAATGGAGTTTAATGTAGAGAAGTGTGAGGTGATTCACTTTGGAAGGAATAACAGGAATGCGGAATATTTGGCTAATGGTAAAGTTCTTGAAAGTGTGGATGAGCAGAGGGATCTAGGTGTCCATGTACATAGATCCCTGAAAGTTGCCACCCAGGTTGATAGGGTTGTGAAGAAGGCCTATGGAGTGTTGGCCTTTATTGGTAGAGGGATTGAGTTCCGGAGTCGGGAGGTCATGTTGCAGCTGTACAGAACTCTGGTACGGCCGCATTTGGATTATTGCGTACAGTTCTGGTCACCGCATTATAGGAAGGACGTGGAGGCTTTGGAGCGAGTGCAGAGGAGATTTACCAGGATGTTGCCTGGTATGGAGGGAAAATCTTATGAGGAAAGGCTGATGGACTTGAGGTTGTTTTCGTTGGAGAGAAGAAGGTTAAGAGGAGACTTAATAGAGGCATACAAAATGATCAGTGGGTTGGATAGGGTGGACAGTGAGAGCCTTCTCCCGTGGATGGATATGGCTGGCACGAGGGGACATAACTTTAAACTGAGGGGTAATAGATATAGGACAGAGGTCAGAGGTAGGTTCTTTACGCAAAGAGTAGTGAGGCCGTGGAATGCCCTACCTGCTACAGTAGTGAACTCGCCAACATTGAGGGCATTTAAAAGTTTATTAGATAAACATATGGATGATAATGGCATAGTGTAGGTTAGATGGCTTTTGTTTCGGTGCAACATCGTGGGCCGAAGGGCCTGTACTGCGCTGTATTGTTCTATGTTCTATGTTCAATAACGCTGGACCAAACACGGCCCCGGACGCTCCAGACGACGACAACAACGGTGCTGATCAACGGGCACGAGACACCATGCCTGGTCGACCATCCGTCCCAGTGCGCAAAAGATTTCCCTAGCTGCAGGATCCCACTCCGTACAGATCAAAGGCTTCTGCATAGTGACCCTAACGGTGCAAGGGAGGGAGTTTAGAAACTACAGGCTCTACGTCCTTCCCCAACTCTGCGCGCCACATTACTGGGATTAGACTTCCAGTGCAATCTGCAGAGCCTAACTTTCCAATTCGGCGGCCCAATACCTCCACTCACTATCTGCGGCCTCGCAACCCTCAAGGTTGAGCCCCCATCCTTGTTTGCAAACCTCACCCCGGATTGCAAACCCGTCGCCACTAGGAGCAGACGGTACAGCGCCCAGGACCGGACATTCATTCGGTCCGAAGTCCAGCGGCTACTGAAGGAAGGCATAATCCAGGCCAGCAATAGTCCCTGGAGAGCACAGGTGGTAGTAGTAAAGACAGGGGAGAAGCAAAGGATGGTCATAGACTATAGCCAGACCATCAACAGGTACACACAGCTAGATGCGTACCCTCTCCCTCGCATATCCGACATGGTCAATCGGATTGCCCAATATAAGGCCTTCTCCACCGTGGACCTCAAGTCCGCCTACCATCAGCTCCCCATCCGCCCAAGTGACCGCAAGTACACAGCCTTCGAGGCAGACGGGCGATTATACCACTTCCTAAGGGTCCCATTTGGCGTCACAAACGGGGTCTCGGTCTTCCAACGAGAGATGGACCGAATGGTTGATCAACACGGGTTGCAGGCCACGTTCCCGTATCTCGACAACGTAACCATCTGCGGCCACGATCAGCAGGACCACGACGCCAACCTCCAAAAATTCCTCCAGACTGCTAAAGCCTTGAACCTCACATACAACGAGGACAAGTGCGTTTTTAGCACAAACCGGCTAGCCATCTTGGGATATGTAGTGCGCAATGGGATAATAGGCCCCGACCCCGAACGTATGCGCCCCCTCATGGAATTTCCCCTCCCTCACTGCTCCAAAGCCCTAAAATGCTGCCTGGGGTTCTTTTCATATTATGCCCAGTGGGTCCCCCAGTACGCAGACAAGGCCCGCCCCCTAATACAGACCACGACCTTCCCCCTGTCGACAGAGGCTTGCCAGGCCTTCAGCCGCATCAAAGCGGATATCGCAAAGGCCACGATGCGCGCCATCGACGAGTCCCTCCCCTTCCAGGTCGAGAGCGACGCCTCCGATGTAGCTCTAGCGGCCAACCTTAACCAAGCGGGCAGACCCGTGGCCTTTTTCTCCCGAACCCTCCACGCCTCAGAAATCCGCCACTCCTCAGTGGAAAAGGAAGCCCAAGCCATAGTGGAAGCTGTGCGACATTGGAGGCATTACCTGGCCGGCAGGAGATTCACTCTCCTCACTGACCAGCGGTCAGTAGCCTTCATGTTCGATAATGCACAGCGGGGCAAAATTAAAAATGACAAGATCTTAAGGTGGACGATCGAGCTTTCCACCTTCAACTATGAGATCTTGTACCGTCCCGGAAAGCTGAACGAGCCGTCCGATGCCCTATCCCGCGGCACATGTGCCAACGCACAAATTAACCGTCTCCAAACCCTCCACGAGGACCTCTGCCACCCGGGGGTCACTCGGTTCTACCATTTTATAAAGTCCCGCAACCTCCCCTACTCCGTGGAGGAGGTCCGTACAGTCACAAGGAACTGCCACATCTGCGCAGAGTGCAAACCGCATTTTTTCAGGCCGGATAGTGCGCACCTGATCAAGGCCTCCCGTCCCTTTGAACGCCTCAGTCAAAGGGCCCCTCCCCTCCACCGACCGCAACACATACTTCCTGAACGTGGTGGACGAGTACTCCCGTTTCCCCTTCGCCATCCCCTGCCCTGACATGACAGCGGCCACAGTCATTAAAGCCCTTAACACCATATTCACACTGTTCGGTTGCCCTGCATACGTCCATAGCGACAGGGGGTCCTCCTTCATGAGTGACGAGCTGCGCCAGTTCCTGCTCAGCAAGGGTATAGCCTCGAGCAGGACGACCAGCTACAACCCCCGGGGGAACGGGCAAGTAGAGAGGGAGAACGGCACGGTCTGGAAGACCGTCCTACTGGCCCTACGGTCCAGGGATCTCCCAGTTTCACGGTGGCAGGAGGTCCTCCCGGACGCTCTCCACTCCATCCGGTCGCTGCTGTGTGCCACCACTAACCAAACGCCTCATGAGCGCCTCCTTGTCTTCCCGAGGAAGTCCTTCTCTGGAACGTCGCTGCCGACCTGGCTGGCGGCCCCAGGACCCATCTTGCTCCGGAAACATGTGCGGGCGCACAAGTCGGACCCGTTGGTCGAGAGGGTTCACCTCCTCCACGCGAACCCGCAGTACGCCTACGTGGAGTACCCCGACGGCCGACAGGACACGGTCTCCCTGCGAGATCTGGCGCCCGCCGGCAACACGCACACCCCCTCGACACCAATCACCTCCTCCCTGCTACCAGCGCACCCCGCGACCGCCCCCTTCCCGGGAGGATCGGTCCTCCTCCCAGATCCGACCAGAAGTGAAGCTGAAGCAGAAACCGTAAAGCTCCCGGAGACGACAACACTGGAACAAACACCACCACCACCGGGGCTGAGGCGATCGACAAGGATGACCAGACTGCCCGACCGACTCGTGGCATCGGTGTAACACTAGAATGTTGTGGACTTTAACGAGAATTTTTTTTCCTTTTTCCCTCTTACGAATACTGCAAATAGTTCAAAACAAAAAACCCGGTACATAGCCCAGTGTAGGGCACTGTGATGACATGCAAAAGTTTTTTTTCCTCCCAGGACCAGCCTTGTAAACCCCTACCACCATGCGAAGCATCATCCCGCCGGGTTCATTTTTAACAAGGGGTGAATGTGGTAGTATGCATTAGGAGTCATGTGGGACTGTGAAGCCGTGATGTCATTGGCTGACAGATCCCGGGTCCTGGTTGGCTGTTGATCTCTAGCTCCGCCCTTAAGGCGGAGTATAAGAACCAGGAGTTCTCCCCGCAGGCCAGTCTGTTGCTGTACTGCGGGGAACAAGTCACGCTTAATAAAGCCTCATCGACTTCATCTCTATTCGTCTCTCATGAGTCTTTGTGCGCTACACAAGATGTGTTGGCCGTCCTGCCTGGCTCAGGGGAGAGGGGTGATCCTGAGTCCAGTCCATGCCGAAAAGTTGAGGCATGTTCCCGATTCATTTCAAAAATTAGCTGCCATGCTTTGGTAATCTTGATTTGGAGGCTGGGCGCATTAGATTCAACGGAGCACAACCTATCTAGTCTTCGAAGCCAGGGGTCAGTCTGATCCACTGATCAATGGTCCTTTATTGTCCTGGTCTTGATGCTTGACGTGAGAGGTTGGAAATCATAGATCATAGAATTTACAGTGCAGAAGGAGGCCATTCGGCCCATCGAGTCTGCATCGGTCTTGGAAAGAGCACCCTACCCAAGGTCAACACCTCCACCCTATCCCCATAACCCAGTAACCCCACCCAACACCAAGACCAATTTTAGACACAAAGGGCAATTTATCATGGCCAATCCACCTAACCTGCACATCTTTGGACTGTGAGAGGAAACCGGAGCACCCGGAGGAAATCCACGCACACATGGGGAGGATGTCCGGACTCCGCACAGACAATGACCCAAGCTGGAATCGAACCTGGGACCCTGGAGCTGTGAAGCAATTGTGCTATCCACAATGCGACCATGCTGCCCATATGACTGAGCCTGACATATGATTCCCCCTGGCCGGGGCCTAGGTTGTCTGAGACATGGCATGGTGGAAGTGATGCGTCTTGAGCTTCCATTGTTGGAATCCTTGAGAGATCCTGAACAGTGCTTATTGATCCTGCCTAATCCTTTGCCTTCTTGTGCAATGTCGAAAATGTCTTTATCCTGAAAATTGTCCTACGGTTCTTCTGTAATCCGACATTGCTCCCGTTGATCACGTTGCTGACTATTTGTTGTTGTGCGCAATGTGAGCATGACGGCCTGTATATTGATGATCCTGAGCTAGCAGATTTATATTGAATCAATTATGAAGAATTTGATTTGTGCGCAGTTTTACTACTTTTTGTTATTAGGTAGGATGAGTGGGGCTGGGGCGGGGGACGGGTGGGTGTTTTGGAGGGTAGGGCTAGTTTGGTTCTTGCATCAATTGAGGACAGTTAGAGCTAATCCGTTTCGGGTTTATTTTTGGCATAATTTATTTTGTTTATTTTTATATTACTTAATTTACGAATCGATGGGCACGATTCAGCAGACTTGAGATGAAGTCTGCTGAATGGTTAGCGGATTGTTTCCAGGCACCTGCAGCGCTGAGAAAGATCCTGCGATTCAACGGCACGTTGCCATTTTTTTCTTCTCGGGGAGATTCTCTCTGCCGAGGCTGGACAGCAGGATTTCCTGCAGCTCAACAGCAGGAAGGGCTCCTCGCAGATTAGGGGCCCACTTTGGAAGGCTTCCCGATCTTCTCTCCCCTGCCACTCCTTTCAGGTCCCATCCCCCATTTTTGTGACCCCCCCCTCAGCGCACCAACTTTGGGGAGGACCCGGAACTTCCTCCCCCCCCTACCTTGGACCTGTTGCCTGACAGAAACGCTGGCACTACCAGCCTGGCACCCTGGCAATGTCTACCCAGCATCCTGACAGTGCCCAGGTGCCAGAGGAATGTCACGGTGCCCTGTCCCTGACCAACTGAGGTTCTCCAAGGCCTGGGATACCCCTCGAAGTGTTGTTACAGCTGGTCCATTCTTGTGTGGACTAGTATTAAATGTGCTCTGTCAAAGTTTCCCAGGCACAGCTGGTGAATCCCGGGTGCTGTGCGAATCCGGAATCCAGGTATTTAAATGATCCCAGCTAGGGCGAGACCCAGATCGCGGTAGGTTGAGCAATTCGGGTGACTTACGGTCGGACTGGCACAAAGCCTGATTCTGGGCTTGCACACAAATCACCCGTTGCACCTGGATTCGCGCAGAGTGCAATGGCAGGGTTACTAAATCGCGCCCCATCAGCGGAATTCTCCATCAGTGGGGCCCGCCGGAAGCGCGCCCACGCCCACGGTTTCCCAACGGCATGGGGTGGCCATAATGGGGAACCCGGTAGCACAAGTGGATAGCACTGTGGCTTCACAGCGCCAGGGTCCCAGGTTCGATTCCCTGCTGGGTCACTGTCTGCGGAATCTGCAGGTGCTCCCTGTGTTTGCGTGGGTTTCCTCCGGGTGCTCCGGTTTCCTCCCACAGTCCAAAGACGTTCAGGGTAGGTGGATTGGCCATGATAAATTGCTGGACTGGTGGAGTATCGCGCGGCGGGAACGGCAGAGGCGCTGCTACCAACGCCCCCAGACATTTGCCCTTACAAGTAGCCACCTCCATGCGCACCCACGCCAGCCACTGTCGTGTTGGGTGTTCCACTATACAAACGAACCAACACGGTTGCAGATGGTACAACTTTGTTTTATTACTCTTGATAACAACATTGGGCAGCACGGTAGCATTGTGGATAGCACAATTGCTTCACAGCTCCAGGGTCCCAGGTTCGATTCCGGCTTGGGTCACTGTCTGTGCGGAGTCTGCACATCCTCCCCATGTGTGCGTGGGTTTCCTCCTGGTGCTCCGGTTTCCTCCCACAGTCCAAAGATGTGCAGGTTAGGTGGATTGGCCATGATAAATTGCCCTTGGTGTCCAAAATTGCCCTTAGTGTTGGATTGGGTTACTGGGTTATGGGGATAGGGTGGAGGTGTTGACCTTGGGTATGGTGCTCTTTCCAAGAGCCGGTACAGACTCGATGGGCCGAATGGCCTCCTTCTGCACTGTACATTCTATGATGGTACATTCTATGATAACTTCTACTGGGCGCTGCTGGTGCTGGGCCGAAACTGTGGCTGCCCGCCAGTTTCGGGCAACGAGCACACGGAACGTTTGATCAGGGATGCTTTCGTGACAGGTATGACCTCCCCCGATATCCGCTGAAGGCTCCTAGATATGGACACTCAGGGACTTGCAGAGGCATGGGCCCTGGTGGGGTCCAGGACGTTGCCTATAGAAACGCGCTGTCCTTTGCTCCCGATCACGCGGCAGCCCCCTGGGCTGCGTGGCACCCTGTAGTGGCAGCCCCTCAGACCTTTCCCCTGACCCCGCAAGCCTGCGTGGCAAGATGGCCCGCTAACGCCGCCGGACACCGCTGTTTCTTCTGCGGGCAGGCGAATCATCCCCACCCGCGCTGCCCGGCCCGCACCGCCACCTGCAAAGGGTGCGGCAAGAAGGGCCACTATGTGGGGGTCTGCCAGGTCCGTGCCGTGGCCGCGGTCTCCAGCGACTATCGGCAACCCCCCTTTCAGGCCCCGACCACCCAGCGCTCACCGCCACCCCCCTATCCTAAGGCCACGTGTCACCAACGGGTGCGGCCATTTTGCCTCCCGGACACCACGCTGGACGGGTGGGCGCCGCCATTTTATCCCTCGCCGCCGCCATCTTCATCCCCGGACACCATGTGCGACCCCTGGGTGATGCCATCTTGGATGGGGCCCCAGGCCCCCAGCACAGCCGACTACATGCTGCCCGACCAGAACTCTCCATTACTTCAGCTGGCCTCGGTGACTCTGGACCAGAGTCGGCCCTGGACGCTTGCGAAAGCTACAACGACGATCTCCATCAATGGCCACGAGACGTCGTGCCTGATTGACTCTGGGAGCATGGAAAGCTTTGTTCACCCTGACACGGTAAGGCGCTGTTCCCTTGTCACCCATCCCGTAAATCAAGGGATCTCCCTGGCCTCCGGGTCACACGCGGTGGAGATAAAGGGGTTCTGCCTAGCGAACCTCACTATCCACGGAAGGGAATTCCACAATTTCTGCCTGTACGTCCTGCGGCACCTCTGCGCAGCCACCCTCCTTGGGCTGGATTTCCAGTGCCATCTGCAAAGCCTGACCTTTAAATTCGGCGGCCCTATACCTCCCCTTACTGTCTGCGGCCTTGCGACCTTTAAGGTCTACCCGCCTTCCCTGTTTGCGAACCTCACCCCGGATTGCAAACCCGTCGCCACCAGGAGCAGACGGCACAGTGCCCAGTACTGGACCTTTATCAGTCGGAGATCTAGAGGCTGCTGAGAGAAGGGATCATCGAAGCGAGCAACTGTCCCTGGAGAGCTCAAGTGGTGGTCGTAAAGACCAGTGAGAAACATAGGATGGTCATTGACTACAGTCAGAGCATCAACAGGTTTACGCAGCTGGACTCGTACCCTCTACCCCGTATAGCCGACCTGGTGAACAGGATCGCGCAATACAAGGTTTTCTCCACGGTGGATCTCAAGTCTGCCTACCACACACTACCCCTCCGTAATGGTGGCTGCCAGTACACTGCCTTCGAAGCAGATGGGCGGCTCTATCACTTTTTAAGGGTTCCCTTCGGTGTCACGAACGGGGTCTCGATCTTCCAGCGAGAGATGGACCGAATGGTTGATCGGTACGGCTTACGCGCAATGTTCCCGTATCTGGATAACGTCACCATCTGCGGCCATGACCAGCAGGACCATGACACCAACCTCCGCAAATTTCTCCAGACCGCGAAAATCCTTAACCTGACATACAATAAGGATAAATGCGTGTTTAGCACCAACCGTCTTGCCATTCTAGGCAGACATTGCAAAAGCCACGATGCGCGCCATCGACGAGTCCCTCCCATTCCAGGTCGAGAGCGATGCGTCCGACGTAGCTCTGGCAGCCACCCTCAATCAAGCGGGCAGGCCTGTGGCTTTCTTCTCCCGTACTCTCCAGGCTTCCGGAATTCGCCACTCCTCGGTCGAAAAGGAGGCCCAGGCCATAGTAGAAGCTGTGCAACACTGGAGGCATTACCTGGCCGGCAGGAGAGTCACTCTCCTCACGGACCAACGGTCGGTTGCCTTCATGTTCGATAATGCACAGCAGGGCAAGATTAAGAACGACAAGATCTTGCAGTGGAGGATAGAACTCTCCACCTACAATTACGAGATCTTGTACCGTCCAGGGAAGCTGAACGAGCCTCCTGATGCCCTGTCCCGCGGCACTTGTGCCACCGCACAAGTGGACTGCCTCCGATCCCTCCACGAGGTCCTCTGCCACCCGGGGGTCACTCGTTTTTTTCATTTTATCAAGACCCGCAACCTGCCCTACTCCATCGAGGAGGTCAGGACCGTCACCAGGGACTGCCAAATCTGCGCGGAGTGCAAACCGCACTTCTACCGGCTAGAGAGGGCGCACCTGATAAAGGTTTCCTGTCCCTTTGAACGCCTCAGCATGGATTTCAAAGGCCCCCCTCCCCTCCACCGACCGCAACACGTACTTCCTTAACGTGATTGACGAGTACTCCCGGTTCCCATTCGCCATCCCCTGCCCAGACATGACCACAACCATCGTCATCAAGGCCCTCCAGGGTATCTTTACACTGTTCGGTTTCCCCGCATACATTCACAGTGATAGGGGGTCCTCCTTTATGAGTGACGAACTGCGTCAATTCCAGCTCAGCAAGGGCATCGCTTTGAGCAGGACGACAAGTTACAACCCCCGGGGAAACGGGCAGGTAGAGAGGGAGAACGGAACGGTCTGGAAGACCGTCCTGCTAGCCCTACGGTCCAGGAATCTCCCAGTCTCCCGCTGGCAGGAGGTCCTCCCTGTGGCCCTTCACTCCATCCGGTCACTGCTCTGTACAACCACAAATCAGACACCTCATGAGCGTCTCCTTGTTTTCCCCAGGATGTCCTCCTCCGGGACCTCGCTCTCAACCTGGCTAGCGACACCCGCACCCATCCTGCTTCGGAAACATGTGAGGGCGCACAAGTCGGACCCGTTGGTCGAGAGGGTCCACCTGCTGCATGTCAACCCCCAGTACGCCTACGTAGCGTTCCCTGACGGCTGCCAAGACACGGTCTCCCTTCGGGACCTGGCGCCCGCCGAGCCCCACGTGCACCCGCACCATTGCCCCCACCCCCACCCTCCCCACAGCACCTAACTGGACGGTCAGTACTCCCACCGCTCCTGCCTAGCCCCGAATACACACTGACGCCCCCTACAGGCCCCTTCCCCCCTGTCCATCTTTTGCCCCAACAGCGCCGCCTAGGGGTGACGAAGCTGCCTGGGAGGACGACATCACGCTCCCGGAGTCGCAACCGCCGTGACCCCCATCAGAATCACCGCCGAAGTCCAGACTCTCCAGAAAGACGACCAGGCCACCCGGTCGACTGATTGCTGCACTATGAACACTTTGTTATTACCCTCGATATCATGGTACCTCCATACCTAGTCATACTATGCGAAAGGCGACTATTAACGCTGGCCATCACCCCGCCGGTCTCCTTTTTAACAGGGGGTGAATGTGGTAATACCAGGTATTGCGGTACCTGAGAGGTGGATGACCATTGGTTAGACCCAGGAGTCTACCATTGGCTGATGTACGTAACTCCGCCCTGAGAGGCGGAGTATAAGTACCGATGCCGTCCCAGCAGCCTTCACTTTCTGTATTGAAGCTGCTGGGGAAGAGTTCTAGCTGATTAAAGCCTTCAGTTATGAATCACCTTGTCTTGAGAGTAATTGATTGCGCATCAGTTGGGCATCTATTCAATTCGGTGCTAGGCTCTAAAACTAGGGGGGTTGCTATCTTGATCAATTCATTTGAGGTTGGGAACATAGTTGCGGACTCAGGGGGTAGGTATGTTATGGTAAGTGTGAAGTTGGACGGGATGGTTTTAATGAATATTTATACATCAAACTGGGACAACACAGAGTTTATGAAGTGGGTGTTCGGGAAGATTCCGGACCTGGACTCACATAGGTTGGTCTTGGGAGGGGACTTAGAGTTGGGGGTAGTGGGACCGGGCCTGGAAAGGGAGCTGCTCCAGGGGAGGCGGGGCCGGGCGAGTGGAAAGCGCGGGCTATTTCCCGCGTTTCGGGTTGAAGGGGTGGAGCCGGAGCTGGGAAGCACGGGCTTTTTCTCCCATGCTGGGAGTGAAATGGATGAGATCCTGCTGGTGGACAAGGGGGGGGAGGGGAAGTTCCACACTGGGGGGCGGGGGGGGTTGATGGAGCGGCGGGAATGGCCGGGGTCAGCAGGAGTCAGCTGACTGACGGGAGTGCAATGGGGGGAGCAATGCAGTTAGGGAGGGTCCTAGCTGGTTGGGGGGGGGGGACCGGGCTGCTGCTGGAATGGCCAAGGGGGAGCTAGAGTTGGTAGAGGAGGTCGGGGCGAGGGTCTGCCGCTGTGGGGAACGGGTCGTGCGGGGGGCGCGGGCATGTGGCTGGCCTAGGAAGGGTTATGGCTAGTCGGCGGGGTGGGGTGGGGGGAGTAGCCCCCTGAACCGGCCGATAACCTGGAATGTAAGGGGACTGAATGGGCCGGTCAAGCGGGCCCGGGTGTTCGCGCACCTGAAGGGGCTGAAGGCGGATGTGACCATGCTTCAGGAGACGCACCTGAGGGTCGCGGATCACGTAAGGTTGAGAAAGGGGTGGGTAGGGCAGGTGTTTCATTTGGGTTTGGATGCAAAAAATCAGGGGTTGGCGATCTTTGTGGGGAAGAGAATGTCGTTCGAGGCGTCGAGCATTGTGGCAGACAATGGCGGTAGGTATGTGATGGTAAGTGGCAAGCTGCAGGGGGAGCGGGTGGTGTTCGTCAATGTATATGCCCCGAATTGGGACGATGCGGGGTTCATGCGGCATATGCTGGGCCGGATTACGGACCTGGAGACAAGGGGCCTGATAATGGGGGGGGGGATTTCAACACGGTGCTGGACCCGGCATTGAATTGCTCTAGTCTAGGACGGGCAGGAGGCCGGCGGAGGCCAAGGTGCTGAGGGGGTTCATGGACCAGATGGGGGGGGGGGGGGGGGGGGGGGGTGGGGGGTGGATCCATGGAGGTTTGCGAGGCCGGGGGCCAGGGAATTTTCATTCTTCTCCCATGTCCACAAGGCCTACTCCCGGATTGACTTTTTGTCATGAGCAGGGCGCTGATTCCGAGGGTGGAGGATACAGAGTACTCGGCGATAGCAATTTCTGATCATGCTCAACACTGGGTGGACTTCGAGTTGAGGGAGGAGGGGGACCAGCGCCCCCTGTGTCGCCTAGAGGTGGTGGGGTTGCTGGCGGACGAGGAGGTGAGCGGGCAGGTCCGGAGGTGTATAGAGAGGTACCTGGAGGCTAATGACAATGGGGAGGTGCAAGTAGGGGTGGTCTGGGAGGCGCTGAAGGCGGTGGTCAGAGGAGAGCTGATCTCCATTAGGGCACACAAGGAGAGGGGAGAGAGGAGAGAGAGGGAGAGGTTGGTGGGGGAGATGGTGAGGATGGATAAGAGGTACGCGGAGTCCCCGGAGGAGGGATTGCTTAGGGAGCGGCGTAGCCTCCAGGCTGAGTTTGATTTGTTGACCACCAGGAAGGCGGAGGCGCAGTGGAGGAAGGTGCAGGGGGCGGTATATGAATACGGAGAAAAGGTGAGCCGGATGCTAGCGCACCAGCTTCGGAAGTGAGAGGCAGCTTCGGGGGAGTTAGGGATGGAGGAGGGAGCACGGTGCGAAGTGCGGTGGGTATCAGTGGGGTCTTCAGGGACTTCTACGAGGAACTGTACCGGTCTGAGCCCCCACTGGAAGAGGGAGGGATGGGTCGCTTCCTGGACCGGCTGAGGTTTCCGAGGGTGGAGGGAGGCAGGTGGCGGGGTTGGGGGCTCCGATTGGGTTGGAGGAGTTGGTCAAAGGGATAGGGAACATGCAGGCGGGGAAGGCACCGGGGCCGGATGGGTTCCCGGTTGAATTTTACAAGAAGTATGCGGACCTGCTGGGCCCGCTGTTGGTAAGGACCTTCAACGAGGCAAGGGAAGGGGGGGGCTCTGCCCCCGACGATGTCTAGAGCGCTGATTTCCCTGATCCTGAAGCGGGACAAGGATCCCCTACAGTGTTGGTCATATAGGCCGATCTCACTCTTAAATGTAGATGCAAAGTTGCTGGCAAGGATTTTGGCCATGAGGACTGTGTGCCGCAGGTCATACACGAGGATCAGATGGGGTTCGTGAAAGGGAGACAGTTCAATACTAATGTACGAAGGCTCTTGAATGTTATAATGATGCCGGCGATTGAAGGAGAGGCAGAGATAGTGACGGCGATGGATGCGGAGAAGGCCTTTGATAGGGTGGAGTGGGGGTACCTGTGGGAGGTGTTGAAAAAGTTCGGGTTCGGGGACGGGTTCGTCAGGTGGGTGAGGCTGCTATATGAGGCCCCGGTGGCGAGTGTGGCCACGAACAGAAGGAGGTCAGGGTATTTCCGGCTACACCGGGGGACGAGGCAGGGCTCTTTGCGCTGGCGATTGAACCCCTGGCCATGGCGTTGAGGGAGTTGAAGAACTGGAGCGGGCTGGTGCTGGGTGGGGAGGAGCATCAGGTGTCGCTCTATGCGGATGATTTGCTGCTGTATGTGGCAGACCCGGTGGGGGGAATGCCGGAGGTGATGAGGATCCTTGGGGAGTTTGGAGATTTCTCCGGGTACAAGCTTAATATGGGGAAGAGCGAGTTGTTCGTAGTGCACCCGGGGAACCAGGAGTGGGGGATTGGTGAGCTCCCGCTAAAAAGGGCAGAGAGGAATTTCAGGTACCTGGGGGTCCAGGTGTCTAGGAGCTCGGGGGCCCTACATAAGCTTAACTTCACGAGGCTGGTGGAGCAGATGGAGGAGGAGTTTAAGAGGTGGGACGTGCTGCCACTCTCCCTGGCCGGTAGGGTGCAGTCAGTTAAAATGACGGTGCTCCTGAGGTTTTTGTTCCTGTTCCAATGCCTCCCCATCCTGATCCCTAGGGCCTTCTTCAGGTGGGTTAACAGGAGCGTTATGGGGTTTGTGTGGGCGCAGAAGACCCCGAGGGTGAGAAAGGTGTTCCTGGAGCGGTACAGGGATGGGAGGGGGTTGGTGCTGCCTAACCTCTGTGGGTATTATTGGACCGCCAACGTGGCGATGGTGCGTAAGTGGGTGAATGAGGGGGAGGAGGCGGCGTGGAAGAGGCTGGATATGGCGCCCTGTGTGGGCACGAGCCTGGAGGCGCTGGTGACGGCGCGCTGCCGCTTCCTCCAACGAGGTCTACCACGAGCGTGGTGGTGGCGGCTACTCTCAAAATTTGGGGGCAATGGAGACGTCACAGGGGGAAGGTGGGGGCCTCGGTGTGGTCCCCGATTCGGGGGAACCACCGGTTTGTCCCGGGGAGGATGGATGGAGGGTTTCTGAGCTGGCACAGGGTAGGTATTAGAAGGTATGGGGACCTGTTTGTGGACGGGAAGCTCGCGAGCCTGGGTGAGCTGGAGGAGAAGTTTGGGCTCCCCCCGGGGAACACCTTCAGATATATGCAGGTAAGGGCGTTTGTTCGGCGGCAGGTGGTGGTTTCCCCACTGTTGCCGCCACGCGGGGTCCAGGACAGGGTGCTGTCGGGGGGGGGGTTGGAGAGGGGAGGAACTCGGCAATGTATCAGGTGATGCAGGAAGAGGAGGAGGCCTCGGTGGAGGAGCTAAAGGTTAAGTGGGAGGAGGCGTTGGGTGAGGAGATTGACAAGGGGATGTGGGCGGATGCCCTGGGGAGGGTGAACTCTTCCTCCTCTTGCGCGAGGCTCAGCCTCATACAATTTAAGGTGCTGCATAAGGCTCACATGACCGGGGCAAGGATAAGCCGGTTCTTTGGGGGCGAGGACAGGTGTGTTAGGTGCTCAGGGAGCCCAGCAAATCACACCCACATGTTCTGGGCTTGCCCAGCGCTGGAGGACTTTTGGAAAGGTGTAGCGAGGACGGTGTCGGGGGTGGTAGGTTCCAGGGTCAAGCCGGGCTGGGGGCTCGCAATATTTGAGGTGGCAGAGGAGCCGGGAGTGCAGGAGGCGAAAGAGGCCGGTATTCTGGCCTTTGCGTCCCTGGTAGCCCGGCGAAGGATTCTTCTTCAGTGGAAGGATGCGAGGCCCCCAAACGTGGAATCCTGGATCAGCGATATGGTTTATTAAATTGGAGAAGGTGAAATCTGCCTTAAGGGGATCGGTGCAAGGGTTCTTCAGGCGGTGGCAACTGTTCCTAGACTTCCTGGCAGAATGTTAGAAGATGGTCAGCAGCAGCAACCCGGTGGGGGGGGGCGGGGGGCTCGGGGCGGGGTTGGTTTGTTTTTCTTGAGTGGGCCTGTATTTTTGCCTTTGTGTCGATGAAGGCTGTTAATTTATTATTTATGTATATGGGGGTTGGGGGTTGTTCTTTTCTTTCTGTATTTTGTTGATATGTTGAAGGCCGGGGAAGGGGAGGGTGGCGCTGGGTCGGAGGGGTGAGTGTGTGTGGAACCAGCTGGTGCCAGGTCCCTGAGGGAGACAGTATCTTGGCGGCCATCAGGGTACGCTACATAGGGGTACTGCGGGTTGGCGTGGAGTAGCTGTACCCTTTCAACCAACGAGTCCGCCTTGTGGAGTCGTATGTGCTTACGGAGTAGTACGGGTCCTGGAGCTGCAAGCCATGTCAGGAGCGACGCCCCGGAGGTGGACTTCCTGGGGAAGGCAAAGAGACGTTCATGTGGTGTGTCATTAGTCGCAGTGCATAGGAGCAACCGAATGGAGTGCAGTGCGTCGGGGAGGACCTTCTGCCAGCGGGAGGCCGGGAGATTTCTGGACCATAGGGCCAGCTCAACGTCCCTCCAGACCGTCCCATTCTCCCTCTCCACCTGCCTGTTTCCCCGGGTGTTATAGCTGGTCGTCCTGCTCGAGGCGATACCGTTGTTGAGCAGGAACTGACGCAGCTCATCGCTCATTAATGAGGATCCCCTGTCGCTGTGGGCGTAGGCGGGGAAGCCAAACAGAGCGAAGATGGTGTTGAGGGCTTTGATGACGGTGGCAGACGTCATATCAGGGCATGGGATGGCAAAAAGGAATCTGGAGTACTCATCGACCACACTGAGGAAGTACGTGTTACGTCGGTGGAAGGGAGGGGCCCTTTGAAGTCCACGCTGAGGTGTTCAAAGGGGTGGGAGGCCTTCACCAGGCGCGCACGGTCTGGCCGGTAGAAGTGCGGTTTGCACTCCGCACAGACCTGGCAGTCTCTGGTGATTGCCCTGACTTCCTCGACGGAGCAGGGCAGATTGCGGGCCTTGATGAAGTGGTACAAACGTGTGACTCCCGGGTGACAAAGATTGTCGTGCAGAGTCCGGAGTCGGTCCACCTGTGCGCTGGCACATGTACCTCGGTATAGGGCATCGGGGGGCTCGTTGAGCTTACCGGGGCGATACAAAATCTTGTAGTTGTAGGTGAAGTGCTCGATCCTCCACCTCAAGATTTTATCGTTTTTGATCTTGCCCCGCTGTGTGTTAAACATGAAAGCTACCGACCGTTGGTCAGTGTGGAGAGTGAATCTCCTGCCGGCCAGGTAATGCCTCCAATGTCACATTGCTTCAACGATGGCTTGGGCCTCCTTTTCGACGGAGGAGTGCCGAATTTCGGAGGCATGAAGGGCTCGTTAAAAACGTGCCACGGGCCTGCCTGCCTGGTTGAGGGTGGCGGCCAGAGCGATGTCTGATTCATCGCTCTCGACTTGGAAGGGAAGCGTCTCGTCGACTGCGTGCATCGCGGCCTTGGCGATGTCGGCCTTAATACGGTTGAAGGCCTGGTGAGCCTCGGCCGTTAGGGGAAAAAGAGTGGATTGGATGAGTGGGCGGGCTTTGTCCGCATAATTTGGGACCCACTGAGCGTAGGGGCAGTGGGGGAGGGGGAGTTCCATGAGGGCGCATGCGGTCGGGATCGGGCCCCTGAATTTCGTTCCGGACCACACAGCCGAGGATGGCTCAGCGGTTTGTGCTGAACACACACTTCTCCTTGTTGTAAATGATGTTGAGGAGAGCGGTGGTGCGGAGAAATTTGGCAAGGTTGGCGTCATGGTCCTGCTGATCGTGGCCGCAGATGGTGACATTGTCAAGGTACGGGAAAGTGGCCCGCAGCCCGTACCGGTCGACCATTTGGTCCATTTGCCGTTGGAAAACCGAGACCCTGTTGGTGACGCTGAACAGAACCCTGAGAAAGTGGTAAAGGCGCCATCTGCCTTCGAAGGCAGTGTATGGGCGGTCCGCCTCACGGATGGGGAGCTGGTGGTAGGTGGATTTAAGGTCCACAGTTGAGAAGACCCGGTACTGTGCAATCTGATTGACCATATCAGATATGCGTGGGAGGGGGTACGCGTCGAGCTGTGTGTACCGATTGATGGTCTGGCTGTAGTCCACGACCATTCTGTGTTTCTCCCCAGTTTTCACCACTACCACTTGTGCTCTCCAGGGGCTGTTGCTGGCCTCGATGATGCCTTCCCGAAGCAGACGCTGGACTTTGGACCTGATGAAGGTCCTGTCCTGGGCGCTGTACTGTCTGCTCCTGGTGGTGACGGATTTGCAATCTGGGGTTAAGTTTGCAAATAGGCAAGGTGGGTCGACCTTGAGGGTCGCGAGGCCACACACAGTAAGGGGTGCTAGGGGCCCCCCGAATTTCAATGTTAGGCTCTGGAGGTTGCACTGGAGGTCCAGGCCGAGTAGTAAGGCAGCGCAGAGGTTGGGGAGGACGTAGAGGCAGAAGCTGGTAATCTCCACGCCCTGGACAGTAAGAGTGGCTATGCAGTACCCCCGGATCGCCACGGAGTGGGACCCATGGGCCAGGGAGATTCTCTGATTGGCGGGGTGTACCGCGAGGGAGCAGCGCTTTACCTTACCGGGATGAATGAAGCTCTAAGTCCAGCAGGCAGGAGATCTCGTGCCCATTCATTTTCACGTTTGTAGAGGCAGTTGCTAGGTTGTGTGGGCGAGACTGGTCAATTGTGACCGAGGCGAGACGTGGCTGATCGTCGATGGTGGCAGACGATGGGGTGCCCGGGGGGGGGGGGCATGGGTCCTGGTAAACTGGCGGCGCCCACGGGCCGCACGTGCCATGGGGGAGACAAGATGGCGGCGCTTGATGTTCCTAGGGAGGTCAAGATGGCGGGCCGCACGTGGTGGGGGTTGAACAAGATGGCGGCACCCACGGGCCGCACGTGGTCCGAGGAGGGGAAGATGGCGGCACACACTGGCCGTACGAGGGGGGGGGGGGGTCGGAACAATAGCGGCGACTGAACGGGCCTGGCACACGGCCGCGAAGTGCCCCTTCTTGCCGCAGGCCTTGCAAAGGGCGCTCCGGGCCGGGCAGCGTTGTCGGGGGTGTTTTGGCTGCCCACAGAAGTAACATTTGGGGTCCCCGGGGTTGGTTGGCTGCCGCGCGGCACAGGCGTGGGATTGTCTGAGTGGGGTCCCCGATGGGGCGGCCGTCTGCAGAGTCCACGATGCGCAGGAGGGGTGGGCCGCGTGGCCAGGGGTGTAGGTCTGGATGTTGCGCGAGGCAACCGTCAGCGAGAGCGCAAGCTTTTTGGTTGCTGCGAGGTCGAGCGTGGCCCCTTCTAAAACACGTTGGCGGATGTAATCTGGCTCTCGCCCTGGAACAAAAGAGTCCCTCATAAGCAAGTTCGAGTGTTCCGTGGTCGTGCCGGCCTGACAGTCACAGTCTCTGACTAGGGGAGTTAGAGCACACCAGTAGTCTTCTACTGACTCACCAGGGAGTTGACTGCGCGTGGAGAGGATGTGTCTGGTGTAAAGCGTGTTAGTCTGCTGAGCGTAGTTTTCTTTCAGTAGCGCCATGGCACGTCCTGGATAAGCGAAAAGACGTTGGAGCTCAGCCGCGTGTAGAGGATCTGAATCTTCTGAGCTTCCGGAATTGGGTCTGGTGCAGACCTGATGTAAGCTTCGAAACAGGCTAGCCAATGTTCAAAGTCCTTTTTGCCGTTGCCTGATTGCGGATCCAGGTGATCTGGCTTGATGCGGAGGTCCATCTTCTGAAAACGTTAGTGTAATAAATTGATGCACGATCAATTACACAAAGATGAGAGTTGAATGCAACTGAGGCTTTATTACGCTAAGATGTGTGGCCTCCTACAGCAGATGGTGAAATGGCTGCTGTATGGGGAGCACACATATTTATACTCCGCCTTCTGGGCAGAGCCAGCAGGCAGGGAACTACCCCCGTACCTGTAGTACAGCGCCTTACCACAAATCACCTAATATATACATCAGTGGTGACTGCCACATTCACAAAGTGTAGTCCTGGATTGACTTTTTCGTATTGACCAAGGCTTTGCTGGCCGGGGTGGTAGATGCCAGGTATTCAACAATTTTTGTGTCAGACCACGCCCCACACTGGGTGGATTTACGGGTGAGCAAGGAAGGGGGTCAGTACCCGCAATGGAGATTGGATGTAGGACTGTTAGCGGATATGGGGTGTGCAAGTGGATGAGGGAGGCCATCCAGAATTATTTGGAGCTAAATGATACGGGGGACGTTTGGCAGCAACGGTGTGGGAAGTGCTGAAGGCGGTGGTTAGGGAGTAGCTAATTTTGATAGGGACTCAAAGGGAGAAGGTGGAGCGGGCAGAGATGGATAGGCTGGTTCGGGAGATGCTCCAGGTGGATAGAAGATATTCTGAAGCCCCGGAGGCAGGGCTGTTGAAGGAGCGGCAGAAGTTGCCAATGGACTTTGGTCTGATATCCGCAGGGAAGGCAGTGGGGCAGTTGAGGAAAGCGAGGGGGGCAGTATATGAGTACAGTGAGAAGGCTAGCAGGATGTTAGCACACCAGCTTAGGAAAAGGGAGGCGGCCAGGGAGAAAGGAAGAGTGAAGGACAGAGGGGGAAATACGGTCTTCGACCCAGCGGGGGTGAATGGGTTGTTCAAGAAGTTTTATAGTCGGCTATACGACTTGGAGTCCCCAGCTTGGCTGGAGGGAATGAGGCAGTTTGTGAAAGGGTTGAAGTTTCCGAAGGTGGAGGAAGGGTTGGTGGAGGGGTTGGGAGCCTCGATCGGGATTGTAGAAGTAGTAGAGGGATTAGAGGCCATGCAGTCGGGTAAGGCCCGGGACCGGAAGGGTACCCAATGGAATTTTATGAGATGTTTTCTGGGATGGTGGGCCCGCTACTGGGGAGTGCATTTAATGAGGCAAGGGAGCGGGGTGTTCTTCCCCAACAATGTCACAGACTTCAATCTTATTGATCTTGAAGAGGGAGAAGGACCAAGAGCAATGTGGGTCATACAGACCAATCTCCCTACTAAATGTCGATGCCAAATTGCTGGCCAAAATTCTGGCCTCGAGGATTTATCCTTCTTCCTGACAGGAACATACCAGTCCTGAATTCCTTTCAACTGACACTTGAAAGCTTCCCACATGTCAGATGTTGATTTGCCCTCAAACATCCGCCCCCAATCTATGTTCTTCAGTTCCCGCCTAATATTGTTATAATTAACCTTCCCCCAATTTAGCACATTCATCCTAGGACCACTCTTATCCTTGTCCACCAGCACTTTAAAACTTACTGAATTGTGGTCACTGTTCCCGAAATGCTCCCCTACTGAAACATCTACCACCTGGCCGGGCTCATTCCCCAATACCAGGTCCAGTACCGCCCCTTCCCTAGTTGGACTGTCCACATATTGTTTTAAGAAGCCCTCCTGGATGCTCCTTACAAACTCCGCCCTGTCTAAGCCCCTGGCACTAAGTGAGTCCCAGTCAATATTGGGGAAGTTGAAGCCTCCCATTGCCACAGCCCTGTTGTTTTTACTCTTTTCCAAAATCTGTCTACCTATCTGCTCCTCTATCTCCCGCTGGCTGTTGGGAGGCCTGTAGTAAACCCCCAACATTGTGACTGCACCCTTCTTATTCCTGATCTCTACCCATATAGCCTCACTGCCCTTTGAAGTGTCCTCCCGCACTACAGCTGTGATATTCTCCCTAACCAGTAGCGCAACTCCGCCACCCCTTTTACATCCCCCTCTATCCCGCCTGAAACATCTAAATCCTGGAACGTTTAGCTGCCAATCCTGCCCTTCCCTCAACCAGGCCTGTAATGGCAACAGCATCATAGTTCCAAGTACTAATCCAAGCTCTAAGTTCATCTGCCTTACCCGCAATACTTCTTGCATTAAAACATATGCACTTCAGGCCACCAGACCCGCTGTGTTCAGCGACTTCTCCCTGTCTGCTCTGCCTCAGAGCCCCACTGTCCCTATTCCCTAGTTCTCCCTTAATGCTCTCACCTTCTGACCTATTGCTCCCGTGCCCACCCCCCTGCCATACTAGTTTAAACCCTCCCGTGTGACATAAGCAAACCTCGCGGCCAGGATATTTATGCCTCTCCAGTTTAGATGCAACCCGTCCTTCTTATATAGGGCACACCTGCCCCGGAAGAGCTCCCAGTGGTCCAGATAACGGAAACCCTCCCTCCTACACCAGCTGTTTAGCCACATGTTTAGCTGCTCTATCTTCCTATTTCTAGCCTCACTGGCACGTGGCACAGGGAGTAATCCCAAGATTACAACCCTAGAGGTCCTGTCTTTTAACTTTCTGCCGAGCTCCCTGAACTCCTGCTGCAGGACCTCATGCCCCTTCCTGCCTATGTCGTTAGTACCAATATGTACAACGACCTCTGCCTGTTTGCCCTCCCCCTTCAGGATGCCCTCTACCCGTTCGGAGACATCCTGGACCCTGGCACCAGGAAGGCAACATACCATCCTGGAGTCTCTTTCACGTCCACAGAAGCGCCTATCTGTGCCCCTGACTATAGAGTCCCCTATTACTATTGCTCTTCTGCGCTTTGACCCTCCCTTCTGAACATCAGAGCCAGCCGTGGTGCCACTGCTCTGGCTGCTGCTGTTTTCCCCTGATAGGCTATCCCCCCCGACAGTATCCAAAGGGGTATACCTGTTCGAGAGGGGGACAACCACAGGGGATTCCTGCACTGACTGCCTGCCCTTTCTGGTGGCCACCCATTTCTCTGCCTGCACCTTGGGTGTGACCACATTTATATAACTGCGATCTATGACGCTTTCCGCCACCTGCATGCTCCTAAGTGCATCCAATTGCTGCTCCAACAGAACCATGCGGTCTGTGAGGAGCTCCAGTTGGGTGCACTTTCTGAGGATGAAGCCATCCGGGACGCTGGAAGCCTCCCGGGCCTGCCACATCTCACAGTCAGAGCACTGCACCCTCTAACTGACATTGCGTCAATTAATTAAAATTAAAAGTTTTTGTTAAAAAATGATGTATATATTTTTTTTAAGTTACTGTTAACTATCTATTTCCTAGCACTAGATTTCTAATATAAATGCGAAAGCTAAATATAGTACTCTCCGATCTCTGGCTTAGATACCCGTCTAAATTATAATTAAGTAATTATGTTTAATTAGTTACCAATGCTTAATATTTTTAATTTAGTGTAGATTCCCAACCAGCCACTCAGGTCACAGCTTTTCTGTTATGTCACTTCAGTTTCCCCCCCGACACACACAATTTGAAAAAGGTATAAAAGTAAAAATGAGTAAAAATCACTTACTTACCTTCTCACCTTCTGAGTGTCTTAGATGTTCTCAGGTTCTCTCCCTGACAGAGACTGCTCCTCCTCCTCCGAACGGCTCCCGAAACTAGGCCGCGATCTTTTAAAATCTCCGCTCTGACTCGCAGCTCCCGCGCTTTTTAAATCTCCCGCGCTTTTTAAATCTCCCGGCTCTCTCTCCTCTCGCGCTGTTTTCAATGTCCCGGCTCTCTTTCCTCCCGCGATTTATTAAATCTCCCGCGCTTTTTAAATCTCCCGGCTGTCTCTCCTCCCGCGCTATTTTCAATGTCCCGGCTCGCTCTCCTCTCGCGCTGTTTTCACTGTGCCGGCTGTCTCTCTCGCGCTGTTTTCAATGTCCCGGCTGTCTCTCCTCTTGCGCTGTTTTCACTGTGCCGGCTGTCTCCTCTCGCGCCGTTTTCACTGCGCCGGCTGTCTCTCCTCCCGCGCTGTTTTCACTCTCCCGGCTGTCTCTCCTCTCGCGCTGTTTTCACTGTGCCAGCTGTCTCTCCTCCCACGCTGTTTTCAATGTCCCGTGTGTCTCTCCTCCCGCGCTGTTGTCAATGTAGATTAAAATCCCCCATGATAACTGCTATACCATTTCTACCTGCATCCGATATTTGCCCTACCATAATATTACTATTTGGTCACCTATAGACTACTTCTATCAGTGACTTTTTCGTCTACTATTCCTGATTTCCACCCAAATGGATTCTACCTTATCCTCCATAGCACCGATGTCATCCCTTACTATTGCTCGGATGTCATCCTTAAATAACAGAGCTACACCACCTCCCTTACCATCCACTCTGTCCTTCCGAATAGTTTGATACCCTTGGATATTTAACTCCCAGTCGTGATCCTCCTTTAACCATGTTTCAGTAATGGCCACTAAATCATAGTCATTCACGATGATTTGCACCATCAACTCATTTACCTTATTCCGAATACTATGAGCATTCAGTTAAAGTACACTTATGTTGGCTTTTTTACCTCTGTTCTGAATCTTAACACCTCGATCAGTAACCTCTCCTAAGTTATATTTCCTCTTAACTTTTCTCCTAATTTTCCTTGTCGTTGAACCCATATCTTCATGTAACAACTTGCCGCGTCGCTTACCATTAATGTTTTAACTTCGAGTTTTATTCCTTTTAGTATTACTGGTCCTATTCACTGATCTCCCCTCAGTCACTGTACCTTGTACTGTCGCCCTTTTTGATTTCTGACTATGGCTTCTCTGCCTTACACTTTCCCCCTTACTGCCTTTTGTTTCTGTCCCTGTTTTACTACATTCCAACCTCCTGCATCAGTTCCCATCCCCCTGCTACATTAGTTTAAACCTTCCCCAACTGCTCTAGCAAGGACCCCACCTCGGACATCGGTTCCAGTCCTGCCCAGGTGCAGACCGTCCGGTTTGTACTGGCCCCACCTCCCCCAGAACCGGTTCCAATGCCCCAAATGGTTTGGGTTCGGGCAGGGCTTCATTGACTTGGTTCAGTTGCTGTACCACGCACCGGTGGCGAGTGTGCGGACGAACCGGGTGAGTTCGGACTACTTTAGTCTACACCGGGGGACGAGGCAAGGATGTCCCCTCTCCCTACTGTTGGTTGCCTTGGCGATTGTGCTGAGAGCGTCAAAGGACTGGAAGGGGCTAGAACGAAATTTACAAAGAACTTATGGAGTGGGAGGAAACCCAGATAGGTGAGACAAAACGCAAATGGGAAGATGAGTTGGGAAAGGAGTTAGAGGCGGGTCTGTGGGAGGAGGCCCTGTGCAGAGTCAACATGACCTCATCATGTGCCAGGCTTAGCCTGATACAATTCAAGGTGGTTCCGGTACCGGGCACACATGACAGTGGCTCAATGAGCAGGTTTTCTGGGGTAGAGGACAGGTGTGGGCGATGTGCAGGAGGTCCCGCAAATCATGTCCACATGTTTTGGGCATGTCCGAATCTTAGGGGGTTCTGACAGGGATTTGCCAATGTCATGGCCACGGTGCTAAAAACGAGGGTGGCGCCGAGTCCAGAGGTGGCGATCTTTGGAGTGTCAGAAGACCCCGGAGCCCAGGGGGCGAGAGAGGCTGATGTTTTGGCCTTTGCCTCCTTGGTAGCCCGGAGTCAGATCTTGTTAGCGTGGAGGGACTCGAAGCCCCCGAAATCAGGGGTATGGGTTAGCGACATGACTGGGTTTCTCAGACTTGAGAAAATGAAGTTTGCCCTGAGAGGAACAACATTAGGGTTCGTTCGGAGGTGGCAGCCGTTTATCGACTTCTTCGGAGAAAACTAAACTGTCAGCAGATTCAATAAGGGTGGGGAGGTGTTAGGGAGTAAGGGTGGGTAGGGGGGAGTTAGGCTGTTTTTGTCTAGCTTAGGCGGGAACAGTGGGAGATGGCGTGTGTTGCGTACTGAATTATGTTGATATCTTTTGTTATTATAAAACCATAAATGCCTTAATAAAATGTTTGTTTTTAAAAAAAGAAGGAAATAGATATATTTCTAGACTCTAAAGTTGATGAGGGGTATGGAGACAGCAATGGAGTATGGTGACGTGATAGAAGATCACCCATGGTTATATTGCGTGACAGAACAGGCTTGATGGGCCAAATTGCCTATCCACCCTTTTTTCCAAGCTTCTATAGCCAGAATTCTCTTCATGGGGGCGCATGTCTGACCCTTAAATGCATTAAATCATGTTCGAAGACGTCAAGCGCGCATCCCGCGGCATCGCGCACTCGTGCAATATTTGGTTGGTGAGCACGAATCGGATGCGTGCCCGCTGACCGTTAAGAAGTTCATTTAAAGAATTAACACTCCAATTGACTCAGATTTTACCCAGCCCATGTGATTGTTAGGTGGGCACACAGGCAACACGGGCAAGCTGTTTTGTGATTCAAGGGTGGGATAAAAGGGGCCCAAAATCAGGCTGGGTTGGTAGGAGTTATTGAGAGTTTGATGTGAGCTTAGACTAGTGCATCTATGACTCTGTAAAATGTTAGACAGTTACATGGGCAGGGTGGGTATCGAGGGATATGGGCCTATCCCGGGCCAGTGGGACTAGCTTAGTGATAGAAACTGGGTGGCATAGATAAGTTTTTTACACAGAGGGTAGTGGGTACCTGGAACTCGCTGCCGGAGGAAGTGGAGGGACGATAGTGATGTTCAAGGGGCATCTTGACAAATACATGAATTGGATGGAAATAGAGAGATACAGACCCCGGATGTGTAGAAGATTTTAGTTGAGACGGGCAGCATGGTCGGCACAGGCTTTGAGGGCCGTAGGGCCTGTTCCTGTGCTGTACTTTTCTTTGTTCTTTGTTCTTTGTTCTTTGTTCTTTGTTCTTTGTTCTAGACAAGCTGGGCCAAAGAGCCTGTTTCCATGCTGTAAACATCTGTGACTCTATGAGTCATTGTGAATGCTTTCTTTTGAGGTTTGTGCATATTCTTTGAACTTTTCAGGATATTTCAGTCTCGTAACAACTGAGATTTCCAGCCTTTTGGCACCCTTTGTGCACAGGTCGGCCCCATTTCCATCTCTGCAGATGGGTCTTTTCTATTCAGCAGGGAGCACTTCCCCTGAGGAGGAAGAAAGGGACCAAAAAGAAAGAAGAGATCAGGTGGTAGGCAGTCATAGGCATTGCCTCAGAAGAGAGGCATAGGGTTTCACGGGCAACAGGGAGGACAAGGAAGACCACCCTACAGAGGACATCACTGTGCAGCTGTCAGGGTGTACAGGCAGTGATCCAACTACTGAGACATGATGGAGGTTTAGTGTCTCAGGAGTCTCCAGCTTTGAAGGATTAATGTGCCAGATGACTGGGCTGGAGATAGCCTCCAATTGTATGAATGGACACCCAATGCCCATGGCTCTCAAGGTCATTGCAGCCCTGAAACTTTATGCCTCCAGATCTTTTCAAGGTCAGCAGGTGATCTTTGCAGAGTCTCCCAGTCAGTTGTGTATAACTGCATTACGTTGCTCGCTAACCCTCTGTTCAGGAAGGTTAACATATTCATCCATTTCAGGACGGACCAAGCCAGCCAGGCTGAGCTGGCCACGGGCTTTACAGCAATTGCAGGGTTCCTCCCCATCTAAGGTGCCATAAATTGCACCCATGTGGCCATTAAGGCACCAGCCGAGCTCCTTTGTCAGTAAGAAGGGATGTAATTCCATGAATGTTCAATTTTTTTGCGAACACAGAGCCAAATTCTACAGTTACCCTGCTGCTTGCTAGCACGATGCCTACATACTGAAACACTCCTAAGTGCCAATGCTCCAGCTTGCCTTGTGAGATATTTGCTAGGTGACAAGGAGTTTCCCTTGAAAAGGTATCTGATGGTGTCACTCAGCCACCCAAGGACAGAGGCTGAGGAAAGATACAATTGCTGCCACGCCATCATGAGGGCAGTGCTGGAGAGGACAATAGTTCTGCTAAAAATGATTTTCCAATGCCTGGATCTTGCTCTCTCGCAGGGAAACCCATGGACCAGGAGGACACCGAGGAGGAACCCAATGATGACTCAGATGTAGAGCCCAGGCAGGCCATTGGTGAGGATGAAGAAGCCGAAATGAGGATCCTTCGGGGAGACAGTGACACCATGGAGGACTTGATTCAGTGTTCCTTCAACTCGGCTGCCAAGGCTTGCCTTGCCTTCTTTGTGAGTCCAAGGGCACAGCCTCTTTCCAAAACATTTCATATAAAACCATGCCATGAACCCAATATCGCATCACTGCCTCAGTGATATAACTTGCTGGCCCAAACATGTTTCACCAGGCACTGGACTCTGTTTCTCCATCCACACATGCTGCCAGACCTGCTGCGTTTTTCTAGCATTTCTGTTTTGTTTAAGGAAATGTGTGTGTTGTGTATCTGTGCAGAATTAACTGAGTACCATAAGTCCTCATTTGCTGTTTCGATATTATTGATCAGGAACAGTGATATTCCATTATGTTGTATATTTTGCAGAAGTTCGTTTATCTGCCTCAGGTAATTAATGCCTTTTACAAGTTACAGTTAGAACATAGAACATAGAACATAGAAAATACAGCACAGAACAGGCCCTTCGGCCCACGATGTTGTGCCGAACCTTTGTCCTAGATTAATCATAGATTATCATTGAATTTACAGTGCAGAAGGAGGCCATTCGCCCCTTTGAGTCTGCACCGGCTCCTGGAAAGAGCACCCTACCCAAACTCAACACCTCCACCCAACACCAAGGGCAATTTTGGACATTAAGGGCAATTTATCATTGGACAATTCACCTAACCTGCACATCTTTGGACTGTGGGAGGAAACCGGAGCACCCGGAGGACACCCACGCAGACACGGGGAGGACGTGCAGACTCCTCACAGACAGTGACCCAAGCCGGAATCGAACCTGGGACCCTGGAGCTGTGAAGCAATTGTGCTATCCACAATGCTACCGTGCTGCCCTTAAGAACAAGTAAATCTACACTATATCATTTTACCGTAATCCATGTACCTATCCAATAGCTGCTTGAAGGTCCCTAATGTTTCCGACTCAACTACTTCCACAGGCAGTGCATTCCATGCCCCCACTACTCTCTGGGTAAAGAACCTACCTCTGATATCCCTCCTATATCTTCCACCTTTCACCTTAAATTTATGTCCCCTTGTAATGGTTTGTTCCACCCGGGGAAAAAGTCTCTGACTGTCTACTCTATCTATTCCCCTGATCATCTTATAAACCTCTATCAAGTCGCCCCTCATCCTTCTCCGTTCTAATGAGAAAAGACCTAGCACCCTCAACCTTTCCTCGTAAGACCTACTCTCCATTCCAGGCAACATCCTGGTAAATCTTCTTTGCACCTTTTCCAAAGCTTCCACATCCTTCCTAAAATGAGGCGACCAGAACTGTACACAGTACTCCAAATGTGGCCGTACCAAAGTTTTGTACAGCTGCATCATCACCTCACGGCTCTTAAATTCAATCCCTCTGTTAATGAACGCGAGCACACCATAGGCCTTCTTCACAGCTCTATCCACTTGAGTGGCAACTTTCAAAGATGTATGAACATAGACCCCAAGATCTCTCTGCTCCTCCACATTGCCAAGAACTCTACCGTTAACCCTGTATTCCGCATTCATATTTGTCCTTCCAAAATGGACAACCTCACACTTTTCAGGGTTAAACTCCATCTGCCACTTCTCAGCCCAGCTCTGCATCCTATCTATGTCTCTTTGCAGCCGACAACGGCCCTCCTCACTATCCACAACTCCACCAATCTTCGTATCGTCTGCAAATTTACTGACCCACCCTTCAACTCCCTCATCCAAGTCATTAATGAAAATCACAAACAGCAGAGGACCCAGAACTGATCCCTGCGGTACGCCACTGGTAACTGGGATCCAGGCTGAATATTTGCCATCTACCACCACTCTCTGACTTCTATCGGTTAGCCAGTTCGTTATCCAACTGGCCAAATTTCCCACTATCCCATGCCTCCTTACTTTCTGCATAAGCCTACCATGGGGAACCTTATCAAATGCCTTACTAAAATCCATGTACACTACATCCACTGCTTTACCTTCATCCACATGCTTGGTCACCTCCTCAAAGAATTCAATAAGACTTGTAAGGCAAGACCTACCCCTCACAAATCCGTGCTGACTATCCCTAATCAAGCAGTGTCTTAGGTTGGTTAAAGCATAGTAGAAATTTCCTGGTGTCAGGTAAGAAACTTTGATGGGTTTTTTGAGGCGTGTTTGGGAAAAATTATTTCTGTTTAATCATCCACCACCATACAAGCAATTTCACTGATCATTTCATCTCAAAGACATGGAAATAAGAAATTAAGAATTCTGAAAGTTTTTGCTCCATCAGAAAGGCAGCAGAGAAAGGCGTCTACCTGGCTGTTTGTCCTCACCTTGACTTTGCCAAACAATTTAGGGATAGAGCAATTTCAATAATAATGTAAACATCACACTTGTAATTTTGAGCCTCTGTTAGCTGTCAATGTAAAAGGCGACGTGGGCTAGAAATCTTGCAAGAGTCAGGAAACGAGATTCTCGCCAGTGAGGTCTCGGTTCCTGATTTTCCATTTCTCTTGCCCATAACCCATGAGAGCTGGGAGAATGAAGCTGAAATCTAACACTGAAGCTGAGTACAAATTGGAGTCTTAAAATGAATCAGGTGAGCCTCCCCTGAACCAGGGGAAGCCACTACCCTGACCCTTCCTTGACAAGTTAATTATGCCCATTTGGTAAGTATTGAAATGCATGATTCTGTCACTAATTGGGTCCACAAGTTAACCCTTTGGCAGCTGAGCCCCCAAGCTCTAAACTCCATGGCTTACACTCACCTCTCCAGAAGAGAGGTGAAACAGATTTAGTCCCCAGTGCAAGGGACAAAGGTAACTGAGTTCATCAGTCAGACCTTAAACAACAGGTTTGGAGGCAGCGTTTCAAACCCCCAGGAAGTCAGCATGCAGGTCAAGTCCATGCACCCATGTGCCTTCAGTTCTCACCCTTTGGGGGGTTAGGTGGGCCACTACTGCTATCCAAGATAGTTGCCCATCTGTCAGGTCGAGTTAGAAGATGCTGGTGTGAGAAATGGCCATTGTGTGAGAGAGAAGGGTGTGAATATCATTGGAAAGGAGCTCACATCGGGGAATGTGCATGGTGGATGTCCCATGTCTTAAGAGGGCCTTGGGTTAGGGAATTGTCAAGACTTCTCGATGCTCACATCGTTGGATTGGGATTCAGTTGAGCGGGCTGTGCTATTTATTGCAGTGAACCAACCACAATGACGTCAACGTGCAGCTGCACGTGGACAGGACCAGCGCCCTGCAGAGGAGAGAGTGACAGCGCATACTGGTGCAGGGCCACATATTGAGGTGGCTCGGAGAAGACCCAGCCAGAGGCCTACCGGGGGAGAGCATCATAGCTCCAGATGTTAAAGATTCAGAGAAGACTTCCGGTGGTAGCTATGAAGGAGTAAGTCGCACATTTGGTGGCTCCCACTCGGGTCGGACTTTTGGACCTCTTCCCCCGATTTTCTACCGTATATGAATTGAAAAATTGATGACAGAGGCAATTGTGTACTGAATTCCCACATCGGTGCATGGAGAGGAGGACTAGAAGTGCTCGTAAAGGCAGCAACAGAAAGACAGATAAACAAAGACAGAGAAACAGAAAGACAGAGAAGGCTTGGGCTGAAGCTGCAGCAGGAGATAGCACGGCGAAGGACCGGACCTCTGGCTTGTCGACCCAGCGGTCAACAGAGCAGCTGATGCAAGTTATTCAGGAAAGTGTCGCTAAGCAGAAACGGGACTGCTTGGACCTGATAAAAGAGTCAATTGAGCGGCTGGAACTTAGATTAGATGCACAAGATCGGGCGATCCAAAAGGTAGAGAAGGCGCTGGCTGAGCAGGAGGAACATTAAACTGCGGTGGAGTTGGAGGCAGGGATGCTGAGTGACCAGCAGAAGAAGCTCCTGGAGAAGGTGGAGGACCTAGAGAATAGGTCCCGCTGGCAGAACTTGAGAATCGTTGGGCTCCCGGAGGGGTCCGAAGGAGCGGACGCTGGGGCATACATCGCAGGCATGGTTGAGAAGCTGCTGAGGGTTGGGGCATTCTCACCTTGGAGGTGGACTGAGCTCACAGAGCACTCGCGAGGAAGCCGCGAATGGGAGACCCCCCGAGGACAATGGTGGTGAGACATGGAGCTGTAAATAGGACAACAGCATCCTGCGGATCTACCAGGACCTGAGTGTGGAGGTGGACAGGAGAAGAGTGGGCTTCAATCAGATCAGGTCCATCCTTTTTAAGAAAAAGATGAAGTTCGAGCTGTTGTATCCGGCACGTTTCTGGGTCACGTACGAGGAACAGCACTTTTATTTCGAGTTCCCTGAGGACACACTGGACTTTGTGAAAAGGAAAGGACAGGTGGTGGACTGAGAACTTGTGAACTTTGCTACAACGTTCATGTTTTGTTTTTTTAAAAATGTTTCTCGTTTTTTGTTTTGTGGAAGCTGTCTATAATGCCTTCTGTATTGATTTGGGACCAATGGCAGAGCTGGGTGAGTTAAGGTTTACATTTGCACTGACGGGGGGGGGGGGGGGGGGGGGGGTGCTGTTTAGATTGTGGATCTCTTACTTGATCTTTGTTGGCATTTTTTTTTTCTTCCTGTCTTTCTGTCGGGCAATTGTCTTGGATTGTTTGTTATTGGAGAATGATGTATGTATGAACGAGGGGAGGGTTGGGAGGGAACAATAGGTGGGAGACTTTTCGGCGCCAGGGATGGGGGCCACCAAACTAGCTCACGGAAGCGTAGTGGGGGGGGGGGGTGCATATGTTAGGTTTATTAAAGGGGTTGAGTTACATTGTGTTGTTACTAGGGGGGGAATGTTCTGCTAATGAGGGAGGGACTTGTGCTAAGGGACAGAGAGGAGGTTGGGGGCGGAGGCTGCCTGGGG
This sequence comes from Scyliorhinus torazame, assembly GCF_047496885.1. Classification (NCBI taxonomy): domain Eukaryota; kingdom Metazoa; phylum Chordata; class Chondrichthyes; order Carcharhiniformes; family Scyliorhinidae; genus Scyliorhinus; species Scyliorhinus torazame. Next base: position 38,764,882 of record NC_092707.1, read on the forward strand.
CGGGCCGGTGGAGGCGCGGATGACGGGCTGGAGGCTGGCCAAAAAAAGGGATGGCTGATCGGCGAGGGGGGGGGCAATGAGCCCCCCAACTAGGCTGATCACCTGGAATGTTCAAGGGCTAAATGGGCCAGTCAAGAGGGCATGCATGTTCGTGCATCTGAGGGGACTGAAGGCTATCGTGGTAATGTTGCAGGAGACACACCTGAGAGCAGCTGACCAGATTAGATTGAGGAAAGGCTGGGTCAGTCAGGTCTTTCACTCAGGACTAGATCCAAACACTAGAGGGATTGCGATCCTGATCAATAAGCGGGTGGTGTTTGAGGTGGGTAGAATAGTCTCGGATGTGGGAGGTCGGTACATTATGGTCAGTGGCAAACTGGAGGGGGTGCAGATGGTATTAGTAAATGTGTATGCGCCAGATTGGAATAATGTGGAGTTCATAAAGAGGATGCTGGGAAAAATACCGGATGTGGACTCGCACAAGTTGGTCATGGGAGGGGGCTTTAACACAGTTATTGACCCTGGCTTCGACTGGTCAAGCTCAAAAACGGGCAGGGTGCCAGCAATGGCAAAGGAACTAAAAGGGTTCATGGAGCAGATCGGGGGTGGGGGGTGGATCCATGGAGATTTGGGCAGCCGAGGGTGAAGAAGTACTCCTTCTACTGTCGTGTGAGAGTACCTTTAAGAAATGGATGTTTAAGCAATGTACCTTTAAGAAATGGAGCTGATCATATTACTGAAGTGATGTCAGAGGGTGGGGGGAGCTGAGCTCACTTCTGCTTTTGGTTTCAGTTGGAGAAGGCAGCTGGGAGTGTCTGTGTGTTTTGCTGAGAGCTGCAGAAAGAAACACAGAGCTGGTCTGATGTCTGCAAATCCAAAGACTATAAATATATTGAATGTAACCTCATGTCTGCTTTTGAAGGTTTGAAGTCTTTTGGATGTTTAAAGGAACAGTTTGAAGGATTATTTAGTGTTGTAGTCTTTTGGGGTTATCTTTGAAGTAATGGGTGTTAAGATATTCAATGTTTGTTTTTAAAAGGTAAACTTGAGTTCTTAGAATAAACATTGTTTTGTTTTAAAAACCATTTGTCCATTTCTGCTGTATCACACCTGGAGAGTACGCCGTGTGCTTCCCACACCACAATCTATTAAAAATTGTGGGTCGGTTGAACTCCATGAAACACTTTGGGGTTCTGTAAACCGGACCCATAACACTACTCACACGTACATGAAGTGTACTCCCGGATTGATTTCTTTATTTTGAACAGGCGCCGGAATGTGGCAACTAGGGGCTTTTCACAGTAACTTCATTTGAAGCTTACCTGCGACAATAAGCGACTTTCATTTCACTTCATTCATTATTCTGAGCCGGGCTTTACTGACAGGGGTGGTGGACACGGGGTACTCGAGGATCACAATCTCAGACCATGCTCCGCATTGGGTTGACCTGCAGGTTAGTAAAGACAGTAACCAGCACCCGCACTAGAGGTTGGATGTGGGACTTTTAGCTGACGAAGGGGTGTGCAAGCGGCTGAGGAAATGTGTTCAGAACTACCTGCAGGTCACCGACACGGGGGAAATTTCAGCAGCGGTGGCCTGGGAAGCACTGAAGGCGGTGGTTAGAGGGGATCTGATCTCGATATGGGCCCAAGGGAGAAGGTGGACAGGGCAGAGATGGACCGACTGGGAAAGGAGATACTACAGATTGATAGGAGGTATGCAGTGACCCCAGAAGCAGGGCTTTTAAGGGAACGGCGGAGGCTACAGGCGGAGTTCGGCTTGTTAACTACAGGGAGGGCGGTGAAGCAGTTGAGAAAGGCGAGGGGGGCGATCTCTGAGCATGGAGGGAAGGCTAGCAGACTGCTTGCACAGCAGCTTAGAAAGAGGGAGGCAGGGAGATAGGGAAAGTAAATGATGGAGATGGGAACCTGGTTGGAGATTCAGCAGGGGTGAATAAGGCGTTTAGGGATTTTTACAGTAGGCTGTATGGGTCGGAACCCCCAACGGGGCCGGAGGGGATGAGGCACTTCTTAGGGGGGGCTGAATTTCCCAAAGGTGGACGGGGAGCTGGTAGAAGGGCATGGGGCCCCGATCGGGTTGGAAGAGATAGTGGAGGGTCTGAAGGCCATGCCGTCGGGTAAAGCCCTGGGCCAGACGGGTACCCAGTGGAGTTTTATAAAATGTTCTCCGAGATATTGGGACCATTGTTGATGAGGCAAGGGAGAGAGGGGTGCTGTCCCCGACGATGTCACAGGCCACGATTTTTCTGATCCCGAAGCGGGACAAGAACCCGGAGTTGTGTGGGTCCTACAGGCCGATATCCTTGTTGAATGTGGACGCCAAACTGTTGGCCAAAATTATGTCCTCCAGGATTGAGGATTTTGTTCCGGACGTTGTTGGGGAGGACCAGACGGGGTTTGTTAAGGGTAGGCTGTTGGTGGCCAATATAAGAAGGCTATTAAATGTGATCATGATACCCCCGGAGGGTAGGGAGATGGAGGTAGTGGTCGCAATGGACGCAGAGAAGGCTTTTGATCGGGTAGAATGGGAATATCTGTGGGAGGTACTGGGTCGGTTCGTATTTGGGCAGGGCTTTATTGACTGGGCCAGGTTGCTGTATCAGGCTCCTGTGGGAAGCGAACGGACGAATCGGACAACATCCGACTACTTTAGACTGCACCGGGGGACGAGACAAGGATGCCCCGTCTCCCCACTGTTCTTCGCGCTAGCTGTCGAGCCGCTGGCAGTTGGGGGGGCGGTGGAGCACAGAGTCGCGCTTTATGCAGACGACCTGCTTCTGTATGTATCGGACGCAATGGAGGGGATGGAAGAAATCCTGAGGATTCTCCGGAATTTGGCTGGTTTTCGGGGTATAAGCTAAGTATGGGGAAAAGTGACCTTCAGGACGCGCGGCAACGCAGAATCACCGAGCAGAAACTTATAGCCATGTTCCGCACACATGAGTGCGGCCTCAACCGGGACCTGGGATTCATGTCGTATTACATTCATCCCCCACCATCTGGCCTGCAAAATCCTACCAACTGTCCTGGCTTGACACAATTCACATCTCTTTAACCTGGGGTTACCCTATCTCTGGGTCTCTAAAGATTTAATCACCTGCCAATGCTCGCATTCCAAGCATTGTCTGGCATCTTTGAATTTGTCTATATATATGTTTCTGGAACATACCTCTTCATTCACCTGAGGAAGGAGCAGCGCTCCGAAAGCTGGTGATATCGAAACAAACCTGTTGGATTTATAAGGAACTTATGGGGTCAGAGGAGATGCAGACTGAGAAGCTGAAGCGCAAGTGGGAGAAGGAGCTGGGAGGAGAGATACAGGATGGTCTGTAGGCGGACGCGTTGAGTAGAGTCAACGCATCCACAACATGTGCCAGGCTCAGCTTGATACAATTCAAGGTCGTTCATCGGGCTCACATGACAGTGGCCCAGACGAGCAGATTTTTTGGGGTGGAAGACAAGTGTGCAAAGTGTGCAGGAGGACCAACGAACCATGTCCACATTCTCTGGGCATGTCCGAAACTTAGGGATTTTGACAGGGGTTTGCAGATGTTATGTCCATGGTGTAAAAACAAGGATGGCACCGAGTCCAGAGGTGGCGGTTTTCGGGGTGTCAGAAGATCCGGGAATCCAGGAGGAGAAAGACGCAGACATTCTGGCCTTTGCTTCACTGGTTGCCCGGAGATGAATAGTATTAGCTTGGAGAGACTCAAAGCCCCCAAAGTCGGAGACCTGCCTATTGACATGGCTAGCTTTCTCTGTTTGGAGAAAATCAAGTTCGCCTTGAGAGGGTCGATGTTAGGCTTCGCCGGAGGTGGCAACCGTTCGTTGACTTCTTTGCGGAAAATTAATCATCAGCAGACGGGGGGAGAGTGGGGGGGGGGGGTGTTCGTTTAGTTTAGAGTAGGGGGTTAATAAAGGTGTGACCTGTAAGGGAGGGAGACATCTTTTGCACTATGTTTATAGATTCATGTACATTGTTTATTTTGTTGTTGTTGTAATACCAAAAATATCTCAATAAAATGTTTGTTAAAAAAAAAGAGATCCAGAGGAGACTGCACCTGTCCCAAGGGACGGGCGCCACATGAACTGAAGGTCACCCTTTGCTTATGGCCCTTAAAGTTACAGCCGAACTGACATTTTATGTCAGTGGCTCATTTCTTGGCTGCACTGGTGACCTGTGTGCCATCTCCTAGTCCACGCACATAAGTATGTACGGGAGAAAAAAGATGCACTGTTTGCTAGGGGTTACCAGTACTTCAACCTTGACAGTAAGCGGGTGAGCCATGACGCCAAGGCCATGGGCTTTGCCCACATTGCTTTATTCCCCAAGTGCAGGGTCTCAGACTGCATGCACGTGGCTCTGCATTCCCCATGGCGACATGAGGAGCCATTTTGGATACTACCCCCCTCAACGTGCAGATCGTCTGTGACCATACTCTGCACATAATTCAGGTGCGCCCATTTCCCAGAGAGTGTCCACGAAAGCTACATTTTCGGATTCTCTCAGATCCCAGCTGTATTCGAGGAATACCATTGGCTGGAGGAATGGATCCTCAGGGACAAAGGGTACTCCCTCAGGAGGTAGCTGATGATGCCAGTGCACCTCCTCCTCCCCCTTGGCCTGTTGGGCTGTCGGCTCTCCAGCCTGTGTGGCCGCCACATGCTGCCCTGCAGCCCAGTCCTCTGATGCAGCCTCCACCTCCTTTCGGAGCGGCCTCGGCTCATGCTGCTGCAGGGCATCTTGCAGACCTGCGGCCATCACCACAGTGAACAGCATCGTGGGTTGGTGTCCGAGTGCCATTCTGTGCAGGGGGTGAAAGGCCAACATGTTAGCATGGCGCATGCTCCTGTGCCCATCCAGGTACCATGGGCTACATGGTTACATGGTGGCCCCGGTTGGCACTGCGGGCCCCACCCACACATGCCCACCCGCAACCCGGCCCCATCGGGGCCCCCCCGTCCTCGCGCCCGTCCCTGCTGCTAGGGGTACCATTGGCTCGCACTGCCCTCACTGGGGGCTGCCGTGAGTGTTGCCCTGGGTGGTCTCCCATTGGTTGGCGGCTGGTTGGGTGGGGTGTTTGGGGGCGGGGGGCGGCGCGCGCTGTCAGGGGATGCGGTGCGCGGGTGCGCGCACCCATACAGCCGGTGTCACTGTGTAGAACCAGGGACCAGGGTGTGTGGTCAGCAAGATGGCCGCTGGAATGATCATTGGTGTCTGGGCACTGCCCCAGCCCCCTCTCCACTTCCCCTGCCATGGCAGGGTCCCTCCCGCCGCTGGCAGCACGGCCGGTGTCCGGGCCAGCATTCCGCAGTCACTCCACACCATTTCCTACCTTCTCTCTCTCTCTCTCCCTCAGCAGCCAGGACGCCAAGTTCATGATTTTTATAACCACAAGTGAATAACGCCATCGGGAAATCGGTCCATCGGAGGCGGTGAATCGCCGAGGCCCGGAGCATCAGGTGTTAGGTTCGCTAATGATATGCCTACTGTAAGACATAGGAGCAGAATTAGGCCACTCGGCTCCACCATTCAATCATGGCTGATGTTTTTCTAATCCCCATTAGCTCAATGGGCTAGACAGCTGGTTTGTAATGTAGAACAAAGCCAGCAGCTTGGGTTCAATTCCTGTGCCGGCTGAGAATTCTGAATTCTCCCTCTGTGTACCTGAACAGGCGCTGGAATGTGGTGACTTGGGGCTTTTCACAGTAACTTCATTGCAGTGTTAATATCAGTCTACTTGTGACAATAAAAATATTATTATTCCGCCCATAACTCCTCTTCCTTCTAAACTCCAACGAGTCCAGATCCAGAGAGTCCTCAACCGTTCCTCATACGACAAGCTCTACATTCCAGGGATCATTCTTGTGAACCTCCTCTGGACCCTTTCCAAGGCCAACACATCCTTCCTTAGATACGGGGCCCAAAACTGCTCACAATACTCTAAATAGGGTCTGATCAGAGCCTGATATAGCCTCAGAAGTACATTCCTGATCTTGTATTCTAGCCCTCTCGACATGAAGGCTAACATTGCATTTGCCTTCCGAACTGCCGACTGAGCCTGCACGTTAACCTTAAGAGAATCGTGAACAAGGACTCCCAAGTCCCTTTGTGCTTCTGATTTCCTCAGCATCTCCCCATTTAGAAAATAGTCTATGCCTCCATTTCCCCTTTCAAAGTACATAACCTCACACATTTCCACATTGTATTCCATCTCCCACTTCTTTGCCCACTCTCCTGGCCTGTCCAAATCCTTCTGCAGCCTGCCTCCTTCCTCAATACTAACTGTCCCTCTACAGATCGTTGTATCATCTGCAAAACTTAGCAACAGTGCCTTCAGTTCCTTCTTCCAGATCATGAATGTATATTGTGAAAAGTTGTGGTCCCAGCACCGAACCCTGAGGCACACCACTAGTCACCGGCTGCCATCTTGAAAAAGACCCCTTTATCCCCACTCTCTGCCTTCTGCCAGTCAGCCAATCCTCTATTTGTGCCAGGATCTTACCCTTAACACTATCGGCTCTTATTTAAAAGTTTCCTATGCTGCACCTTCTCAAAGGCCTTCCGGAAATCTAAATAAATCACGTCCACTGGTTCTCCTTTGTCTAACTTCCTTGTTACTTCCTCAATGAACTCTAACAGATTTGTCAGACAAGACCTGCCCTCGACGAAGCCGTACTGACTCAGTCCCATTTTGTCATGCACTTCCAAGTACTCCGCGATCTCATCTTTAATAATAGACTCTAAAATCTTACCAATGACCGAAGTCAGGCTAACCGGCATATAATTTCCCGTCTTCTGCCTCCCTCCCTTCTTAAACAGGTGTTACAGGTAACAGGTGTTTCATTCGCCACATTACAGTCCTCTGAGACCCTTCGTGTCTTCAGTGATTCCTGAAAGATTACCACCAATGCCTCCACAATCTCCTCAGCTATCTCTTGTAGAATTCTGGGGTGTATTCCATTCAGTCCAGGTGATTTATCCACCTTCAGACCTTTCAGTTTCGCCTGAACCTTCACCTTAGTGATGGTCACTGCACTCACCTCTGCCCCCTGATTCTACTGGAGCTCTGGCACCCCACTGGTGTCTTCCACCGTGAAGATTGATATAAAGTAATTATTCGGTTCGTCTGCCATTTCGTTGTTTCCTATTATTACCTCTCCAGCCACATTTTCCAGTAGTACAACATCTATTTTTGCCTCTCTTTACCTTTTATATCTTGAAAAAAACTCTTTCTAGCTTCCTTTATATTACTAGCTGGCTTGCACTCATATTTCATCTTCTCCCCCCTTATTGCTTTCTGAGGTGTCCTCTGCTCGTTTTTAAAGGCTTCCCAATCCTCTGGTTTGCCACTAATGCTCGCCACTTTGTATGTTTTTTCTTTTGCTTTTATGCTATCCTTGACTTCCCTCATCAGCCATGGATGTCTTGTCCTCCCCTTAGCATGTTTCCTCCTCCTTGGGTTGAATTTCTGTTGTGCCTCCCGAATAACCCCCCAAAACACCTGTCATTGCTGTTCCACTGTCTTCCCTGCTAGGCTCCTTTTCCAATCAACTCTTGGCCAGCTCCTCCCTCATTTCTTTGTAGTTACCCTTATTTAATTGTAATACCGTTACATCAGATTGTAGCTTTTCCCTCTCAAACTGCAGGGTAAATTCTATCATATTGTATTTTGCCCCGCGCGGCGAACAGCTCATTTAAGCCATTTTTGAGGTGCCGGAGCATCCCGATTTGGCGTCAAACCGGCGCCTACCTCGATTTTGGCATCGGAAGCTATTCTCCCAATCGCGTTTTGTGATTTTGGCGTCAGCAAACGGAGAATCCCGCCCAGGGAGTATGTGTTAGGTTAAATCTTTTATCCTTCTTAATAATAGATTTTGAAGAGCAGAGTCAATGATTTGGCCCAGATTTTGTAACAGTAATAATGTTGGCAAAACTGTCAAGTGTTTGCTGTCAATATTCCTCCAGCAGCAACTTCTGGGGCGAAATTCTCCGTTATCGGCGGAAAGTCCGCCGATCGGCGCAAAAAACGGCGCAAATCCGACTTGCGCCACGTCGGAAAAATGGGTCGATAGTCTCCGGCCCGAAATGGGCTAGCAGCGACGTAACGGGATCCGCGCTTGCGCAGTGGTTCACGCCGTGCAGCGTCATACGTGCCGCACGGCGTGACGGCTCATAAGGCCGCGCTGCTCCCCCCCACCCGGCCGGAACACCCGACCGCAACACCCGACTGGATGGCTGGCCGCCGCTCAGCCCTGAGGTTCGAGTCACGGGATGTGGAGGCGATCCTGGACGCGGTGGAGCAGAGGAGGGACGCCCTGTATCCCGGGCACGGCCGCAGAGTTGCCCCACGCCACAGCCGGCGTCTGTGGAGGGAAGTGGCAGAGGCTGTCACCGCTGTGGCCCTGACACCACGGACAGGCACCCAGTGCCACAAGAAGGTGAACGACCTCGTCAGAGCAGGCAGGGTGAGCCTCCCATACCCCCCCTCCCCCATATCCCCCCTCCCCCATATCCCCCTCCCCCATATCCACCCTCCCCCATATCCCCCCTCCCCCATATCCCCCCCTCCCCCATATACCCCCCTCCCCCATATCCCCCCTCCCCCATATCCTCCCCTCCCCCATATCCCCCCTCCCCCATATCCCCCCTCCCCCATATCCCCCCCTCCCCCATATCCCCAAGTGAATCCAGCCCGAACCTTAACCTCTGCAATGCACGTGCAACCGATGGCGTGCATTCATATACCTGCCTAACACTGTTGCCTTTTACCCCTGCCACCCGCCCCCCCCCCACAGGAGAAGCGCGCACACAACAATAGGGAGCATGTGAGGACTGGAGGAGGCCCCGCTGATGAGAGGCCACTGACCGAACACCAGGAAAGGGCCCTGGAACTGGCTGATGGACCTGAGGACCGGGAGGTTGCTGATGCAGAGGTCGGGGGACGTACTAGCAAGTGAGCCACTGACAGCCCGTCCCCATATCCCCCCTCCCCTATATCCCCCTCCCCCGTATCACCTGATCACTGCCTGATGTCTAACCATGCATGCTTCATTGTGTATCGCAGGACCAAACGTCCAGGCACCCATCCCCGCAGATGCAGACCGCCCGCAGGGTGCCCTTCGGAGGCCACGGGAGACGGAGAGACCCGCACCCGCAGGATGCCCCTCGGAGGCCACGGGAGACGGAGAGACCCGGACCCTCCGGCATGCGACGCCCGCAGGATGCCCCTCGCACACCACGGGAGACGGAGAGACCTGGAGCAACAGGGAGACGACACCCCCGTCACATGCGGGAGCGACCACCCAGCGATGAGGGGGGCAGCCACAGGCCCCCGTCACATCCGAGCCAGGACACCACTACCCAGGACACCACTACCCAGGACACCACTACCCAGGACACCACTACCCGGGACACCACTACCCGGGACAGCAGTACCCGGGACAGCACTACCCAGGAAGACGAAATACCGGACAGTGACTCAGAGTGGATGGGTGGAGACGAACCCCCACCCCAAAGTGCCATGGACTCCGAGTGGGACGAAGAGCACGACACAACGCCACTGCTGTCACCAACACCCTCCACCATCGCAGAAACACTCACCTCGGTTGGGCACTTTAGTGATGAGGCGTCTGGTACACTCACTGGTGCGCACAACACAGCCGTCCCGGTACAGCAGGTGGAGGTAGGAGCAGCAGAGGGGCCGGGCGGTCGGAGGGCAGCCCAGCCCAAGCGAACATCTGCCGCCCAGATGGATCCCGGGTTCCTGGAGTTACCACACCCACACATAGATCCGATGCAACCACCGACCCGGAGACAAGCGAAGAGGGTGACGGGCGGCTTGCGGCGGCTGCGATCGCAGGTGGAGGAGTCCACCCGCGTCCAGGAGCTGGGAGTGGTGCCAGTCATGCGTGCCACCCAGGCCGACAGCGCACGGGTGGCGTCCGCGGTGGAGGCAATGGGTGCGACGGTGTCAGACATGGGGAACGGTTTGCGAGGCCTGGGGCTTTCCGTGCAGGCGGCGTCTGTGGCCCAGGAAATGGCTGCCCTCTCACAGGAGGCCATGAGCCAGTGCCAGCGCCAGATGGCAGAGGCGCTCAACGCCATAGCCCAGTCTCAGCAGGCCATGGCCCAGTCTCTGCAGGCCATGGCCCAGTCTCTGCAGGCCATCGCTGAGGGCATCGGCGCCAGTGGCCATGTGCGAGCCGGCGTCGCACTGTCACAGACAGGGTTTGCAAACCCCCTGGGCTCCATGGCTGCAAACCTGCAGACCCCTGTCGATACCAGCACGGGCCTCCAGGACTGGCAGCGCCAGATGTCGGGGGGGGGCGTCGGATGGCCAGTCCGTTCGCATCCCCCACCCATGTAGAGGCCTGGGGGCCATCGGGCACCCCGAGGGAGGAGGAGGTGGCGTGGTCCGTCCCGGCTCCCTCTGTAGGGGAGGTCCCGGTACACCGCGACACCTCGGACTCCCCCCCTTCCGTCCCAGGTGCATCGGGTGGGCAACGGGCAGGACAGGCTGGCAGCTCACCATCCCAGTCGCCCGGGCCGCAGCCTAGCCCATCTAGGCCAGGACGCCCCAGGAAACGGCCGCCAAAGGGATCCAGTGTCAGAGGGCAGGAATCACAGGAGTCCACCTCCAGTTCTGCTGTACCGTCTGGGGAACGACGTAGACGTAGTCAAAGGGACCGTAAGGCCAAACAATTAGACACTGAGTAAGTTGGCACGGTTGCAGGGCACAGATGAGTTTTAGGGGCTAGGGCACGTGCATGAACTCCTTTGGTTATTAAAGTCAATGTTACACCTACAGAAGCTGCCAAAGTGTGCGGGGGTGTCATGTACGTTGAGTGCAAGTGTCTGTGTGAGGTGTGGTCTTACTTCAGCCCCAGGTGAGTCTGCCCACTTCCCCCTGGGCCGCCATCAACATCCCCCGGGCAGAGGACGGGACCGTGCGCTGCAGTGTCACAGCCGCATGCAGGGATGGTCCGGGTGGATGGTGGTACTGTGGCCATGGGTCAGACATAGTCCAACGATGTAGAGCCAGGAGCTCACCGCAGGGCGGGTTGTCATCATCCTCCATGGCCTGCGATAGACACGCGTCCACCCGCAACTGTGTGAGCCCGGCCCGTTGTGCCGCAGGTGGATCGGCAATGGGGGGGTGGTGGTTTGCATGCGGGTGGGGTGGGTGGGGTTGGGGGGGGGTGAGGGTGCTGGATGGGTGGGGGGTGTGGGTGGTCGGCTGTTGCCATGGTGTGCGGTCTGTGGCCATACTACCCAATTCCCACGCCCATCTAGTCAGTGAAGCGGGCGTCTATCAGTCTGTCCCGTGCCCGCTGGGCCAGCCGGTAACGGTGGACAGCCACCCGCCTGTGTCTACCCCGTCTGCCCTGACCATTACCCCCATCCCCCTCATCTGGGGAGGACTGCGCATCTTCCTGCTGCTCCTCCACGCCGCCCTCCTCTGCCTGCGGCACATCGCCCCTCTATTGGGCTATGTTGTGCAGGACGCAGCACACCACATTGATGCGGCCGACCCTATCTGACCGATACTGGGGGCGCCCCCAGAGAGGTCCAGGCACCTGAAACGCATCTTCAGCACGCCAAAGCACCTCTCTATCACTCCCCTTGTCGCTACATGGGCATCATTGTAGCGGTTCTCCGCCTCATTGCGTGGCCTCCGTATAGGCGTCATCAACCACGATCGCAATGGGTAGCCCCTGTCGCCCAGCAACCAGCCCCTCAGCCGGGGATGGCGTCCCTCATACATGCCGGGGATGGATGACCGCGACAACACGAATGAGTCGTGTACACTGCCTGGGTAACGGGTGCAGACGTGCAGGATCATCATGCGGCACGGACCACCCCCCCAACCTCCACCCCGGCACGGACCCCCCCCTCCAACCTCCACCCCGGCACCGAACCCCCATCCCCCTCCCCGGCACGGACCCCCATCCCCCTCCCCGGCATGGACCCCACCTCCACCCCGGCACGGACCCCCATCCCCCTCCCCGGCACGGACCCCCCCCCCAACCACCACCACGGCACGGACACCCCCATCCCCCTCCCCGGCACGGACACCCCCCCAACCTCCACCCCGGCACGGACACCCCCATCCCCCTCCCCGGCACGGACCCCCCCCCCCCAACCTCCACCCCAGCACGGACCCCCCCCCCCACAACCTCCACCCCGGCACAGACACCCCCATCACCCTCCCCGGCACGGACCACCCCCCCAACCTCCACCCCGGCACGCCCCCCCCCCTCCAACCTCCACCCCGGCACGGACCCCCCATCCCCCTCCCCGGCACGGACCACCCACCCAACCTCCACCCCGGCATGGACCCCCCCCTCCAACTTCCAACCCGGCACGGACCCCCCCATCCCCCTCCCCGGCACGGACCCCCATCCCCCTCCCCGGCACGGACCCTCCCCCCCCCAACCTCCACCCCGGCACGGACCCACATCCCCCTCCCCGGCACGGACCCCCCCCCAACCTCCACCCCGGCACGGACACCCCCATCCCCCTCCCCGGCACGGACACGCCCCCAACCTCCACCCCGGCACGGACACCCCCATCCCCCTCCCCGGCACGGACCCCCCCCCATCCCCCTCCCCGGCACAGACCCCCCCTCCCAACCTCCACCCCGGCACGGACATCCCCCTCCCCGGCACGGACCCCCCCCCCCCCCCAACCTCCACCCCGGCATGGACACCCCCCCCAACCTCTACCCCGGCACGGACCCCCCCATCCCCCTCCCCGGCACGGACCCCCCCCCCAACCTCCACCCCAGCACGGACACCCCCATCCCCCTCCCCGGCACGGACCCCCCCCCCAACCTCACCCCGGCACGGACACCCCAATCCCCCTCCCTGGCACGGACCCCCCCCCCCCAACCTCCACCCCAGCACGGACCCCCCCCCAACCTCCACCCCGGCACAGACCCCCCCATCCCCCTCCCCGGCACGGACCCCCCCCCCATCCCCCTCCCTGGCACAGACCCCCCCCCCAACCTCTACCCCGGCACGGACACCCCCATCCCCCTCCCCGGCACGGACTCCCCCCCCCCCCCCCCATCCCCCTCCCCGGCACCGACCCCCCCCCCCCAACCTCTACCCCGGCACGGACCCCCCCATCCCCCTCCCCGAAACGGACCTCCTCCCGGCACTCCCCCGGAGCCCAGCCTACTCTAACCACCCCCCCCCACCCCCCCCCCCCCGCCGCACACACACACACACAAGCCGAGACACACCTCTCCTCATGCATTCAGACTGCGGCCACGCCATCACCTGCCCAGCGCCAACCCCCCAGGCCGTCACTCACCTCCACGCTGGTCGGCGTGAACCTGGAGCACAGGGTCACGCCGATGAAAAGGAGGTTTAATTTACGTCGACGTGAACAGTCATCACGTCGACGGGACTTCGGCCCATCCGGAAGGGAGAATATCGGCAGGCCGAAAATTGGCTGCCTTGCGCAGACCCGTGACATTCTCCGCGGCAGCGGCGACATTAACGCCCCGCCGACTTTTCTCCCTTCGGAGACTTCGGCAACTGGCGGGGGCGGGATTCACGGCGGCCAACGGCCATTCTCCGACCCCCTGGGGGGTCGGAGAATGACGCCCCTGGAGTCCACACATGTGCAGTTGAAAAGGAAAATTAAAACGTTACTCAGTGATTGCTCACTGCTCCACAAAGAGCAACCCATTATAAATCAGCGAACTGACAAGAACTTACCATTTTACTCATTTCGTTGTTGTAAAAACCCTTGTTGAATGAGGTGTAAATGTAGTCTCAACCCCATGCTAAGTTCATAATTACGCATTTGTAAGGTTTTGGGGTTCTTTGCACCCCTTTATGGCATAATTAGACTAGGTAGCAAAGCTTTGTTGTCTCAATTAAGTCAATTAACAAAGTCAGGGCAGGTTTATTAAGTTCTCAGATAAACAATGGAAACAAATTTGACCGGTGATGGACAGCACGGTAGCATAGTGGTTAGCACAGTTGCTTCACAGCTCCAGGGTCCCAGGTTCGATTCCTGGCTGGGTCACTGTCTGTGCGGAGTCTGCACGTTCTCCCCGTGTCTGCGTGGGTTTCCTCCGGGTGCTCCGATTTCCTCCCACAGTCCAAAGATGTGCAGGTTAGGTGGATTGGCCATGCTAAATTGCCCTTAGTGTCCAAAATATGTTAAGTGGGGGTTACTGGGTTACGGGATAGGGTAGATACGTTGGCTTCAGGCGGGTGCTCTTTGTAAGGGCCAGTGCAGACTCGATAGGTCGAATGGCCTCCTTCTGCACTGTAAATTCTAAGATTCTATGAGCAGAGCTCAAAATCGTTTCTCACACAGCTTTGCTCTTTTGGCCTGTGAGTTGCTCTCTCCCTCCCCTTTATGTCTTGCTTTGGTTTGTTCTTGACGTTGGATGGAAGAAAATCTGAGGGCATCCTTTATCCTGACTGCCATCCAATTACACGTTACCTTTACCCAGTCACCTTCAGTCTTATGTGGAAGCACTTAGCTTGGCCAACCAGTAGGGATGATTTATGTAGCTGTTGCCTAACTTGCATACTTAAGTAGGTATGTCCTTTGTACGTAATGCTGTATCTCAATGTGTTTATAATGGTTCCTTATATGGTAAAGATAATCATCTATATCATATTTCCACACAGATTTCCACAGATATCCTTCAGGGCCTTTTCCATTTTTGCTGTGAGCAACAACTTGACATGGGGCACAATCTACCGGCCGCGACATCCTCTTCCGGGATCTACGCGGCTCGCTGTGCCTCGCATGACCGCGTGAGACGTTGTGATGTGAATACCGTCCAATGTGGGCAGATCACATTTGCACTTATCTGCTAGAGACGGCTAGTCTCATTCTAACATGCACTCCGACGATCTCCCCAAGGCGATGGGATCTAACCCCCTTGCCTTGAGATTTTGGCGATCTTGGCGAGTGCTGTTCAGTGCTGATCTCCATAAATGGGGACCAGGCAGAATGGCACTTGTGGGAGTCTCACAAGAGAATGGAGGCCCCCAGGCGCTTGCCCTCTGGTGCTGCTTGTGCCACCCAGACATCTTGGCACTGCCAAGCTGGTACCCTGCCAGTGTCACCTGGGTTCCAGCCTTGCACTGCCAAGCTGGCATTTTTCCCGTGCTGCGGATCGGGCCTGGGGATGCCCTGTGCGGTCGCGAGGGTGAGGGGGGAGTCTGAGGACCCACTTATAGGGTAGTTGGGGCTTTGGGGGGATTCGGGGGTCTAGAGATCCAGATGCCATTTAGAAATGGTGTCTGGAAGTCCTTCTGCACAATGAGGAGTTCTGGCGAGTGGAGCGCATCAATGCAGACAACAGACACCAAGACTAAGTGCAGCCTTGTTGGGGCGTTCCCTGCTCAGGCCCTGTCTCTGTAGTGATCTGTATATCTGCTATATATACAAGGGGACAATGTAGATGAAATACAACTGAGCAAGCACTAGAGGGAGCACGGTAGAGGTATAAATAGAGACAGATAGGAAGTTAGGGGGAACTTCACAGGAACGGCAGCTGAGAGCAGGACACAGACAGGCAGCACAGATGTAACATAGTTTAAGCGTTGGAGAGAGAACAAACTCAAAATAAAGCATCTACTTCAATTGTAAGACGATGAGCTTTATTCAAACACAAGGAACAACACATGGTACCAGGAGACGTCAGAACGCTTACTATAACATTACACAAGCTGCAGACACAGAAAGACCAAAATGGCAAGGAAAACTCCTACCAGACATTTGACGTGGGAAGACTTCGCTAATTCGATGATATTTGTTGGAACCCCACCACAGTTGAACACAACCAGTAATTTAAGTAACGACTGGAAAAGATTTAACAAATGTTCAATATGTATATCATAGCTAACGATTTAGAAGCAGCCTCAGAAGAAATGAAAATAACACTGCTCATCGCAGGACATGAAGCTAGAAAAATATATAATTGCTTTAAATACTTGAAAGGTGAAGACAGCACCAAATTAGAAGTAATACTGAAAAAATTTGAAGAGTACTGTATGGAATTTGAAGCGTACTGTATGCTGAGAGACCAAATTTCACAGGAAATGAGTGATGCAAAACTCAAACCATCACTACCAGAACAGAAAGCGTTCAGTCTAGAAATCGCGAGTGAAAAGTCCAGATCGAAAGGAAAAAGTAACTTTAACTTTTTACAAAGAAAAAACG
Source organism: Scyliorhinus torazame (assembly GCF_047496885.1). Classification (NCBI taxonomy): domain Eukaryota; kingdom Metazoa; phylum Chordata; class Chondrichthyes; order Carcharhiniformes; family Scyliorhinidae; genus Scyliorhinus; species Scyliorhinus torazame. The sequence continues at coordinate 38,781,106 of NC_092707.1, forward strand.
CTGAAATCCACTGTAAAATGGCGTCTGAGCACATTTTACATTCTCCGGGGAACAAAAGGCGAAAATCTGCGCCTGCGCATGCGCAGGAAACAAAAGCCGCGCATGCGCAGTTAAAATCAGCCGTTTTGCGTTCTGTGCAAGCGCAAGCCGCGCATGCGCAGTTAGAAAAATAAGTTTTGGTCCCGGATCGTTCTGCATATGCGCAAGCCGTGCATGCCCAGTTGAAAGAAAATATCTCATCATTCGAAGATGGTTCTGCGCAGTGTACAAAAAAACGCTCAGTAAAGAAAGATTAATTTGTGCATGCGCAATCGATTCCTACGCATGACGTCATGACGTCAGAGGACCCGGACCACTTAAAAGGGAAATGCATGAAAATTAACAAAAAGACATTTAAAGCTGCAAAACCAAATTTTCTTACATCAAAATACAGAACAATGCCCGAACTTACACCAGCAGTTAAAAATAACCTCCGCAACACCCTGGCACAAGCAGTTTGCACCACCCAAAGAGGAGAGAACAATGATTTGTTCATTGAAGAATACTACTCAGAAGATGATTTCTTCATTGGACATAGAAAGAACAATGACAAATTTGAAACAAACAGAGATGATTTGTTCATTGAAGAATACTACTCAGAAGATGATTTCTTCATTGGACATAGAAAGAACAATGACAAATCCGAAACAAAGAGAGATGATTTGTTCATTGAAGACTACTGCTCAGACATGGATGAGTTATTTGGAATTGATGATCATTGCATCAGCAACACGGTTGAAACGCTCAACACAACTCTTCTCATGGTAGATGAATCCAATACCATGATGCCATAGCAGATCGTCGATACATTGGATGACAGCAATACCCAAGAAGAAGACAACGCCACACAGAGAGCACAGATCGACTCTACAGCGAGAACACTGCACGACTCCACAGAGAGAGCGATGACAGACTTCACAGAGAGAGCGATGAAAGACTCCACAGAGAGAATGATGGAAGACTCCACAGAGAGAGTGACACAAGCCTCCACAGAGAGTGCGACGCAAGCCTCCACAGACAGCCCGTTGACAAACTCCAAAATGGAAGCAAGCAAACACTCCATAGCGAACGCCATGCATGAAAAAGACCATGAAGGTCAACTCACCTTCTACAAGGTCTACAAGAAGACAATGTAAGGCTACCCACTGTCTGTGAAAACAGTGACAATGTGATCACAATCGACATACAGGATGTGCAGGATCACAGCGAGACTGACAGAACTCAGCTCGTCTGTACAGAAGCACTCAACAATCAGAGTAGAGCTACTCATGAGTCCAGAGAGACCACGTCAATTGAAATCTTGAAGCTTTTGACTCCAGAAGAGGAGCACCAAGAGTCCAGAGAGACCATGTCAATTGCAATCTTGAAGATTTTGACTCCAGAAGAGGAGCACCAAGAGTCCAGAGAGACCACGTCAATAGAAATCTTGAAGATTTTGACTCCAGAAGAGGAGCACCATGCCCCACAACAAAATGAAATCGTGAAGATTTTGACTCCAGAAGCGGAGCACCAAGGAAGCAAAGAAGAGGAATCAAATCCACCACAAATGACTGATGTCACTAACATCAATGCAACATCAGATCAGTCTCACCATTCTCTAGAAGAAATGCTCAATGTAACAGATACCACAAACACGCTCACACCAATAACTGTGACAATTACTCAAATTATCCACACGGGACACTCATTGAGCGCAACAAGAACAACAAAAACCGCAAGAAGCACAGCAGAAACAGCATTAGTATTTTTGTTGGTAACCAAATAATCTTACACATGCAAAACCTCTCTGGCATTGAAAAGTTAATTTTATATTTGTGGGGTAATAATTTCTTCATTATTATTAACAAGTTCCACATATTCTAAAATATATATTTTTTCATTTGTTTATGATATTTTGGCTTATTTTAGAGTTTCATGTGTATGTTCCAGTTATTTTGCTTTTGGTGAAATAATTCTTAATTGAAGGCTGAGTTTTTGTCTAAGGATAGGAAAACCTGGGCCGGGCTATTTCCTGACTTCAGAAACTCCAGTTTCAACCCATCATCATTTTTGCCTCCTGTACGGCATGATTCAGCAGACTGAAAACTTAGTCCACTTTTGAGCGTGTTTGGCGGGATGATTCTTGTCGCTGCAACGGCACTTTTGTTGGTTTTTATAGCCTCAGGGAGTTTCATCCCGCCGACGCTGCACTTAAAGAGAGATTTCCTGCTGGTGAACTGATCTCACCAACACGAATGGCTGTTCGCAGATCGGGCGCCATTTTGATTGGCAGCCCCGACCTTCTCCTCCACCTCCCCACTTTCTGGACTCCCCCTCACCCCAACCATGTTGGTGCTCCTGGGAACCCTCCTTGGGGTTACGGCGGAGAGGGGGTGATTCCTTCTAACCTTCGCACACCAGAGCCCTTTCATGCCCCCTCATATTCACCTTGCCTCCTCTAAACCCCTTCATATTTCCTGAGCCTCGACATGCTCCCTCATTTTCCTCTTGTCCCCACATATCACCCATCCCATCTCCATGCTCCCCAGGTGCCTTCATAGCTTCTCACCAAGTATCCACCAAGGGCAGACCTCAGGAGAAATGTCTTGAAATGGACAATTAAAGAAACCTTTTAACAAGGGTTAGAGCTGTCATTTAAAAATACTTGATACGGATGAAAAACTTTCATCCAGAAAACCATTCAACCAAAATTTGAATCCCCTCAAATGGCCAATGTGTTGTAAAACAAGCCAACATTACAACACATCAAAGACAAATAATCCTTCAATTATCTTTTAAAGCTATCTTTCAAACTGTGAACCTGGCCAAGGTGAGTCGTTCTTTTCTGTAGCTTTTGAAACACAGTCAGCTTTCATAACAACACCAATTGTCAAAACAAACCCTTGGAAATGCAAACATGGAACTAACTGAAAAACATGGCTGTGTATTTTTCCTAATTACGCTGGATGTCTTATCAATCAAGGCTGTCCATGAGAAGGTGACTACTTTACTTTCTTTGAGGAAAAGTTGCAGAAGTTGTTTTTCAATTTAAAAAGGTCCCTGGGCATTTAAATCACTTTAAATCATTGCGCGAAAGATCCCAAGTAGTATTTTCTTCAGCTTTGAACAGCACAAATATTCAAATGTATCTTTTTTTTATTATTTAGTCATGGGACAGGGGCGTCCCAGGCTACGCCAGCATTTATTACCCATCCCGAATTGCCAATAATAATAATAATAATAATAATCTTTATTGTTACAAGTAGTCTTAAATTGCAATGAAGTTACTGTGAAAAGCCCCTAGTTGCCATATTCCATCACCTGTTCTGGTACACAGAGGGAGAATTCAGAATGTCCAAATTACCTAACAGCACGTCTTTCGGGACTTGTGGGAGGAAACCGGAGCACCTGGAGGAAACCCACGCAGACACAGGGAGAACGTGCAGACTCGGCACAGACAGTGACCCAAGCCGGGAATCAAACCTGGGACCCTGGAGCTGTGAAACAACTGTGCTAACCACTGTGCTACCGTGCTGCCCGTTAACCTTGCAGGTGAATCGTGGTGGTGGGGAGGGGGGGGAGGGGCAGCAGCCACATTGGAGTCTGGATGTGGGGCTGTTGGCAGAGGAGATTTGTGAGCGGGTGAGCTGCCATTCGGGGATATGTGGAGCTGAATGACATGGGTCAGGTTTCGGCCGCCACGCTGTGGGAGGCAGTGAAGGCATAGTAAGGGGGGAGTTTATTTTGATACAGGCGCACAGGGTTAAGGCGGAGCGGGCGGGTGGATAGGAATTATTTGGAATCCCCGGATTAGTTTTTGGGGGTTATTAGGTAGGCACAACAGAAATTCATCCCAAGGAGGAGGAAACATGCTAAGAGGAGGACAGACATCTATGGCTGACGAGGGATGTCAAGGACAGCATGAAAGCTAAAGAAAAAGCATACAAAGTGGCGAGGATTAATTGGAAGTTAGAGGATTGGGATGCCTTTAAAAGTGAGCATAGGACAACTAAAAAAGCAATAAGAGGGGAGAAGATGAAGTATGAGTGCAAGCTAACTAGTAACATAAAGGAAGATAGGAAGAGTTTTTTTCAATATATAAAAGGCAAAAGAGAGGCAAAAATAGACATTGGACCACTGGAAAATGTGGCTGGAGAAGTAATAATAGGAAACAAAGAAATGGCTGACGAACTGAATAATTACTTTGTATCAGTTACTTTGCATCAGTCTTCACGGTGGAAGACATCAGTGGGATGCCAGAGCTCCAGGAGAATCAGGGGGCAGAGGTGAGTGCAGTGACCATTACTGAGGAGAAGGTTCTGGGGAAACTGAAATGCCTGAAGGTGGATAAGACACCTGGGACCGGATGGACTACACCCCAGGGTCCGAATAGAGATTGCTGAGGAATTTGTGGAAACATTGATGATGATCTTTCAGGAATCACTGGAGGCAGGAAGAACAAAGAACAAAGAAATGTACAGCACAGGAACAGGCCCTTCGGCCCTCCAAGCCCGTGCCGACCATGCTGCCCGACTAAACTACAATCTTCTACACTTCCTGGGTCTGTATCCCTCTATTCCCATCCTATTCATGTATTTGTCAAGATGCCCCTTAAATGTCACTATCGAAGGGTCCCAGAAGACTGGAAAGTGGCTAATGTAACACCCCTGTTTAAGACGGGAGGGAGGCAGAAGATGGGAAATTATAGGCCAGTTAGCCTGACTTTGGTCATTGGTAAGACTTTAGAGTCTGTTATTAAAGATGAGATCACGAAGTACTTGGGAGTGCATGGTAAAATAGGACTGAGTCAGCACGGCTTTGTCAAAGGGAGGTCATGTCTGACAAATCTGTTAGAGTTCTTTGAGGAGGTAACAAGGAAATTAGACAAAGGAGAACCAGTGGACATGATTTATTTAGATTTCCAGAAGGCCTTTGACAAGGTGCCGCATAGGGGAGTGTTAAATAAGTTAAAAGCCCATGGTGTTAAGGGTAAGATCCTGGCATGGATAGAAGATTGGCTGACTGGCAGAAGGCAGAGAGTGGGGATAAAGGGGACTTTTTCAGGATGGCAGCCAGCGACTAGTGGTGTGCCTCAGGGGTCTGTGCTGGGACCACAACTTTTCACAATATACATAAATGATCTGGAAGAAGGCACTGTTGCTAAGTTTGCAGATAACACAAAGTTCTGTAGAGGGACAGGTAGTATTGAGGAGGAACGGGGCTGCAGAGGATTTGGACAAGCTAGGAGAGTGGGCAATCAAATGGCAAACCAGGGGCTGGTTTAACACAGGGCTAAATCGCTGACTTTGAAAGCAGATCAAGGCAGGCCAGCAGTACGGTTCAATTCCCGTACCAGCCTCCCTGAACAGGCGCTGGAATGTGGCGACTAGGAGCTTTTCACAGTAACTTCATTTGAAGCCTACTTGTGACAATAAGCGATTTTCATTTCATTCATTTTATTTCAAATGAAATACAATGTGGAAAAGTGTGAGGTTATGCACTTTGGAAGGAGGAATTTAGACATAGACTATTTTCTAAATGGGGAAATGCTCAGGAAATCAGAAGCACAAAGGGATTTAGGAGTCCTTGTTCATGATTCTCTTAAGGTTAATGTGCAGGTTCATTCGACAGTTAAGAAGGCAAATGCAATATTAGCATTCATGTCAAGAACGCTAGAATACAGGACCAGGGATGTACTTCCGAGGCTCTAAAAAGGCCTGGTCAGGCCCCATTTGGAGTATTGAGGGGAGATAGATATAAGACAGATGTCAGAGGTAGGTTCTTTACTCAGAGAGTAGTAAGGGCGTGGCATGCCCTGCCTGTAACAGTAGTGGACTCGCCAACACTAAGGGCATTCAAATGGTCATTGGATAGACATATGGACGATAAGGGAATAGTGTAGATGGGCTTTAGAGTGGTTTCACAGGTCGGCGCAACATCGAGGGCCGAAGGGCCTGTACTGCGCTGTAATGTTCTATGTTCTATTGTCCCCATCAGCACTGCCTGGCTGACCATGAAAAAAATCAATCTTAGAGTACACATTATACACTTGCAAGAAGAATGAGTACTCCCTTCCTCATGGGTCCCAAACCTCCACGGATCCACCATCCCCATACTTTCCACAATCCCTCCCAGCTCTTTCGCCATCCACGACCTTCCCATCGAGATGGCTATCCAACCTCGGTTCCAGTACACAATTAAAAATCCCCCCATGATCAACTGGTGAGAGTCCATGTCCGAATCTCTCCCAGTAACCTTTCCAAAACCAACATCATCCCAATGAGACGCACACAAGTTTACCAACACCACCGGCGACCCCTCTAACACCCTACTCACTTTCACATACCTCCTCCTGGGCCCCGTACCTCCCTGGCCCCTGTAAAGCCCGTTCTCTAGTTGAACAAAATGGCCACTCCTCTTGAATCAAACCCCATTGTCCCACCCATTCCTTCTTCAGCTTCATTTGATCTTTCACCCGGAGATGTGTCTCCTGCAAGAAAATCACCTCTGCCCTCAAGCTCTTGAGATGCGTGAACACCCAGGACCTCTTGACCGACCCACTCAGCCCACGGACATTCCATGTTACCATTCTCACCGGAGGCCTCCACCCCACTCTGATGTCCGCCACAACCCCCCCCCCCACCCCCTCTCCCTTAGGCTACGCCTCACCCATTCCCACTCTAAACCAGGCTCATCCAAGATGGCCCCCTGCCCCATCCATGTCCACACTCAATCTCCATACCTGCCACGTCGCATTCCCATTCCTCCTCCCCTCTCCTCCGCCCCCTGCACACTGGCCCATCATCGCGGTCTCCCCCCCACTGCATTCCCATTCACTAGCATTACTCGCTAGTGTGTCGACTCCTGCCCAAAGGCCCCCTCCAACAGTCCTCCTTCCCTCACCCCACATAACCCCAGAAAGCCCCAACAATACAATCCTTACAAAAACAAAATGCCACAAAAGACCTCCCGAAAAATGTAGGGGGTGGGAGGTGCAATCACCGACCCCCCTTACAAATGTACAACTTCTTAACTTCCCCCCACGCCGGCAGACAAGTAACATAACAAAAACCCAACTTTTGCGGATGCAACTCCTCCCTCCCAGGTTACCATTCAGCTCTCCCCCAGCTTATCCCTGATAAAGTAATTTGCCTCCTCTGGTGTCCCAAAGTAATGTTCCCTGCCATCATAGGTTACCCAAAGTCTGGCCAGGTACAACACCCCAAATTGAATCTGTCCCTGGCAAGCACTGCCTTGGCCTTGTTGCACACCTCTCACATCCTGGCCAACTCCACTCTAATATCCTGATAAATCCAGATTTCCCTCCCATTCACAGATCTGTTCGCCTTGGCTCACCTCAGAATCTTCTCTTTGTCCAGAAACATGTGTGTCCGCACTATCACTGTCCTTGGTGGTTCCCCCACACTTGGCTTCTGCCTCAAGGACTTGTGGACACGGTCCACCTCTGGGGCCTTGTCCAGCACTTTCTCCTGCACCAACCTGATCAACACCCTCGCGACATATTTTGTGGCGCTCATTCCCTCCAGCAGGCCCACAATGATTTTGTCACCTGGACCAATTCTCCTGGTCCTCCTCCTTCGTCCGTAGCGACTTACACAGATCCTGCAGGATCATCACCCCCTCCTCCAAAGACATGGTGCAGTCACTCTGGTCAGACACCACCTCCCAGATCATCACCCCCCTGTGTCTCGAGGCATTCTTCTACCTGCTCCAGAGACTTGCGTAGATGTGCCACTGCCCCCTCAATTGCCTTCAACCAATCGCTCTGCATCTCCTTCCTTTGCTGCCGAAACTCCTCTTTAATAAAGCCCATCAATTGCTACATTGCAGCTTTACCGCCTCTGACGACCCTTCCCCCTCTGCCACCTTAATCAGAACTGCGCCATGAGTATCCACCAACTTTTTTGCCAGGTCCTTCACTGTTTTTAGCCGGGCCTGATAGCCAGCAAACATGCCCATCCGGAGAGAACTTCTTCCCCACTGTTCGCTGCACTTTTCCGCTGAATCCACCCAAAATATGGGTGAAAAGGGCCAAAACCAACACCTTCAAGCAGGAGGCGCCCTGTGTGTAACCACTGACTCCATGACCACCACTGGTAGTCGGAGACTCTCTTTCATAATTACGACATTGTCGTCAGTGGACATGTGTGTGGGGTCGTGACAAAAGTCATTCCCAAGCTGCAAAATACCATATGAAAATGGCACGTGGTCCGAAAGGCACAGGAAATCCAAAGTCTCCTGTACATCAGGTACCAAAGTTCGTGCCACACCCGAACCCATTTTTGCCTCCAGAAATTAATGACACACCAGTCCAATAAGAGCATTTTACTTCCTGCTTGGCTCTCCATGAGAATACCTTAATGTGATTGGTGTAAAATAATAATAATCTTTTATTGTCACAAGTATGAAGTTACCTTTACTCCACAGACTGGTCTCGGGTGCCACTGATAACTGGGTGCCTCCCTCCTGATGGCGTTGAAAACCCGGAAGTGTCGCGCTGGGACAGCTTCACAAGAGAGAGAGAGCAAGGCTCACTGTTTATACCTGACCAGTGAACTTGTCCTTATGCCACACCAGTTATTCTGACTGCCACCAATGACAAGTGCAAGTCTCTCTCTTGTAGATGGTGAAATGTCACCCGGAAGTGCCTGACGAGGGCTGCTTCACAAGAGAGAGAGAAAGAGAGACCACTGTTTATTCCGAACCAAAAAGAAAATACTGGAAAATCTCAGCATGCCTGGCAGCATCTGTAGAGAGAGAAAAGAGTTAATGTTTCGAGTCATGATGACCCTTGTCAAAGGGTCATCATGACTCGAAACGTTAACTCTTTTCTCTCCCTGTAGATGCTACCAGACCTGCTGAGATTTTCCAGCATTTTCTTTTTTGTTTCAGATTCCAGCATCCTTAGTAATTTGCTTTTATCCAGTGTTTATTCCTAACCAGTAGACTGTCTTGAGTGAGCGTTTTCGAGGTGCCCAGATTCCTTTGTGGTCCTGTACCCCGGAATTATGCTCTGGCAATGATTGTGACTCACCAGAGCGGACAATGAGAGAAAGAGAGACTAAACAAGGGTCATTTTAAAAATAAATAGTTTATTCAAGAAAATCAAGATCGTAAAAAGAAACAAACTCAGATCACAGCACACAATACCCCACTACTATGGTATGGGAACAAAAAACTAAAGGCGGCACAATGTAAATTCTTACTTTTACACAATTAGCTTTACACCCACACCACCTCACATCAACAACCTGACCTAATTGGGGGTTTTAAAGGCTGAGAGAGTGCTCCTGGAGTTGGTTCAAAAGGGACAAAACGTAATCTCTGCTCCTTCTTTAACACGACTGAACCTTAATTACAGTATCTTCCTGTAGTTTTCTTTTTTGTTTTAATTCTGTTGAATTCTTCTTGGAGTTTCTGGCAAAAATCTGTAGCTGAAGCCAAGTGACTTTTGTTTCTTAATTTGTAGTAAGGATGGATCTTTGAAACTCAGAATGAACCTGTCTGAATGAATCTCTCTCAATGAAAACTTTGAACTCTGTCCTGAGATCACTTTTTAAAGGTAAAACCTGTATAGAGTTGGCTGGCCCTTCTCATCAGTACATTTCAGGACAAAGGCACACTAATTGTTTACAGGATGAAATTGATATGATCAGTTTCATCACAAAGGTCCCAAAACATTTTATGAGACATCTGGTTTTCTGCAAATTGTTTCAAGGCAGTTACTGGGAACTGTTAAGTGTTTTCCCATTAGTGGAGGCAACATTTGTATAGCTGGAGCAAAACTTATTTCCATACTAATTGTCTCTCCCACAGTTGATCAGGGCTATCAAAACACTTTTGCATAATTTTCAGTTAGATTTGCCATGACTCATGGCTGCTTTGTCCACATCCTAGATAGGTCTGAGGGAGGTGTGTATTCTGATGTCTGCCCCCTTGCAGCCATCTTGCTGGACTGTTCTAAGAAAGTTTCTGTCTGAGGCACTATTAATTACGACGAGACGAGAGTAGAATGTAATCGAGGCTTTATTACACAGAGATGTGTGGCCTCCTACAGCAGTTTACGAAACGACTGCTTTTCGGAGAGCACACACATTTATACTCCTCCTCCTGCGCGGAGCCAGCAGGCAGGGATCTACCCCCGTACCTGTAGTACAGGGGCCTTACCGTAATACCCATATATATAATACAACAGTGGTGACTACCACATTCACCCCCTGTTAAAAATGAGTCCAGCGGGGGTAGTGGAAAACTATAAACATACAGATTGATTTTAAAATTACAGAGAAGGTAAAAAATTTAGACGATCGGGCGCCTTGATCTGTCGAGAGCGCCGCAGTGCTGGTGGCGACTCAGGCGTCGGCTTGGTCTTCGGTGACTCAGGGAGCGTGTCGAAATCCTCTTCATCCCCGGGTGGGAGCAAGGGGAAGACGGATTGTCCTGGAGCGGGGGCTGCGGTGGGGTGTGCCGGGGGAGGGGAGGGTGCCAGATCCCTGAGGGAGACTGTGTCTTGGTGGCTGTCGGGGTACGCTATGTAGGCGTACTGTGGGTTCGCATGGAGAAGCTGTACTATCTCAACCAACGGGTCCACCTTGTGGAGCCGCACGTGCTTGCGGAGGAGAACGGGTCCTGGAGCTGCCAGCCACGTTGGGAGCGAAACCCCGGAGGTGGACTTCCTGGGGAAGGCAAAGAGACGTTCATGGGGGTTTCGTTGGTCACGGTGCACAGGAGCGACCGAATGGAGTGAACTGCGTCGGGAAGAACCTCCTGCCAGCGGCAGGCCACGAGCTTTCTGGACCGTAGGGCCAGGTGGACGGCCCTCCAGACCGTCCCATTCTCCTGCTCCACCTGCCCGTTTCCCCTGGGGTTGCAGCTGGTCGTCCTGCTCAAGGCAATGCCCCTGTTGAGCAGGTACTGGCGCAGCTCCTCGCTCATAAATGAGGATCCCGGTCGCTGTGGACGTAGGCGGGGAAACCGAACAGAGCGAAGATGATGTTGAGGGCTTTGATGACGGTGGCAGACGTCATATCAGGGCATGGGACGGCGAAGGGGAATCGGGAATACTCGTCGACCACATTAAGAAAGTACGTGTTGCGGTCGGTGGAGGGGAGGGGCCATCTGAAGTCCACGCTGAGGCGTTCAAAGGGGCGGGAGGCGCGGTCCAGCTGGTAGAAGTGCGGTTTACACTCCACGCAGACCTGGCAGTCTCTGGTGATAGCCCTGACTTCCTCGATGGAGTAGGGTAGATTGCGGGCCTTAATGAAGTGGTAAAAGCGGGTGACTCCCGAGTGACAGAGATCGTCGTGCAGGGTCCAGAGTCGGTCCACTCGCGCGCTGGCACATGTACCTCGGGACAGGGCATCGGAGGGCTCGTTGAGCTTACTGGGGCGATACAAAATCTCATAATTGTAGGTGGAGAGCTCAATCCTCCACCTCAAGATTTTATCATTTTTGATCTTACCCCGCTGTGTGTTGTTAAACATGAAGGCAACCGACCGTTGGTCAGTGAGGAGAGTGAATCTCCTGCCGGCCAGGTAATGCCTCCAATGTTGCACAGCTTCAACGATGGCTTGGGCCTCCTTTTCAACGGAGGAGTGCCGAATTTCGGAGGCATGGAGGGTGCGGGAAAAGAATGCCACGGGCCACCTGCCTGGTTGAGGGTGGCCGCCAGAGCGACATCTGATGCATCGCTCTCGACTTGGAAGGGGAGCGGCTCGTCAACTGCGTGCATCGCAGCCTTGGCGATGTCGGCCTTGATACGGTTGAAGGCCTGGTCAGCTACGGCCGACAGTTCTGGGATGGGTATTATTCTTTGGTTGATGCATGATCAATTTGCACAAAGACTTGAGTTGGGTACAACTGAGGCTTTATTGCTCTAAGATGTGTGGCCTCCCACAGCAGCCGGCGAAATGGCTGCTGCATGGAGGACACACATATTTATACTCCGCCTACTGGGCAGAGCCAGCAGGCAGGGACTACCAACGTACCTGTAGTACAGGTCCTACCATACATTACCTAATAGAAGTGCAACAGTAATTTACCACATTCACCCCCTGTTAAGATTGAGTCCGGCGGGGGTGGTGGAGAACTATATACAACAAAGGTTTTTTTTTTTGGTTTTTTTTTACATTTACATCTACATTTACAATCTTTGACAGAGAGAAAAAGAATGTCTTTTGAAGTTCAGTGGACCAGTTGGAGGTTTAACCGGTCCAGGGCCTTGATGTGCCGCTGGGAGCGATGTACTGGTGGCGGAGACGCCGATGCTGGTCTGATGTCCGGTGCCTCCGGGAGCGTGCCAAAATCCTCTTCATCCTCGGGCATAGGCATGGGGAGGACGGATGGTTCTGGGGGGGGTTGCTGCTGGGAGCGCCGGGGGGGGGGGGGGGGGGGGGGGGTAGGTTGGCACCGGGCTGGGGGGGGGGGGGTGGAACCTGCTGGTGCCAAGTCCCTGAGGGAGACAGTATCCTGGCGGCCGTTGGGGTACACCACGTACGCATACTGGGGGTTTGCATGGAGCAATTGCACTCTTTCCACCAACGGGTCCGCCTTGTGGAGTCAGGCATGCCTACGGAGCAGGACGAGTCCTGGAGCTGCGAGCCAAGTCGGGAGCGACACCCCAGATGTGGACTTCCTGGGAAGGCAAAAAGACGTTCATGGGGTGTGTTGTTGGTGGCGGTGCACAGTAGTGACTGAATGGAGTGTAGTGCATCAGGGAGGCCCTCCTGCCAGCGGGAGGCCGGGAGGATCCTGGACCGTAGTGCCAGTTGGACGGCCAGTCCATACCATCCCGTTCTCCCTCTCTACCTGTCCGTTTTCGCGGGGGTTGTAGCTTGTCGTTCTGCTGGAGGCGTTACCCCTGCTGAGCAGGAACTGACGCAGCTCATCACTCATAAAGGAGGATCCACTGTCACTGTGGGTGTAGGCGGGGAAACCGAACAGAGCGAAGATTGTGTTGAAGGCTTTGATGACGGTGGCAGACGTCATATCGGGGCATGGGATGGCGAAGGGGAATCTGGACTACTCATCGACCACACTGAGAAAATACGTGTTACGGTCGGTGGAGGGGAAGGGCCCTTTGAAATCCCCGTTGAGGCGCTCAAAGGGGCGGGAAGCCTTCACCAGACGCGCACGGTCTGGCCGGTAGAAGTGCGGCTTGCACTCCGCACAGACCTGGCAGTCCCTGGTGATTGTCCATACTTCTTCGACGGAGTAGGGCAGATTGCGGGCCTTTATGAAATGGTACAACCGTGTGACCCCCGGGTGACAGAGGCTGTCGTGCAGGGTCCGGAGTCGGTCTACTTGTGCGCTGGCACATGTTCCTCGGGATAGGGCGTCTGGGGGCTCGTTGAGCTTACTGGGGCGATACAAAATCTCGTAATTGTAGGTGGAGAGCTTGATCCTTCACCTCAAGATCTTATCATTCTTGATCTTGCCCCGCCGTGTGTTATTGAACATGAAAGCTACCGACCGTTGGTCTGTGAGGAAAGTGAATCTCCTGCCGGCCAGGTAATACCTCCAATGCCGCACAGCTTCAACGATAGCTTGCGCCTCTTTTTCGATGAATGAGTGCCGAATTTCTGAGGCATGAAGGGTGCGGGAAAAGAATGCCACAGGTCTGCCTGCCTGATTGAGGGTGGCGGCTAGGGCGACGTCTAATGCATCACTCTCTACTTGAAAGGGCAGTGCCGCGTCTACTGCATGCATCCCGGCCTTGGCGATATCGGGTCTGATACGGGCGAAGGCCTGTTGCGCCTCGGCCGTCAGGGGAAAATGGGTTGACTGTATGAATGGGCGGGCCTTGTCCGCTTAGTTTGGGACCCACTGAGCGTAGTACGAAAAGAACCCCAGGCAGCATTTGAGTGCCTTGGGGCAGTGGGAGAGGGGGAGCTCCATGAGGGTGCGCATGCGGTCGGATTCGGGCCCCAGAACTCCGTTCTGGACCATATAGCCGAGGATGGCTAAGCAGGTCGTGCTGAACACACCACTTCTCCTTGTAGGTGAGGTTTAGGAGAGTGGCGGTGTGGAGAAATTTGGCAAGGTTGGCGTCGTGGTCCTGCTGATCGTGGCCGCAGATGGCGATGTTGTCTCGGTACAGAAAGGTGGCCCGCAAACTGTACCGGTCAACCATTCGGTCCATCTCCCTTTGGAAGACTGAAACCCCGTTGGTGACGCCGAAGGGAACCCTGAGGAAGTGATAGAGACAGCCGTCTGCCTCGGAGGCAGTGTATGGACGGTCCAATTTACGAATGGGGAGTTGGTGGTAGGCGGTTATGAGGTCTACAGTTGAGAAGGCCCGGTACTGTGCAATCTGATTGACCATATCAGATGTGCGTGGGAGTGGGAACGCGTCGAGCTGCGTGTACCGATTGAAGGTCTGGCTGTAGTCCACGACCATTCTGTGTTTCTCCCCAGTTTTAACTACTACCACTTGGGCTCTCCAGGGGCTGTTGCTGGCCTCGATGATGCCTTCCCGAAGCAGCTGCAGGATCTCGGACCTGATGAAGGTCCTGTCCTGGGTGCTGTACCGTTTGCTCCTGGTGGTGACGGGTTTGCAATCCGAGGTTAGATTAGCAATGAGGGAAGGCGGATTGACCTTTAGGGTCGCGAGGCCGCTCACAGTGAGGGGTGGTAGGGGCCCGCCGAATTTCAGGGTTAGGCTCTGGAGGTTGCACTGGAAGTCCAGGCCAAGTAGTAGGGCAGCGCAGAGGTTAGGGCGGACGTAGAGGCGGAAGCCGCTGAATTCTACGCCCTGGACCGTGAGTGTGACCGCACAGTACCCCCGGATCGCCATGGAATGGGATCCGGAGGCCAGGGATATTCTTTGGTTGGCGGGGTGTACCGCGAGGGAGCAGCCTTACCTAATCTGGATGGGTGAAGCTTTCGGTGCTCCCGGAGTCCAGCAAGCAAGAGGTCTCGTGTCCGTTGATTTTAACGCTGGTCGATGCGGTGGCCAGGTTGTGCGAACGAGACGGGTCAATGGTCACTGAGGCGAGTCGTGGTTGGTCGTCACTGGTGTCGGATGATGGAGAGCCCGGGGGGCACAGGTCCTGGAATGCTGGCCGTGCCCCTATGCCGTGGGGAGACAAGATGGCGGCGCCTGAAGATCTTGAGGAGGACAAAATGGCGGCGCCCATGTGCCGCAGGTGGCGGGGGTTGAACAAGATGGCGGCGCCCATGGGCTGCACGTGTTGCTCGGAGGGGAGGATGGCGGCGCCCACTTGCTGTGCTTGGTCTGAGGGGGAGAAGATGCGCCGCCTACTGGCCGCGCGTGGTCTGAGGGAGAGAAGATGGTGGCGCCCACTGGCCGTGCGTTGTCCGGGGAGGTGAAGATGGCGGCACCCATTGTCCGTAAACGAGGGGGGTGGGGGCAATACCGGCGACTGCACGGGTCTGGCAAACCGTGGCGAAGTGCCCCTTCTTGCCGCAAGCCTTACAAAGGGCAGCGCGGGCCAGGCAGCGTTGGCGAGGCTGTTTCTGCTGGCCGCAAAAGTAACATTGGGGACCCCCAGGGTTTGCTGGCTGGCGCGTGGTGCAGGCATATTGGCTGGGTAAGGCCTCCGCTGGGGCGGCAGTCTGTGGTGTCCACGATGCGTAGGAGGGGTGGGCCGCGCGGTTGGGGGTGTAGGCCTGCACGTTGCGCAAGGCGACCGTCATAGAGAGCGCTAGTTTCTTTGTCTCTGCTAGGTCGAGCGTGGCCCCTTCTAACAGTCGATGGTGTATGAGGTCCGACCCAATCCCCGTAACAAACGCGTCCCGCATGAGGAGGTTTGAATGTTCAGTGGCTGTAACGGCCTGACAGTCACAGTCCCGGACGAGTGGGATTCGGGCCCGCCAGAAGTCTTCTATTGACTCAACAGGGAGTTGAGAGCGAGTGTGAGTACATGCTTGGCGAAGAGCGTGTTCGTCTTCTGAGCGTAATTCTCTTTGAGATGCGTCATGGCTTCGGCGTAGTTCGGCGCGTCCTGGATTAGCGGAAAGACGATGGAGCTCAACCTTGAGTACAGGATCTGTATCTTCTGAGCCTCAGAGACAGGGCTGGGTGCCGAGTTGATGTACGCCTCGAAACAAGCTAGCCAGTGTTGAAAGTCCTTTTTGGCGTCGCTTGATGTGGATCCAGCTGCAGGCGATCCGGTTTGATACGGAGGTCCATCTTTTGAAAATCTTAGAGCAATAAATTGATGCATGATCAATTGCACAAAGACTTGAGTTGCGTACAACAGGCTTTATTGCTCTAAGATGTGTGGCCTCCCACAGCAGCTGGCGAAATGGCTCCTGCACGGAGGACACATATATTTATACTCCGCCCACTGGGCGGAGCCAGAAGGCATGGACTACCAACATACCTGTAGTACAGGTCCTACCATAAATCACCTAATAGAGGTGCAACGGTGGTTTACCACATTGGTGTGCGACATGAACATCCATAAGACCATAAGACATAGGGGCGGAAGTAAGGCCATTCGGCACATCGAGTCCACTCCACCATTCAATCATGGCTGATTTCAACTCCATTTACCCGCTCTCTCTCCATAGCCCTTAATTCCTCGAGAAATCAAGAATTTATCAACTTCTGTCTTAAAGACACAACGTCCCGGCCTCCACCGCCCTCTGTGGCAATGAATTCCACAGACCCACCACTCTCTGGCTGAAGAAATTTCTCCTCATCTCTGTTCTAAAGTGACTCCCTTTTATTCTAAGGCTGTGCCCCCGGGTCCTAGTCTCCCCTGCTAATGGAAACAACTTCCCTACGTCCACCCTATCTAAGCCATTCATTATCTTGTAAGTTTTATTAGATCTCCCCTCAACCTCCTAAACTCCAATGAAAATAATCCCTGGATCCTCAGACGTTCATCGTATGTTAGGCCTACCATTCCTGGGATCATCCGTGTGAATCTCCGCTGGACCCGCTCCAGTGCCAGTATGTCCTTCCTGAGGTGTGGGGCCCAAAATTGCTCACAGTATTCTAAATCCGCCCTGGGTTTAAAGCAGAAACTGCTGTGCGATATCAGGCACCGCTGTTGTGGTCCATGCTCATACCACCGGGCATTGATGGTGACTCAGTTGGTCCCATTCCCTATATATGCAACCTGTGGAGGCACGTGGCTGGTGGCCATCACTTCCATGGTGCAATTTATAGGCTATTCCCCAGCAGTACTGAACCCACACTGAGGTATAGCATCTATACAGCCAGCACCCCTGTACCGAGTTGAGAATGTGGTAGTCATTTGAGGGGGCGTACATGTTTGTTACAGAAAGGTCTTGCCATATGTCATGGTATGGGAGCACACTGTGACGGGCACCAACCTTTCCGGTTGTCGGAGCAGGGGAGCACAAGTGATCTTGTGTCCCCAGCACATGAATGTCTATGCTAGACCTCAGTGTGGGTTCAGTACTGCTGGGGCAGAGCCTATAAATTGCCCTGTATTAAATCACCTCCACCCACTGCCAGGTGGTCTCTGGTCCGGGATGTCCAGCCCCCGGAACCTCATGTGCTAACTGCAGGAACTTTTTGCGGTACAGGAATGGTATCCTCTTATTCTCCTTAAATAGCATACCCTCCCATATGACTATGTCTGCAGCCCCGAACGGGCTGCAGATAGCAGTCAAGGTAGCTTCCAGGATGGGATCCTGCGCCTGGTCCATGTTAAGGTCTGGGGCCAAAACCACCCTCGCGCTCCCTTTTTCCCTAGGCTGTTCCCTGACCGCTGTTACCTGACCCTCCTCATCGGGGTCCCAGGCCATACCGGTTCTAGCTCCCTCTTTTGCCAAGTTGCCTGCCCGCTGATTCCCCTCGGCTTGTAGCTCAGTTTTTGCTTTTCTTTATGGATGTACCTATCCCCACCCTTCCCTACTGCTGCTACAATCTTTTCTAGCAGAGGTTTGGTGGTTAAGGGCTATCCTCGGTGGGACTAGATAGCCAAGTAATCAGTGCACGAATTGCAGGTGAACATGCTATCCGTGCAAATCTTATATGGAGTGGGGAATATTTTGGGGTGAGAGGAGCTGCTGTAGCGGCTGCTAGTCCAGCCTGCTGAGCACTGAAGGAAAAGGGCAGTGTTAGAGCTGAGGCTATGTCCACCTCAGGGTCCCATATTCCACAGCCCGTGAGACTTGTGGCCGCAGACACAGTGCTGGACCCATTGACATAGATTTCTCTGCCTATGGGATGCAATCCTGCCCAAAATCAACGTCCAATACCCCTTCTACTCAGCAGTGGTGCGGCTCTCTTGGGTAAATGAAATTGGCTGCAAGCTTGGGCTTGCATAGCCCTTTAACCTGCAGTGCCATTTGCGAGAGGAGAAGAGTCCAACGAGCGATTCTCGCACTGCTCACTGTCCCATCTTTAATTCTTCCAATTCACAGCATTTGGGTCGGGATTTGATGTGTGAGGAGAGTGATGGGGGACATTCTTATAAAGACCTTCACCCTTTTCACTGCCTAGAGGGTGGCGAGCAAGAGTCGTGCATAATTGGAATATGCCCTTTCTACCTCTCAGGACCCTGGAGGAATACACTACTGGCCTCAACCGGCCATGTCGTTCCTGGAGCAACACTGCTCAGACTGTCACTACTGGCTGCCATCTCCAGGAAACATTCCCCCTTGGCTTCAATCGCTGCCAGGGCGTGGTAAACACCACCGGTAACACACTACGCGTATCACAGTACTGCCACTGTACTACAGGTAACACACTAAATCCCAGCTCCTCCCAGCAGGCGATGTATAAAAGTGTATGCTCTCCTGCGCTTCTCCCATTCTGGTTCCAGCTTCAGGAGGCTCAACATCTTGTGCAATAAAGCCTCAATAGTTTCACCATTTTCATCTCGTGGTCATTGATGGTACATCAATTTATTGCACAAGGTTTTTAGAGATGAACGTCTCAATCAAACCTGATAGCCTGGAGCTGAACCCTCACGCATCCGATGCCAGAGCCACCTTCGAGCACTGGCTAGCCTGCTTTGAAGGATACCTCGGAGCATCCACAGAAGCCCTCTCAGATCCACAGAAGCTCCAGATCCTCTACTCACGGGTGAGCCCACAAGCTTTCCCCCTCATTCGGGACGCGCCCACCGACATGGAAGCGATAACGCTACTAAAAGGACAGTACATCACGTCTGTGAATCAAGTGTTCGCAAACATCCCTGGCAGCGCTGCCCGGCGCGGAGCACGACCTGCAATGGGTGTGGAAAGAAGGGCCACTTCGTCTCCATTTGTCAGGCCCAATCAGTCGCTGCCATTTCCAGGCCCAACATCGCTGCAACCCCCACATGCAATCCAGGGGCGCCAGCCATCTTCTCCGCCACCCGCCATTTGTGGCCCGTGGGCGCCGCCATCTTGGATGTCGTCCGCCATGTGAGCCTCATGGGCGCCGGCATCTTCGGCGCCATCTTGGACCGTGCCTCAGGACGCCTGCTCGCCCGGCCGTTCGCGGCCCGCCGATACCTCCGCCACGCTGACCAGCCCAGCGATTCCCAACATCTTCCGCAACTCACCTCCTTCACCCTCGATCAGTCTCGACCCCGCAACCTCGCGACTGCTACAACGACGGTAAAGATCACCGGGCACAAGATGACCTGCGTCTTTGACTCCCGGAGCACAGAGAGTTTCAACCACTCTGCTACGGTAAGGCGCTGCTCCCTCCCGGTCCTCCCGTCACCCAGAAAATCTCACTGGCCTCCGGATCCCATTCCGTGCAAATCCGTCGCGGCCCTCTCCATTCAGGGCATAGAGTACAGCAACTTCAGACTCTTTGTCCTCCCACATCCCTGCACTGCCCTGTATTAGGTGTCGATTTTCAGTGTCACCTCCAAAGCCTTACTTTGAAATTCAGCGGACCCCTGCCACCCCCTCACCATTTGTGGCCTCACGATCCTTAAGGTCGAGCCGCCTTCACTTTTTGCAAACCTCACCCCAGACAGTAAGCCCGTCACCACGAGGAGCAGACGGTACAGTGCACAGGACAGGACCTTTATCAGGTCAGAAGTCCAACGGCTTCTGCGGGAGGGGGTCATTGAGGCCAGTAACAGCCCCTGGAGAGCTCAAGTGGTGGTAATTAAGACTGGGGAGAAACACAGGATGGTCATCGACTACAGTCAGACCATCAACCGGTACAGGCAGCTCGATGTGTATCCCCTCCCATGCATATCTGACATGGTCAATCAGATTGCACAGTATCGAGTCTTCTCCACAGTTGACTTGAAGTCCGCCTACCACCAGCTCCCCATCAGCCTGGAGGACCGCCAATACACTGCATTCGAAGGAGATGGCCGCCTCTATCACTTCCTTAGTGTCCCCTTCGGCGTCACCAATGGGGTCTCGGCCTTCCAGCGAGAGATGGACAAAATGGTTGACCAGTACGGGCTGCAGGCCACGTTCCCGTACCTCGATAATGTCACCATCTGCGGCCACGATCAGCAGGACCATGACACAAACCTCCAAAAATTCCTCCATACCGCCAAACTCCTTAACCTCACCTACAATAAGGAGAAATGCATGTTCCGCGCCAACTGTTTAGCCATCCTTGGCTACGTGGTGGAAAATAGAGTCCTAGGGCCTGACCCCGACCGCATGCGCCCCCTCCTGGAACTGCCCTAAGGCCCAGAAACTATGCCTGGGGTTTTTCACATATTACGCCCAGTGGGTCGCTAATTATGCGGACAAGGCCCGCCCACTCATCAAGTCCTCAGTTTTTCCCCTGACGGCTGAGGCCCGCTTGGCCTTCAACCACATCAAGGCGGATATCGCCAAGGCCACAATGTACACGGTCGACGAGTCCCTCCCCTTTCAGGTGGAGAGCGATGCACCGGACGTAGCCCTGGCCTCCACCCTCAACCAGGCGGGCAGGCCCTTGGCTTTCTTTTCCCACACCCTTCATGCCTCCGAAATTTGGCACTCCTCTGTCGAAAAGGAGCCCCAAGCCATTGTGGAAGCTGTGCGACATTGGCGGCATTACCTGGCAGGCAGGAGATTCACTCTCCTCACTGCCTTCATGTTTAACAATACACAGCGGGGCAAAATCAAGAATGACAAGATCTTGAGGTGGAGGATCGAGCTTTCCACCTATAACTATGAGATCTTGTATCGCCCGGGGAAGCTCAATGAGCCCCCAGATGCCCTATCCCGCGGTACATGTGCCAGGGCACAAGTGGACCGACTCTGGGCTCTCCACAATGACCTCTGCCACCCGGGGGTCACCCGGTTCTTCCATTTTATCAAGGCCCGCAACCTGCCCTACTCCATTGAGGAGGTCAGGACTGTGACCAGAGACTGCCCAGTCTGCGCAGAGTGCAAGCCGCACTTCTACCGGCCAGATAGAGCGCACCTGGTGAAGGCCTTCCGCCCCTTTGAGCACCTCAGCATGGACTTCAAAGGGCCCCTCCCCTCCACCAACCGCAACGTGTACTTTCTCAATGTTATTGATGAGTACTCCCGTTTCCCATTCGCCATCCCATGCCCCGACCTGAACTCTGCCACGGTCATCAAGGCCCTGCACAGCATCTTCACCCTGTTCGGTTTCCCCACCTACATCCACAGCGATCGGGATCCTCTTTCATGATCGATGAGCTGCGTCAGTTCCTGCTCAGCAAGGGCATCGCCTCGAGCAGGACAACCAGCTACATCCCCCGGGAAAACGGACAGGTGGAGAGGGAGAACGGGACAGTCTGGAAGGCCGTCCTGCTGGCCCTTCGGTCTAGGAATCTCCCGGCCTCCCGCTGGCAGGAGCTCCTCCCCGATGGGCTCCACTCCATCTGGGCGCTTCTGTGCACTGCTACTAATGAGACCCCTCACGAACGTGTGTTTGCCTTCCCTAGGAAGCCCACGTCCGGGGTCTCGCTCCCAACCTGGCTGACAGTTCCTGGGCCCATCCTCCTCCGGAAGCATGTGAGGAGTCATAAATCGGATCCCCTGGTCGAGAAAATCCTCCTCCTCCATGCCAACCCATAGTACTCCTACGTGGCACACCACGACGGGCGACAGGACACAGTCTCCCTCCAAGACCTGGCACTCGCTGGGTCCCCACCCACAACCCTCACCACCCCCGACCTCGTACCGTCCCCTCCCCCTCCAGTTGCCTCCCTCGCCCCTGCGCCACCCACCCTCCCACCAGCGAACCTCACCGCAGCCCCCACCCCAGCAGCATCCGTCCCCTCACCGGATCCACTACTGGGTGACGAAGGAGAGGACAACACGCTCCCTGAGTCGCAGATGACCACATCGGTGCCCACACCACCACCAGGACTGAGGCGATCGTGGCGGAGGGCCAAAGCCCCCGACAGACTCAATCTGTAACATTGTTTTTCACCCCCGCTGGACCTTTTTTTAAACAGGTGGTGAATGTGGTAAACACCACTGGTGACACACTACGCGTATTACGGTACTGCCACTGTACTACAGGTAACACAGTAAATCACAGCCTGCTGGCTCCTCCCAACAGGCGATGTATAAAAGTGTATGCTCTCCTACGATGCTCCCATTCTGGTTCCAGCTGCAGGAGGCTCAACACCTTGTGCAATAAAGCCTCAATAGTTTCACCATTTTCGTCTCATGGTCATTGATGGTACATCACAGGGCCGGTGATTTCTGCAGATCCTGCTTTAAACGGACAAAGGCTGCTTAACACTGCCCATCCCATTCCCACTCAACCCCTTTGTGCAGGAGTCTGAGCAGAGGAGCGGCATAATCCTCTATGAAATCCCTACAGTAGCCCGTGACCCCTGAGAAGGATATCACCGCTTACGTGGTTGGGACAGGAGCTCTTGCACTGCCTTTCTCCATGCCTCATCTATTGCTCTCTCTCCTGCCCTAACGGTCAGTGCCAAGAATTTTACCTCTCTCAACCCTAACTGCGCTTTCTTGGGGTTGACCTTAAAGCCACTTCTCCTCAGTAATTCCAGTAATTCGTTTACTCAAGGGCTGTGCTCTTCACTGTTATCAGTAAACAGCAGCACATCATCTACATATTGTATGAGCCGGTGGGGTTTGTTGAACTCTTTTGAACAGTTCGCCATTGTGGTCGTCACCACTGTTGTATTGTATATACTGCATACGTGGGTATTACTACAGGTACGGGGGTAGATCCCTGCCTGCTGGCTCCGCCCAGTAGGCGGAGTATAAATGTATGGGCTCTCCGAACTGCAGCCATTTCGGCAGCAGCTGCGGGAGGCTCCACATCTCTGCGTAATAAAGCCTCGATTACTCTCTACTCTCGTCTCGTCGTAATTGATGGTGCATCAATTTATTATGCAGAGATTTTACAACGATGGATCTCCGCATCAAGCCTGATCGCCTGCAGCTGCACCCTCAAGCAGACAACGCCAAGTCAGCCTTCGCACATTGGCTAGCTTGCTTTGAAGCATACATTGGATCTGCATCAGGCCCATTCTCAGAGGCACAGAAGCTCCAGATCCTTTACACGCGGCTGAGTTCCGATATCTTTCCCCTCATCCGGGACGCACCGACCTACGCTGAGGCCATGGCGCTACTGAAGGAGAACTACTCGGTTTTCCCTATCCTCAGCAACGGACGACTTTAGTCAAGCTCCATGCCTTCTAAAACAGTATCATAGAATTTACAGTGCAGAAGGAGGCCATTCGGCCCATCGATTCTGCACCGGCTCTTGGAAAGAGCACCCTACCCAAGCCCACACCCCCACAACCCAGTAACCCCACCCAGTATGTGCTGTAGCCACTGCCGCAGGTCTTCCCCCTTCTCCTGAGGTCACTGCTTTACAGAGATGGGTATCTAAGCTAATTAGAAGCAGTTTTACCCTTTCTATTTCATCACAGTCATTTATGTTGGCTGCCTGTTGAACCTCCATAGAATGCAAGGATGGGTCCCCTGCTCTGGTTAATTTCGGTATGTGGGTCACCATTCCCCATTGGAATCATGGGAAATGATAATGTCGCTCTCCTGTGGTTGCCTTTCTGCCTGTCCCACTGGGGCACCATACATGTGCTGCCTTACCGGGCACATATGTCCCGCTGCCCCTCTAGTTCTTCTTGCTCCGGCTCCCCTACCATCATTGGTAACTCCATCTCCGGGTGTGCTACACATGGCGGAGAAGCCAACAACTGAGGGTGGTCTCCTGACCATCCCTAAACCTGTCCTTCACTGGACTCTACGGACCCCACCTGCTGACCTGGACACATTACCGGCACTTCAGGTGGAGGTCGGACCCCCCTTGTCCCTGGATCATCATCTGACCAGGCAGATCCGTCCCTTCGTTTGGGACAGAGCTTCCTCTAGTGCCTTGATTTTCAGCTGGCAAGGTCCATGGTTACTTCCACCCAGCTCACTACAGGCCACCCTGTAAGCTGCTTGTATATCTTTGAACTTTCCTTCCAGATCCCTATACATTTGGGTACCTCGGAAATGAAGTTCCCAATGTTCCTCTCCCTCTCCTTTGCCTCTGTTACCTGGCATTAGAGATATTCTTGTGTATTCCTTTTGGATTCATCCACCTGCTGCATAAACTGCCTGGCTTCAGATAACTCTTCACAGAGTCTCTCCTCATTCCTAGCCCTCGCTTCAAAATCACCTTCCGCTTCCCTGAACTGGTTCTCTAGCTTATTAATTTTCTTTTACATTTTTGCTACCTGCTGGGATAGGCACACTAACAAGACTGCCTTCTCTTGTTTTTTATCGTTGCTTTCCGTCCACTCAGCTTCAGCTTCTACTGGCTGCTCTGCTCCCGTAAGCATTAATACCCATGGTCTGTGATATACCATCAATTCACTGCGAGACTGTGAGAACGAGTGAACATAAGGCTTTATTATGCAGGAACTTGCCTGCCAGTGTCTGCTGTACAAATGAGTGCGGCCCACAGGTGGCCGGTCTATATATCGCCCCGGGGAGGGAGGAACCACAAGCGGAGCCCACCGGAGTTCCAGTACAGTACCTGGAAGTAGATCGTATTATCATTTCCTGGTCATAGGTCACAGTACCATACAGACAGTTCATATTCAGGTGAATACATTCACCACAGTCTGGTTAGATTGATTTTCTTGAATAAGTAAGAGGAAATCCTCTCTTCCTATTTGGATCTTTCCCTCACTCCTTCTGGTAAGTTACATATGCCAGCCCACCGGTGTCTTGCTGCGGTCACCATTTTATAAAAGGTTTCCTTTCCTCCACACAGACTGGTCTTGGGTGTCACTGATAACTGTGGGTGTCTCTCTCCTGCTGGCATTGAAAACCCCAACCCGGAAGTGTCGCACTGGGACAGCTTCGCAGGAGAGAGAGATAGCAAGGCTCACAGTTCATATCTGACCGGTGAACTTGCCCTTATGCCACACCAGTTATCCTGACTGCCACCTACGACTGTGCGAGTCTCTCTCTTGTAGATGGTGAAATGTCACCCGGAAGTGCCTCACTCAGGCACTTTCACAGGAGAGCGAGAAACACTCACTGCTCCTGGAGTTGGTTCAAAAGGCACTAAACGTCTTCCCTGCGCCTTCTTTAACATGGCTGGATCTTTATAACAGTATCATTTTGTAGTTGTGTCCTGTGTTTGTTTTCTGAGGAGTCGGTGCGGTTTTTTGATGTGGCGCGTTGGAACTGTCGATCGATGAGTCGAGCGCCATTTCCTGTTCTTACTAGGGTGTCTTTCAGCGTCTGTAGATGTCTGTTACGCTCCTCCTCGTCTGAGCAGACCCTGTGTATACGGAGGGCTTGTCCATAGGGGATGGCTTCTTTAATGTGTTTAGGGTGGAAGCTGGAGAAGTGGAGCATCGTGAGGTTATTCGTGGGCTTGCGGCAAAGCGAAGTGATGAGGTGACCGTCCTTGATGGAGATGCGTGTCTCCAAGACTGCAACCGATTCTGGAGAGTAGTCCATGGTGAGTCTGATGGTGAGATGGAACTTATTGATGTCATCGTGTCGTCGTTTCAGTGATTCTTCGCCAGAGGACACAACTGACAGAGTACCCTTCGTCGTCCAGTACTTCCCCAGAGCAGAGAAACTACACATCTTCTTTGCAGCCTTCCTCACGTCATCGATGAGGACGAGCATCATGCCAAGGCCATCCCCACACCCCAATACTTGCCTTCAAACAACAGCGCAACCTCAAACAGACCATTGTTTGCAGCAAACTACCCAGCCTTCAAGAAAACAGCGACCACGTCACCACACAACCTGCCATGGCAACCTTTGCAAGACATGCCAGATCATCGACATGGGTACCAATATTACACGTGAGAACACCACACACGTGGTACATACTCGTGCGACTTGGCCAACATTGTTTACCCCATACGCTGCAGGAAAAGATGTCCCGAGGCGTGGTACATTGGTGAGACCATGCAGACGCTGCGACAATGGATGAACGGACATCGCGTGACAATCACCAGGCAGGAATGTTCCCTTCAAGGGCAGCACGGTGGCGCAGTGGATAGCACTGGGACTACGGTGCTGAGGACCCGGGTTCGAATCCCGGCCCTGGGTCACTGTCCGTGTGGAGTTTGCACATTCACCCCCATAACCCAAAAGATGTGTAGATTAGGTGGGTTGGCCAGCTAAATTGCCCCTTAATTGAAAAAAAATTATAATTGGGTACTCTAAATTTATTAAACAAAAGGAATGTTCCCTTCCAGTCGGGGAACACTTCAGCAGTCAAGGGCATTCAGCCTCTGAGCTTCGGGTAGCATTCTCCAAGGCGGCCTTCAGGACGTATGGCAATGTAGTATCGCCAAGCAGAAACTGATAGCCGAGTTCCGCACGCCTCAACTGGGAAATTGGATTCATGTCGCATTACATTCACCCCCCACCATCTGGCCGGGGCTTGCAAAATCCCACCAGCTCTCCTGGCTTAAGACAATTCACACCTCTTTGACCTGTGATTATCCCTCTCTCCAGTCGGAATGTCTGGACCTATAAAGACTTAATTACCTGCAAAGACTCGCATTCAAAGTATCATCTTGCATCATTGAATTTGTCTATATATGTGTTTGTGGAACGCACCTCTTCATTCACCTGAGGAAGGAGCTGAGCTCCGAAAGCTAGTGATTTGAAACAAACCTGTTGGACTTTAACCTGGTGTTGTAAGACTTCTTATATAGTTGTAACTACAGCTCCCTCTAGTGGCTACTCACGACACTACAGTAATCCTTGCAATGCTGATAGTTATGATAATACCACAGGCAGCCCTGTCATTTTAACTGTCTGCTCACGCCCAGCCAGTGACAGCCGCAACACATCCCAGTTCTTAAAGTCTGCCTTGATTCCCTCCACTAGTCATGCCAAATTCAGCTGCGCCCAGCTTCGCGCCACCTGAATTCCTCGATATCAAAAACTCACCACCATCACCTGGAATGGCAACTCAACTAGCCTCCTTTCCTGCCCTCTGACATTAATCAATAACACCATTTTCCCCATGTTCAATTTATACCCCGAGAACTAGCCAAATTCCCTCAGGATCTTTTATGATCCTTTCAAAGCTGTCCACCGGATCTGAAATGTATAAGAAAAGATTGTCTGCATACAACAAGACTGTGCTCGGCCCCACCTCGTTCAATCCCTCTCCAACCGCTCGACACCCTCAGTGCCATTGTTAACGGTTCTATCGCCAAAGCAAAAAGCAATGGAGAGAGCAGGCATCCCTGCCTCGTCCCACGATGCAGCCCAAAGTACCCCACACTTGTACTATTCGTCCGGACACTAGCCATTGGTGCCCTGTACAGCAGCCGAATCCAATCCACGATCCCCTGGCCAAACCCAAAACGACCCAGCACCTCCAACAGATATGCCCGTTCCACCCGATCAAAAGCCTTCTCCGCATCCATTACCACCACTACTTTTACCTTGTGCTCTTCCGAGGGCATCGTAATGATATTGAGCAGCCTGCATACATTTTTCGACAACTGCCTCCCCTTCACAAACCCCATTTGGTCCTCCCCTATCATCCCCGGCACACAAACCTCTATCTGTAACATTAACACCTTCGCTAACAACTTTGCATCCACATTAAGCAGCGATATTGGGTGGTATGACCCATACTGCTCCGGGTCCTTATTCTTTAAAATCAGCGAAATTGATGCTATGACAATGTGGGCGGGGGGAGGGAGCTCCCCCCTTCCCCTCACCTTGTTGTACATTCCCAACCAAGAGGCCCCAACCAAACCTCTTATAAAGCTGTGGTAGGAACCCATCCGACCCTGGGCCTTGCCTGCCTGCATCACTCCTACGCCGTCCATTCCCTCACTCAGCCTAATTGGGGCCCCAATCCTTCCACCCTCTCTTCCTCCAACCTGTCCAAGATCTCCTCATACTATTCTCCCCTGGGGGAGGCTCTGACTCACACAACCTTCTGTAGAAGGCTTCAAACACCCCATTCACCCCTTCTGGGTCTGACACCACCTTGCCCCTCTCATCCGTCACCCTACCAATCTCCGACATCGCTACCTGCTTCCTCAGTTGGTGCACCAACATCTAACTCGCCTTTTACCAATACTCATAAATTGCTCTCTAGTCCTCAGCAATTGGCCTACCGCTTTCCCCGTGGACACCAACCCAAACTCCGTCTGGAACCTCTACCTCTCTTTTAGTAACTCCACCCCTGGCGCAACAGAGTACTTCTAATCCACCCTCAAAATCTTATCCATGGGCCTTGCTCTCTCCTCTTGCTCCACCCTCTCCCTGTCCCCATGCATCCGCATTGAGATAAATTCAACCCTGACTACCAGCTTAAGTGCTTCCCACAGATTGGAGACCGAGACCTTCCCAGTGTCATTCCACTCCACCTACCCTCGGATGGCGGATCTCACCCTCTCGCACAACCCCTCGTCCACTAGCAAGCCCACATCCAACCTCCACTGCAGCCACTGAGCCTCCCCGACCCACCCGCAAATCCACCCAATGCGGAGG
This sequence comes from Scyliorhinus torazame, assembly GCF_047496885.1. Classification (NCBI taxonomy): domain Eukaryota; kingdom Metazoa; phylum Chordata; class Chondrichthyes; order Carcharhiniformes; family Scyliorhinidae; genus Scyliorhinus; species Scyliorhinus torazame. The sequence continues at coordinate 38,810,005 of NC_092707.1, forward strand.
GTGGTCAAAGACCACAATCGCCAAATACTCCGAGTCGGCCACCCCCGCCAATATTGTCTTGTCCATCATGAAAAAATCGATCCGGGAGTGCACCCAGAGCACATATGCGAAGTATGAGAACTCCTTCGACCAAACCTCCACGGGTCCACCCACCCCCATACGGTCCATGAACCTCCTCAACTCCCTCGTCACCACCGACCCCTTCAACTACTTGGGACACAACCTGTCCAACCTTGGATCCAAAACCTTGTTATAATCGCGCCCCCCCATTATCAACCAGTGTGTGTGCAGATCCAGATCTTCCCTAACATTTGCCTCATAAATTCCCCGTCATCCCAATTTGGGGTATAAACATTCGCCAGGTCCACCTGCAACCCCTCCAGCTTCCCACTAACCATCATGTACCTACCCCGCTAATCAGCTATAATACTACCCACCTCGAAAACCACCTTCTTATTGACCAGCACCGCCACCCCCCTTGTCTTCATGTCCAACCCCAAGTGTAACACCTGCCTCACCCATCCCTTTATCAGTCTCGTCTGATCCCCCAATTCAGGTGTGTCTCCTGCAGGAACAGAACGTCCGCCTTCAGAGTCCTCAAGTGCGCAAAAAGACGCAACCATTTAACTGGCCCATTCAACCCTCGCACATTACAAATAACCAACCTGGTCAGGCGGCTCCCCGCCCTCTTCCTTTCCGATCAGCAATAATCCTTTCTTAGCCAGCTCCACACGGTCCGCGTCACACACCTTTCCAAGCCTGCCCCAAGATGTCTGCCGCCATTCCTTCTTACCCAGCTACGCCACACCAACCACACCCATGTCATCAACCCTCCCCACACTCCCCTTCTCCATAACCAAACAAATAACCAACTAATTTCCCCCCCCCCCCCCCCTCAGCTCCCTCCTGGCAAACCTCACTTCACACCCGTTAACCAGCCCAGCTAGATAGCATGGTGGCTCCCTACCCGAGTCCTCTGACTACCTCTCATCCCCCAATCCTCCCCTCCCCCCCCATCTCTCCAAACTACAAACATACAAAGAAAAACAAATCGCATGCTCACCATCACCGCTCCCCCGTCGTAATCTCTGCCAATCCACCTACCCTATGTGCTCACATTTTATACAAAGCTCCACTCCAAAGTTTAATGTCCTCACACTCCTCTCAGTCAACAGTCCCTCATGAAGTCAATCGCCTTCTCCGGCGAGTCAAAAAAAAATTCTTGCTTCTGGTGCATGAGCCACAAGTGGGCGGGATACAGATCCCCAAACTTCACCCCCCTCTTGCAGAGGACGACCTTGATCCTGTTGCACCTGGCTGTCCACTTAGCCAACTCCGATCCCAGGTCCTGGAATATCCGCACTCACTCTCCTCCCAATGCACTTCTTGGTCTGACAAAGAGTCATCCAGACTCAAAATGTTAGCTCCCTTGTCCCTCCACAGATGCTGTCAGACCTGCTGAGATTGTCCTATCATTGAAATGAAAATCGCTTATTGTCACAAGTAGGCTTCAAATGAAGTTACTGTGTAAAGCCCCTAGTCGCCACATTCCGGCACCTGTTCAGGGAGGCTGGTACGGGAATTGAACCGGGATGCTGGCCTGCCTTGGTCTGCTTTCAAAGCCAGCGATTTAGCCCTGTGCTAAACAGGCTTCATTTCTGTTTTTGTTTCAAATTCCAGCATCCGCAGTAATTTGCTTTTATCTTGGTCTGCTTCACCCGCCTCAAGATCTTCTCCCTAACAAGGAACCGTGCAGCCTCACCACCATTGCCCTCGGCGGCTCCCCACCTGCAGCCTCCTCTTCAACGGCCTGTGCGTTTGGTCCATCTCAAGGGGCTTTTCACAGTAACTTCATTGAAGCCTACTTGTGACAATAAGCGATTTTCATTTTCATTTTTTTTCAAGAGGCTGGTCAAAGGTCCTTCATCAGCTTCTCCAGCATGCTCGCCACATAGTTGGCGGCCTTTGCGCCTTCAATGTCTTCAGGCATCCCACGATCAACAGGTTTTGCCTCCTGGAGCAGTTCTCGAGATCCTCCAGCTTCTCATTCAGCTTTTTCTGGCTGCTCATCACCATCCCCATCTCCACTTCCAGCGGAGTCAACCGATCCTCATACTCACGCACTGACTGCTCCACCTTTTGGATCATCAGGCCCTGTACCTCTTATCTCTGCTCCACCCGCTGAATTGCTGCCCTAAGCGGCTCCACCACCTTAACCAAGACCCCTAAGGCCTCCTTTCTCTGCTGTAAAATACAACTATTCAGGCTTGCAGAACGTGGGATGTGTCCCATAAGGATCCCATGGGATGTGTCCCATAACTGCTGTTCAGATTCACAGCAACAATTTCAACTTTGGAACCATAAACACAATTTTGAATTAACAAATGATACAATATTTTGGCTGCCCCCCCTGCCCTCTGCCATTTTCTCCTGTGTTGCACCACAAAAACGTTCTTGTTAAAGTTGCTGTCTCTTCGTCCTTGCCCTCCTGGTCCGATGAGCCAGAAATCAACCCCACCAGAGGTGTATCATATTCCCTCGGTATTCATTCACTTTTTGCCATCAAACACCGCACAATTTGGGTGGGGAAGGACCGAAAAAATCCACCTCGAGCAGGAGCCACCAAATTCATGATCGCTCACTCCATGGCCGTCACCGGAAGTCCCTACTTAGGTTTCTTAATAAAATGTAACACCTCACACATTTTTATGTTGAAATTCATATTCAACTATATACCCGTCCTGCAAGTTTAATTCATGTCTTCTTGTAATTTGTTGCCAATGAACCCCAAACCTCTACCAAAATATTGTACCATTTGTTAATTCAAAATTGTGGTTATAGTTCCAAAGTTGAAATTGTTGCTGTGAATCTGAACAGCAGTTATGGGACACATCCCATGGGATCTTTATGGGACACATCCCACGTGCTGCAAGCCTGAATAGTTGTACTTTACCCCTGCTCTGCTTTTTGTCCTGCATACAACGAGCTATGCATTCTGCTATTTGACCCCTGGCTTGACATGCTTGCATCTTGTTCATTAGTATATTGTGTGGAACCTTATCAAAGGGCTTTTGGGAATCTGAATATATTACATCTACTCAATTACCCTTGCCTAAGGTCTTACCTGTTTAAAACATTAATGAGATTGGTCCTGTTTGAAATCCATGCACATTATTCATTCTTACATTTTGATTTTTTTTTCATGCTTTCTTTTTTACTGGAATAAAAATGCATTTAGATATTGTCTTTCACAATCGCAGGGTATCCCAAAGCACTTCGCAGCCAATTAACTACTTTTGTGGTACGGTCACTGTCGCAATGTAGGAATTCCTTTATTTTTCCCACCACTAATGTTAAACTGAAAGACCTATGTTCCCTGAGCATGTTGTATCTCCCTTCTTAAACATTATTTATCTGCTAATACTCTGATGCTACCATTTTTTGCAAATGAATTATTAAATATGCCAAATTGTACAACTGCTGTATGTCCTCCTCAGGTTCTTTGAACATTCAAGGTCTCCAGATTCGGGGTTTTATCCGATTGAGTTTGATTGGTTTATTTAATATTCCTCCTCTTTATTTTAAACGTGGTTATATCATTGCTAATCTCATCTTCCAATGTAACATCGCTGGTAAATACTTAAGTCAAATATTCTCGTGTCATGAGACTCTCATAATTCTTGCCTGCAAATTGATCTTGTGCATCGCTTATTGCCCCTATTTCGTTCCACACTGCATTTTTATTTGTGTGCAATATTTTCTTATTCTGTTAATGTTCCTTGAAAGCTTAATTTAAAAGTTCTTTTTACCTTCCTAATTACTCTCTTCATTGCACACAACTCAATTTGCAAATGGAACATTATATGCCTGTTGACACAATTTGTCTCCAACATCCTGGTAAATCTTTTCTGTACCCTCTCCAATGCTTCCACACCCTTCTGGTGGCGTGGCGACCAGAATTCAACACTATATTCCAAGTGTGACCTAACAAAGGTTCTATAAAGCTGCAACTTGACTAAACTCTTCCAATTAAATTCCTTGAATTTCTCTCCTTTTTTGCTTTTGTTCCTCAGTTAATTTTCTTGGCATGTCCTTCCCCCCTCTGCATCGAATTCTCACATTTAGCAAATTTCTTTTCAAGTCTTCCTTCTGTTTCCAACTTACTTTTCCTTTGATTTGTTTTGAGCATTTTTTCCATGCAATTTTATTGTAACTGGGTTACCAAATTGATAATTTAAAGAGATGTAAGAGTCTTCTGTAAACAAGAGGATGATACCATATTTATCATTCAAGATATTTTAAATTGATAATAATTGCAATTTAGAGTTATTTCTGATTGTATTTTTCAGATGGTAATATACATAAAACATCTGGTAATATATTTTAAATTATTTATGTTTTACAGTTTATTATAAAGCATGCTTTATTGCTAAATATACCAACTTTGATTTTCAGTAAGCTAATTGCTTATATTTAAGAATTGTTACTCGTGCTCGTTGCAGCACGGTATCACAGTGGTTAGCACTGTTGCGCCAGGGTCCTAGATTCAAATCTGACCTTGGGTGACTGTCTGTGTGGAGTTAGCACTTTCTCCCCATGTCTGCGTGGATTTCCTCCGGGTGCTCGGGTCTTCCTCCCACATTCCAAAGATGTGCAGCTTATTTGGATTGACCATGATTAAAAATTGCCCCTCAGTGTCCAGGAATGTGCACGGGTTACGTGGATTGGGTGGGGGAGTGGGCCTAGTTAGGGTGCTCTTTCAGAGGGTCGGTGCAGACTCAATGGGCTGAATGGCCTCCTTCTGCACTAGGAATTCTGTGATTCTGCTCAGTGAAATTTAAAAAAATGTTTTTTTTGGTTTTCACATCTTAAATGGGCGTAATATAATGGCAGCATTGCGTTTAAGCAAGAACGCGGCGAGGCCATTAGGGAATTTTCATAGTAACTTCATTGCAGTGTTAATGTAAGCCTACTTGTGACACTAGTAAAGATTTTTTTTTAAAAAATCACGGGGAGGCCAGAATTGAGAACCACGGGGGTGCTGGTCTGTTTGCGATCAAACCGGCCTGCTCTCATTGGCAAAATCAGGACCTCGCCTCAGCATGGCGAGAAACCAATAATCACTACTTAAGTCCAACCTCCATACAATTTACAGGTGCGACCCCCCTATCTAACGGCCTCCCGTGATCTAAATGCCTCCCCAACAAGTGGTCACGCGGGGGCTGACTAGTACTCCTTGGTTAAAAACATGGAGTTGGTGGAAGAGTTGCTGTGGGACGTGAGGACACGAGTAGCAATTTTGCTCACAGGCAAAGAGCCTTGAGCACTGGAGTTTCTGCCCCAGCGCTCGGAGGGAGTGTTTGGGCCCCTGGGGGCTCAGCCTCGGTCAGAGTGTGCCACCATCAGAGAGGGGGTGGTTGCGGAGCAGAGGAGGGGGTGGTCGCCCATCGCCAGGGCTGAGCAAGGGAGAGGGCAGATGGGTGTCTCAGCGCCCATGGGTCTGCCATGCCAATCCCTGGACCATGTGGTCCCATTCCGGTGACAACCCCAGCTCCTGCCCACCTGCCCCACTGACCACCTATAACTCCCACTGACCGTGGAGGCCTCCAGCTGCGCTGCTGAAGGCTAATTGGAAATTGGCAATCGTGGTTAAGTGAGTACTTTACACATCACAAGTGGATCATCATGGGTAGGCATGTCATGTATCATGTGGGGATATTGCCTAGCATCCCAATCAGACCGTGATGCCTGGACACTGTGTCTGAGCACTGCCGGAAGCAACACCACAGATGCAGCAACCAACATCTAAACAACCAGGGGCTGAGCCCCAGCACCAGAGGGTGGGTGAGTGCACTGGGGAGGGGACCAGCGCCTGGTTCAAGTAATGTTACGTGGGAGTGTCTGGGGTACAGGGTGTGGGGTCCAGTGAACAGGGCCCCCGCTGCTGCTGGCGGTGCGTGGGCAGGGCAGTTTGGAGGGGGGGAAGCAATGGGGGGATGCACGGTCCAGGGGTGGAAGACTCCGCTGGTTGTCCATCTCTCACCCCCTCCAATTCCTTACAGATATTACACACAATGGATGATATCTTGGTCCCTGTGGAATCTGCCTTAATGGTGCTGCTGGCAGGCCAGGCAGCCAGACGCCGGAGAAGGTAATGGTGGCAGTGTCGACAGAAGCATGAGGCGGCAGCCCATGTGCAGGGCCCCGCCCCACACCCTGAAGACCCGGCCGCCCTTCAAGGCAGGGAGGGATTCAGAGGGGGAGGCCCGCGACGACCGAAGGTGTACAGGCATCGCTGGTCTTTCAAACTGATGACGGACAGCGCGTGTCCCTCAATAAGAGGACGATGTGGCACCTGTGCCATGTCGTTGTGGACTTGGCACCACATGGAGGAGGAGAAGACCCGCTCCCAATGCCCTCAAGATCACCGCAGCTCTGAACCTCTGTGCCTCAGGATCATTTCAGGGCTCGAGCGGCAACTTGAGCGGTATCCCACAAGGTACAGCTGACAAGTGCTTCCTTGATATAGGTAAAAGAACGGGATGAGGTCCTACATGCTGAATTTAGGGAGTTAGGAGCTAAACTAAAAATAGGACCTCAAAGGTAGTCATCTCAGGATTGCTACCAATGCCACGCACTAGTCAGAGTAGGAATGACAGGATAGACAGGCTGAATGCATGGCTTGAAAGGTGGTGCAGCAGGGAGGGATTCAGATTTTTGGTACATCAGAACCGGTTCTGGGAGAGGTGGGACCATTACAAATCAGACGGTCTGCACCTGAGCAGTACTGGAACCAATGTCCTGGGGGGATTGTTTGCTTGCGCTGTTGGGGAAGGTTTAAACTAATGTGGCGGGGGATGGGAACCAATGCAGGAAGTCAGAGGGTATTAAAGATGGGATAGAAACAAATGCCAGTAAGGAGAAAAAATGGAAGGCAGAGAAACAGATTGAACTGCGTTCATTTCAATGGAAGAGGCCTAACGGGCATGGCAGATGAACTCAGGGCATGGATAGGTTCATGGGACTGGGATATTATAGCTATTACTGAAACATGGCTAAAGGAGAGGTAGGACTGGCAGCTCAATGTTCCGGGGCACAGATGCTTTAGGAAAGATAGACCAGGAGATAGGAGAGGAGGGGGTGTTCCCTTGTAGATTATGGATAACATCGCGGCAGTACAGAGGGAGGATATATCCGAGGGTTCGCCCACTGAGTCTATATGGGTTGAATTGAAAAATAAGAAGGGTGAGATCACTTTGATAGGACTGTACTATAGGTCCCCAAATAGTCAGCGGGAAATTAAGAAGCAAATATGTGAGGAGATTACAGATAGCTGCCGGAAAAATATGGTGGTAAAAGTAGGGGACTTTAACTTTCCCAATATTGACCCAATATGGAAAGCTACAGCACTAGGGGTTTGGATGGAGAGAAATTTGTCGAGTGTATTCTGGAAGAATTCCTCATTCAATATGTGGATGGCCCTACTAGAGAGGGGCAAAGCTTGACCTGTTCTTGGGGAATAAGGAAGGGCAGGTGATGGAAGTGTTCATGAGGGATCACTATGGGACCAGTGACCATAATTCCATTAGTTTTAAGATAGCTATGGAGAATGATGGGGCAGCACGGTAGCCTTGTGGATAGCACAATTGCTTCACAGCTCCAGGGTCCCAGGTTCGATTCCGGCTTGGGTCACTGTCTGTGCGGAGTCTGCACATCCTCCCTGTGCGTGCGTGGGTTTCCTCCGGGTGCTCCGGTTTCCTCCCACAGTCCAAAGATGTGCAGGTTAGGTGAATTGGCCATGATTAATTGCCCTTAGTGTCCAAAATTGCCCTTAGTGTTGGGTGGGGCTACTGGGTTATGGGGATGGGGTGGAGGTGTTGACCTTGGGTAGGGTGCTCTTTCCAAGAGCTGGTGCAGACTCGATGGGCCGAGTGGCCTCCTTCTGCACTGTAAATTCTATGATTCTATGATGATAGTTCTGGCCCAAATGTTAAAATTCTAAATTGGGGTAAAACCAATTTTGATGGTAATGGCGGGAACTTTCAAAAGTTGATTGGGGGAGCTTGGTTACAGGCTAGCGGACAGCTGGTAAATGGGCTTCTTTCAAAAGGGTGTTAATTAGGGTTCAGGGTGAGCACATTCCTCTTAGAATGAAGGATAAGGCTGGTAGAAGCAGGGAACCCTGCATGACTCAGAATATTGAGGCCATTGTCAAAAAAAAGAAGGAGGCATATTACATGCAGAGGCAGCTAGGGTCAAGTGGATCCCTTGAAGAATATCGGAGTAGATTAAGAGAGAAATCAGGGGGGCAAAAAGGGGGCATGAGACTGTCTTGGCAGATAAGGCAAAGGAAAATCCAAAGAGCTTTTATAGATACATAAAGAGCAAAAGAGTAGCTAGGGAGAGGGTAGTGCCTCTTAAGGATAAACAAGGTCAACTATGTGTGGTTCCACAAGGGATGGGAGAGGTCCTAAATGAATATTTCCCGTCAGTATTTACTGTTGAGAAAGGCACGAATGTTGGGAAATTGGGGAAATAAAAAGTGTACATATTACAGAGAAGCAGAATCTGGAGGTATTAAAGCAGATCAAAATAGATAAATCCCCGGGACCTGATGAAATGTCTCCCAGGATGTTGTGGGAGGCTAGGGAGGAATTTGCCAACTCCCTAGCTGAGATATTTGAATCATCGACAGCCACAGAAGAGGTGCCTGAAGATTGGAGGGTAGCAAATGTTGTGCCCTTGTTTAAGAAGGGCTTTAGGGATAAGCCTGGGAACTACAGACCGGTGAGCCTTATGTCTGTAGTGGGTAAGTTGTTAGAAGGTAATCTGAGGGACAGGATCTACAGGCATTTAGATAGGCATGGGCTAATTATGGAAAGTCAGCATGGCTTTGTAAGGGGAAAGTCATGTCTCACAAATTTGATTGAGTTTTTTGAAGGGGTAACCAATAAGGTAGATGAGGGCAGTACAGTCACTGTTGTCTACATGGACTTTAGCAAGGCCTTTGACAAGGTACCACATGGTAGATTGTTGCAAAAGGTTAAATCTCACGGAATCCAGGGCGAGGTAGCCAATTGGATACAAAATTGGCTTGGCGACCGAAACCAAAGGGTGGTTGTAGAGTCGTTTATCAAACTGGAGGCCTGTGATCAACGATGTGCCTCAGAGATCGGTGCTGGGACCACTGTTATTTTTTATGTATAAATGATTTGGATGAGAATGTGGGAGGTATGGTTAGTAAGTTTGCAGATGACACCAAGATTGGTGGCAGAGTGGATAGGGAAGAAGGCTCAGAGTTGATGAGCTGGAGTCTGAGCTTCAAACACTGAGGCACATCCGGGAGGGGGAGACTTACCTGGACACTGTGTTTCAGGAGGCAGTCACACCTGTCAGAGTAAGTAGTTTGAATCCTGCTAGTGGCCAGGGACAGCAGGGTGTGACTGCAAGTCAGGCAGGTAAAGGGAACCAGCAGTCAGGAACTCAGGAGCCTCAGCCCTTGACTCTGTCCAACAGGTATGAGGCACTTGCTCCCTGTGTGGATGGCGAACAGGGTTGCAGGAAGGATGAGTCAGCTGACCAAGGCACCATGGTTCAGCAGGCCATTCAAGGGGAGGGAGTAAATAGGCAAGTTGTAGTTGTAGGGAATTCTATTATCAGGGGGATAGATAGTATCCTTTGTGAGCAGGATAAAGAGTCCCGCATGGTATGTTGCCTGCCCGGTGCTAGGGTGCGGGACATCTCTGACCGGCTTGAAAGGATACTGGAGAGGGAGGGGGAGGATCCAGTTTCTGTGGTCCATGTCGGGACCAACAACATAGGCAAGTCTAGGAAAGAGGACCTGTTTAGAGATTATAAAGAGCTAGGATTCAAATTAAAAAACAGGCCCTCAAGGGTCATAATCTCCGGATTACTGCCCGGGCCACGTGCAAATTGGCATAGGGAGGCAAGAATAAGGGAAGTTAACACGTGGCTGAAAGAGTGGTGTGGGAATGAGGGGTTCCTTTTCATGGGACACTGGCATCAGTTTTGGGACAGGGGGACCTATACCGTTGGGATGGTCTCCACCTGAACCGAGCTGGGACCAGTGTTCTGGCGAAAAGAGTAAATAGGGTGGTCAATAGGACTTTAAACTAAAGATTGGGGGGGAAGGGAAAGTCAGGGAACCAAGAGGTGAAGTAATCAGTGGGAAGCGTAGCTGCTTAGGAATACAAAAAAGCACGAAAAGACAGAACTCAGGAGAGGTTACAATAGTCCCCATCCCACAAAATATGACACAGTGTATGGAAAGGCTCAGTAAACCAAGGTCCACCACACTTTGAAAACAAAAAGGGACGGTCAATAGAGAATTAAAGGTGCTATATTTAAATGCGCGCAGTGTACGGAACAAGGTAGATGAGCTTGTGGCCCAGATTGTGACTGGCAGGTATGATGTGGTAGGCATCAGAGACATGGTTGCAGGGGGTTCAGGACTGGCATTTAAACATCCAGGGATTCACAACCTATCGAAAAGACAGAGAGGTGGGCAGAGGGGGCGGGGTTGCCTTGTTAATTAGGAATGAAATTAAATCAATAGCACTAAACGACATAGGGTCAGATGATGTGGAGTCTGTGTGGGTAGAGTTGAGGAACCACAAAGGCAAAAAAAACATAATGGGAGTTATGTACAGGCCTCCTAACAGTGGTCAGGACTAGGGGCACAAGATGCACCACGAAATAGAAAGTGCATGTCAGAAAGGCAAGGTCACAGTGATCATGGGGGACTTTAATATGCAGGTGGACTGGGTAAATAATACTGCCAGTGGACCCAAGGAAAGGGAATTCATTGAATGTTTACAGGAGGGCTTTTTGGAACAGCTTGTGATGGAGCCCACGAGGGAACAGGCCATTCTGGACTTAGTGTTATGTAATGAGCCAGACTTGATTAAAGATCTTAAAGTAAGGGAGCAGTTAAGAGGCAGTGATCATAATATGGTCGAATTCAATCTCCAATTTGAAAGAAAGAAGGTAGAATCAGATGTAAAGGTGTTACAGTTAGATAAAGGTAACTACAGGGGCATGAGGGAGGAACTGACGAAAATCGACTGGGAGCAGACCCTAGTGGGAAAGACAGTAGAACAGCAATGCCAGGAGTTTCTGGGAGTAATTGAGGACACAGTACAGAGGTTCATCTCAAAGAAAAGAAAGATTATCAGAGGGGGGATTAGGCAGCCATGGCTGACAAAGGAAGTTAGGGAATGCATCAAAGCAAAAGAGAAAGCCTATAATGTGGCAAAGAGCAGTGGGAAGTCAGAAGATTGGGAAGGCTACAAAAACAAACAGAGGATAACAAAGGGAGAGATAAGGAAAGAGAGGATCAAATTTGAAGGTAGGCTAGCCAGTAACATTAGGAATGATAGTAAAAGTTTCTTTAAATACATTAAAAACAAACGGGAGGCAAAAGTTGACATTGGGCCGCTCCAAAATGACGCTGGTAATTTTGTGATGGGAGACAAGGAAATAGCCGAGGAACTAAATAAGTTCTTTGCGCCAGTCTTCACAGTAGAAGACATGAGTAATATCCCAACAATTCCGGAGAGTCAGGGGACAGAGTTGAATATGGTAGCCATCACAAAGGAGAAAGTGCTAGAGAAACTAAGAGGTCTAAAAATTGATAAATCTCCGGGCCCAGATGGACTACATCCTAGGGTTCTAAAGGAGATAGCTGAAGAAATAGTGGAGGCGTTAGTTATGATCTTTCAAAAGTCACTGGAGTCCGGGAAAGCCCCAGAGGATTGGAAAATCGCTGCTGTAACCCCCCTGTTCAAGAAGGGAACAAGGAAAAAGATGGAAAATTATAGGCCAATTAGCCTAACCTCGGTTGTTGGCAAGATTCTAGAATCCATTGTTAAGGATGAGATTTCTAAATTCTTGGAAGTGCAGGGTCAGATTAGGACAAGTCAGCATGGATTTAGTAAGGGGAGGTCGTGCCTGACAAACCTGTTAGAGTTCTTTGAAGAGATAACAAATAGGTTAGACCAAGGAGAGCCAATGGATGTTATCTATCTTGACTTCCAAAAGGCCTTTGATAAGGTGCCTCACGGGAGACTGCTGAGTAAAATAAGGGCCCATGGTATTCGAGGCAAGGTACTAACATGGATTGACGATTGGCTGTCAGGCAGAAGGCAGAGAGTTGGGATAAAAGGTTCTTTTTCGGAATGGGAACTGGTGACGAGTGGTGTCCCGCAGGGTTCAGTGTTGGGGCCACAGCTGTTCTCTTTATATATTAACGATCTAGATGACGGGACTGGGGGCATTCTGGCTAAGTTTGCCGATGATACGAAGATAGGTGGAGGGGCAGGTTGTATGGAGGAGGTGGGGAGGCTTCAGAAAGATTTAGACAGTTTAGGAGAGTGGTCCAAGAAATGGCTGATGAAATTCAACGTGGGCAAGTGCGAGGTCTTGCACTTTGGAAAAAAGAATAGAGGCGTGGACTATTTTCTAAACGGTGACAAAATTCATAATGCTGAAGTGCAAAGGGACTTGGGAGTCCTAGTCCAGGATTCTCTAAAGGTAAACTTGCAGGTTGAGTCCGTAATTAAGAAAGCAAATGCAATGTTGTCATTCATCTCAAGAGGCTTGGAAAATTAAAGCAGGGGTGTACTTCTGAAGCTTTATAAAGCATTAGTTAGGCCCCATTTAGAATACTGTGAGCAATTTTGGGCCCCACACCTCAGGAAGGACATACTGGCACTGGAGCGGGTCCAGCGGAGATTCACACGGATGATCCCAGGAATGGTAGGCCTAACATACGATGAACGTCTGAGGATCCTGGGATTATATTCATTGGAGTTTAGGAGGTTGAGGGGAGATCTAATAGAAATTTACAAGATAATGAATGGCTTAGATAGGGTGGATGTAGGGAAGTTGTTTCCATTAACAGGGGAGACTAGGACCCGGGGGCACAGCCTTAGAATAAAAGGGAGTGACTTTAGAACAGAGATGAGGAGAAATTTCTTCAGCCAGAGAGTGGTGGGTCTGTGGAATTCATTGCCACAGAGGGCGGTGGAGGCCGGGACGTTGAGTGTCTTTAAGACAGAAGTTGATAAATTCTTGATTTCTCGAGGAATTAAGGGCTATGGAGAGAGAGCGGGTAAATTGAGTTGAAATCAGCCATGATTGAATAGTGGAGTGGACTCGATGGGCCGAATGGCCTTACTTCCACTCCTATGTCTTATGGTCTTATGGTCTTATGGTCTTAAGGTTATATAAATGAAAAATGAAATGAAATGAAAATCGCTTATTGTCACAAGTTTGCTTCAAATGAAGTTACTGTGAAAAGCCCCGAGTCGCCACATTCCGACGCCCGTGCTGCTGGCTTGCCTTGGTCTGCTTTTAAATGTCAGCTCTTTAGCCCTGTGCTATAAGATTGCAACAGGATCTTCCAGTGTGCCGATGAAGGCTGATGGAGTTTATTTTGGATAAATGTGAGGTGATGCATTTTGGTAGATCAAATCAGGGCAGGACCTACTTAGTTAATGGTAGGGAGTTGGGGAGAGGTACAGAACAAAGAGACCTAGGAGTACAGGTTCATAGCGCCTTGAAGGTGGAGTCACAGGTGGACAGGGTGGTGAAGAAGGCATTCAGCATGCTAGGTTTTATTGGTCAGAATATTGAATACAGGAGTTGGGACGTCTTGTTGAAGTTGTACAAGACATGATTCTATGATTCTATGATTGGTGAGACCCCACATGGAATACTGTGTTCAGTTCTGGTCACCCTATTATTGGAAAGATATTGTTATACTAGAAAAAGTGCAGAAGAGATTTATGAGGAAGCTACCAGGACTTGATGGTCTGAGTTATCAGGAGAGGCTGGATAGGCTGGGACTTTTTTCCCTGGGCTTAGGGTTGATCTTATATAGGTCTATAAAATAATGGGGAGAATAGATAAGGTAGATAGTCAACATCTTTTCCCAAAGATGGAGGAGTCTAGAACTAGAGGACATAGGGTTAAGATGAGAGGGAAGAGATACAAAAGAGACCAGAGGGGAACCTTCTTCACATAGAGGGTGGGGAGCACCTGGAACTGGCTGCCAGAGGCAGTGGTAGAGCCGGGTACGATTTTGCCTTTTAAAAAGCAGTTAGACAGTTCCATGGGCAGGGTGGGTATAGAGGGAGATGGGCCAAATGCGGGCAAGTGGGATTAGCTTAGTGATAGAATCTGGGCGGCATAGTCAAGGTGGGCAGAAGGGCCTGTTTTCATTCTGTAAACATCTATGAGGTCACGGATGCCCCTGTTTGCCCGTTCAGAAGTATATAAACTTTGACACGGACCAAGCCCAACAAGGTGCCTGGGCAACAGGATTCTCTGTCATTACCGGGATGCCCCAGGCCCAAGGGGGTAATAGATGTAACGCGTTTCGCCTTGAGCTCCCCTGGCCGTCTGGGAGTGCCCTATGTCAACAGGAAGGGTTCCACTCCCTGAACATTCATCTCGTGTGCGAACACTACATGAAGATCACGCACCTGTGTGCATTCTTCCCAGAGGTTGTGCACGACTGCTACATGCTGGGGCAGTTGGTCTTCCTCAGTCTCTTCGAGGACCACCCCAGGATGGCCGGTTGGCTCTTGGGGGATAGTGGGTATCCGCTGAGGACCTGGCTAATGACGCCAGTACAGATGCTGGTGACCGATATGGAGACCCGGTACAACGGGGCACATGTGGCCACTCGAGCTGTCACTGAGCAGTGCATCGGACTCCTCAAGATGTGGTTCCGATATCTCGACCACCCCGGAGATGCACTGCAGAACACACCCCCCGCCCCCCCCGGTGGGTCGGCCGCTTTGTGGTGGTCTACCGTCCTCCACAACCTGGCACAGCAGCGGAGTGACATGCTGGAGGTGAGGAACTTGTGGCCACCTTCGATGAGGAGGAGGAGGTGTCGGACCAGGACAGACCGGTGGACGAGCCTGGGGAAGACCCACAGGACCTGTTGCAGGATGGACGACAGGTGGTAGCTGCAAGGATCAGTCAAGCCCAAAGCGCCAAGGAGGCCCTCATCCTCATTCTCTTCACATAGGTAGGGGCCTCGTCGGTCTTTTTCCCCTTCCCGCCCCAATGACCCCTCCCAGGCCATTCCCCCTGCCCCACTTTCCCCCCCCCAGTACAAACCTATCCCACATAGATCCCATTTATCCCTCTCTACCCCGCAGCGCTCTCTCAGTGATCTTCGACGTATTTAGCCTTCCATGCTCTACCGCTGCGTCGAGGTATGTCCCTGGCGGGGATCTACTGAGGGCTCTGGGACCTGGGAGCTCCAGTGCACTTGCCAGCGGCACATGCCCCATCGTGCTGCACTGTACCAGGTGCTGACTGTGATGTGTACGATTGCCAGATGGGGGTGGAACTCAGAGGAGCTGGCGGCTGCCATTGCCATTCCATCGGATGCCTCATGGTCAACCCTCCTGGGTGTGGGAGGGGGCCTCGGGAGACGGAGAGTTTGCAGGGGTTAGAGAGTATGGGGGGGGGGGAGGGAAGTATGGGGAGGATCGGGTGTCCGTTGCAAACTCACCTGAGTGGCCCAGTGGAGGTCATGACCTTCTTGGAGCACTGAATGCCAGTCCTCCTGGTCACGCTCCCCGAGCAGATGGCCCCTGCCATTTTCTCCCAGGTGGCAGTGGCTGACCTGTGGCTGACACTCCTGGACCCTCTGGGGAACAGGGTATCCCGTCTGGCCTCCACCAGTCGTCCAGGTTGGCATCGCCAAAGCATGGGGCTAGTCTATGTGGCGGCATGGTTGCGATCAAAGTGGGGTTGGCTGTGCAGGAGCAGTTTAGGTGCTGCTGTCACTTGTTAGCAGGGGGCTGGTGAGCATGGTCCCGGCGAATCAGCAAGCAAACCATGATTTGCGGTGTGAAGCCCGTGAGGACTCATTAAGTGGACCAGTTAACATTTTATAGAAGTGACGGCCTTGCTGGGCTGAGCGTCGGGAGCTCACAACCGTTCCCACTCGCTACCACACTTGGAAACTTTTTGGTTCGGTCACGCCCATTATCTCGCAATTCAATTCATAAGTTTAAGTTACAGACTGCATAGCCGTACAAAAAAGGGGAAAAAATGGAAGAAAGAGTAAAAAAGAAAAGACAAACAGAAATCAGCACAAACAGTTACAGGTTTCCCTCCCATGATACCCCTTTGCCTACATCTGTTATAATCCCCAATCCCCAGTGTGACCCCGCCCACACTTACTCTACTGGTTACTGGGTGCAACAGATCTTGAAACAAGCTGGCGAACGGCTTCCTCGTCCTGTGGAAGTCCTATTCTGACCCCCAGATCGCAAATTTTATTTTCTCCAGTGTGAGAAATTCAGTCAAGTTGCACAGCCAGTCTGCAGTTTTGAGAGGTGCTGCCGATTGCCAGCTGAGCACGGTTCTCCAGTGGGCGGTCAGGGAGGCAAAGGCTAGGGCGCGCCCCCCTCCCCATAAAGAATTCTTGCAATTTGAAACCCTGAAGATCGTCACTATTGGCATGGCTCCATCCTCACTCCCAAACCTTGGACATGGGGGCTGGTTTAGCACAGGACTGAAGAGCTGGCTTTTAAAGCAGACCAAGGCAGGCCAGCAGCACGGTTCAATTCCTGTACCAGCCTCCCCGAACAGACGCTGGAATGTGGCGACTAGGGGCTTTTCACAGTAACTTCATTTGAAGCCTACTTGTGACAATAAGCGATTTTCATTTTCATTTTTCACATAGCCTCAAAGAAGGTCATCCAGAACCCGGCAAGTCTGGAGCAGGCCCAGAACATGTGGGTGTGGTTGGCCAGCTCTCCCTGGCATCGTTTACATTCGTCCTCCATCTCCGGAAAGTACCTGCTCATTCAGGTTCTGGTTGGGTGCGCTCTGTGAACCACCTTTAGCTACGTTGGGCTCAGCCCTGTGCAAGTGGAGGTGGAATTCACCCTTTGCAGTGCTTCAATACAGAGTCCTCCCCCTACTTCTATGCCCAGTTCTTCCTCTCATTTTTTTCCCTTGACACGTCCAGTGGGGAGCGTACCCCCTCCAACAGTCGCCCGCACAGGTCCCCCAGGTTTTCCTTCCCTAGGCTGCCCAGCAGTTCCTCGAATAGCGAATGACCTGGTATCTGGGGGTAAATCGTTTTTTTGTTACTGAGGAAGGTTTCGACCTATATGTGTCTTAATTCTTTTCCTTTTGGTAGTTGGAACCTCTCCGTGAGTCCCTACAGGGTTGCTAATCTATCATCTGTGTACATGGGGAGGTGGGTTTGGGGGTGGTGGTGGTGGAGGGGGCATGGAGGTGTGTGGGCGATGTGGAGAGGTAGGGGTAGGGGGGGTGACACATGTGTCATGGGGAACCACAACTCAGCGGGGTCTCAGTTGCTTGCCCCATGCTGACCTCGGCCTTGCTGACTTCCCTTTCCCCAAGGCCACCGATCAGGTCCAGTGCCTGCTGCTCTGCTGCAGTAAGGGACTGCAGGTCTGACGGTCCACCTGCAGTTTACGCCCTTTCCCGGCGGCTGTGTGGCGTCTTCTTCTGGGGGAGGGGGGAAAGAGTCTGAAAACGCTCAGTGTTAGGCCCGGTGTACGAAGGGTCTCCAGCTCAACACCCATGAATCGGGATACCGCTCACCTTGCTGCCATCTTGTTGGCTGGGATGAGTGTGTGTGGGTGTGGAGTGGTTATATGCGGCCGTCGTAAAAAACCCGAGTCCCGCTGGAACCGTTCATACCTGCTCTCAGCCGGCGGGACCTCGGCGTTGAAGGATCCGGGGGCGGCCTGTGGAGGGGGAGGAAGGGGGGTCCAACCCCGGAGGGGGGCCTACGATGTGACCTGGCCCGTGTTCGGGTCCCACCGATCGGCGGGCCAACCTCTCTGGCTGGGGGCCTGCTTTCTTCCGTGCCGGCCCCTGTAGCCCTGCGCCATGTTGCGTTGTGGCCGGCGCATTGAAGGGAGCCACTGCGCATGCGTGCATTAGCGCCGGTGACACAGTGCATGTGCGGATCCTGTGCCGCCCAGTTCACGACAGGATCAGCAGCTGGAGCGGCATGAACCGCTCCAGTGCTGTGCTGGCCCCTGTAGGGGCCAGAATTGCTGATCCTGAGGCGTCAACACTTAGCCTCAGGATCACAGAGCCCCGCCACGTATTCCATTGGAATCGGTCGTGTTCCAATGGTGCCGGTGCTAGTCCCTTTACGGTCGGTGGATTGATCAGGGAACGGCATCAATTTTGCTGTTGTAGAACACCTCCTATTCAGACCCGCCAACAGCTTTTTGTTTCTCGCAAGGTAAATTCCACCGCACATCTTGTGTGCTGTTTACATCATTGTGGGATGAATGTAGAAAATGTTTATAGATATTGTATTTTACATCTGTTACAGTGATACTTTAAAAAAACCTGAGTTCAGGTATATATGTACACATATACCAGTTGAAATAATATTACCAAAGAATTTAGGTTAAGGTATCCAGACTCTGTGGCTGTAAACCGTGCAATTAAGATGTTGTAAAAGTGAGATCATTATTCATTTCAATCACATATATTGTTTAGCTATGTAGGGCTAATGGATTTTTGTTTACAAAAAGAAGCTTCCCTGGGGTTTAGGTAATTGAGAATTTGTGGTTAGCCTTCGTAAGATGGTATCAGCCGGTTAGTGGGACAGAGATGATGTATTAAAGGGAAGGGCCAGGTCTGTAGCGGGCAGTCTAGTTAGGAGCTGGAAGCTGAGCAACAGCTTTTGCCATGGGCTGTCAGGTTAAGCAGTAGTCTCAAAAAGACAGAAAGACTTGCAACTGGTGTCTGAAAGGGTTTCATTCTCTCGCTCCAAGCAGTCTTTTCCAGGAAATCTCTATTCAGAGACCAGCAAGTATCCCTGTTTGCAAACTTTATTTACAAGTGATTTTTGGCATATGGTGGGGGTTGCTTAATTGGAGATAGGGAAGGTATCAAATGGAAGTTAAAGCGTACCAGCCTCCCCGAACAGGCGCCGGAATGTGGCGACTAGGGGCTTTTCACAGTAACTTCATTTGAAGCCTACTTGTGACAAGCGATTTTCATTTTCATTTTCATTTCAAGTGTTTCCTTTTATTGCTAAGAATTGTTTAACAGTTGATTGTAAGCTCTTTTCTGTGATGTTAATGTGGTTTAATCTATGTTCAAGATTGTTTTAATTTAATATATCCCTATTTGTCAGTGGAATCACCCCTGGAGTGAAAAGTGTTTGGAGTTCTGGTTCAGTACCCTAACAAGATCATAAGACCATAAGACATAGAAGCAGAATTAGGCCACACGGCCCATCGAGTCTGTTCCGCCATTCAATCATGGCTGATATTTTTCTCATCCCCATACTCCTGCCTTCTCCCCATAAGCTCTGATCCCCTTATTAATCAAGAACCTATCTATTTCTGTCTTGTTTTTTAAAAAAAATGTTTATGAAGGTTTTCATAAAATATCAATGACAAAATGAAAAAAGAACCCAACAGGGTTAAGTACAAAACACAGTCTAGAAAAGCAACCCCCCCCCCCCCCGAGTTGCTGCTGCCATTGACCAATGTCTACCGTTCTGCCAGGAAGTCTTAAGAACGGTTGTCACCGCCTAAAGAAACCTTGGACCGACCCTCTCAAGGCGAATTTCATCCTCTCCAATTTAATGAACCCCGCCATATCGCTGATCCAGGATTCCACACATGGGGGCCTCGCATCCTTCCACTGAAGAAGAATCCTTCGTCGGGCTACCAGGGAGCAAAGGCCAGAATACCGGCCTCTTTCGTCTCCTGCACTCACGGCTCCTCTGCTACCCCAAATATTGCGAGCCCCCAGCACGGTTTGACCCTGGATCCTACCACCCTTGACACCGTCCTTGCTACGCCCTTCCAAAATTCCTCCAGCGCTGGGCATGCCCAGAACACATGGGTGTGATTTTCTGGGCTCCCTGAGCACCTAACACACCTGTCCTCACCCCCCAAAAAACGGCTCATACTTGTCCCAGTCATGTGTGCCCTGTGCAGCACCTTACACTGTATGAGGCTGAGCCTCGCGCACAATGAGGAAGAGTTCAACCTCCCTAGGTCATCTGCCCACGTCCCTTCCTCAATCTCCTCTCCCAACTCCTCCTCCTACTTACCTTTCACCTCCCCCACCGAGGTCTCCTCCTCCTCCTGCATCACCTGGTAAGCTTCCGAGATCTTCCCCACTCCCACCCACCCCCCCCGAGAGCACCCTGTCCTGTACTGTGTGTGGCAGTAGCCGCGGGAATTCCACCACCTGCCGTCTGGCAAACGCCCTTACCTGTAAGTGCCTGAAGGTGTTTCCCCGGGGGGAGCCCATACTTCTCCTCCAGCTCGTCCAGGCTCGCGAACTTCCCGTCCACAAACAGGTCCCCCAACTTTCGTATCCCTGCCCTGTGCCACCCCGAAAACCCTCCATCTGCTCTCCCAGGGGGGGAACCGGTGGTTCCCCCGTATTGGGGTCCACGCCAAGGCCCCAACTTCCCCCCTATGCCGCCTCCACTGCCCCCAGATTTTGAGGGTAGCCGCCACCACCGGGCTTGTGGTATACCTCCTTGGAGGAAGTGGCAGTGGCGCCGTTGCCAGCGCCCCCAGACCCGTACCCTCACAAGACGCCGTCTCCAGCCTCTTCCATGCAGCCCGATCCCCCTCCATCACCCACTTGCGCACCATCGTCGCATTGGCGGCCCAGTCGTACCGACAGAGATTGGGCAGCGCCAGTCCCCCCCTATCTCTACTCCGCACCAGGAACACCCTTCTCACCCTCGGAGTCCCTCGCGCCCACACAAACCCCATTATACTCCTGTTAACCCGCCTAAAAAAAGCCTTCGGGATAAACACGGGGAGGCACTGGAACAGGAACAAAAACCTTGGGAGCACCGTCATTTTAATTGACTGCACCCTACCCGCCAAGGCCAGCGGCAACGCGTCCCACCTCTCGAACTCCTCCTCCATTTGCTCCACCAGCCTTGTAAAATTAAGCTTATGCAGGGCCCCCCAGCTCCAGGCCACCTGGACCCCCAAATACCTGAAGCTCATCTCCGCCCTTTTTAGTGGGAGCTCGCCAATCTCCCTCTCCTGGTCCCCTGGGTGAACCACGAACAGCTTGCTCTTCCCCATGTTGAGCTTGTACCCAAAAATGTCCCCAAATTCCCTCAGAATCCTCATTACCTCCGGCATTCCCCCCACCGGGTCCGCCACATATAGCAGCAGGTCGTCCGCATAGAGCGACACCCTATGCTCCTCCCCACCCCGCACCAACCCCCTCCAATTCCTTGACTCCCTCAGTGCCATAGCCAGGGGTTCAATCGCCAGTGCGAAGAGCAGGGGGGACAGGGGACACCCCTGCCTCGTCCCTCGGTGCAACCGAAAGTACTCGGACCTCCTCCTGTTTGTGGCCACACTCGCCATCGGGACCTCATACAACATCCTAACCCACCTGACAAACCCCTCCCCAAACCCGAACCTCTTCAGCACCTCCCACAGGTACCCCCACTCTACCCTATCGAAGGCTTTCTCAGCGTCCATCGCCACCACTATCTCCGCCTCTCCCTCCCTCGCTGGCATCATGATGACGTTCAAAAGCCTCCGCACATTCGCGTTCAACTGTCTCCCCTTCACAAACCCCGTCTGGTCTTCATGGATGATCTGCGGCACACAATCCTCAATCCTCGTGGTAAGACCTTCGTCAGCACCTTGGCACATACATTCAGCAAGGAAATCGGTCTGTAAGACCCACACTGCAGGGTATCCTTGTCCCGCTTCAGGATCAAGGAGATCAGTGCCCAGGACATCGTCGGGGGCAAAGCCCCCCCCTCCCTTCCGTCATTGAAGGTCCTGGCTAGCAACGGGCCCAACAGGTCCATATATTATTTATAGAATTCGACCGGGAAAGCGTCCGGCCCCGGTGCCTTCCCCGCCTTCATGCGTCCTATCCCTTTGGTCAGCTCCTCCAGCCCAATCGGGGCCCCCAATCCCGCCACCAGTCCCTCTTCCACCTTTGGAAACTTCAATGGGCCCAGGAAGCGGCCCATCCCTTCCTCCTCCCGTGGGGGCTCGGATCGGTACAATTCCTCGTAAAAGTCCCTGAAGACCCCATTGATGCCAACCCCACTCCGCACCACACTCCCTCCCCTGTCCTTAACTCCCCCGATCTCCCTAGCTGCGTTCCACTTCCGAAGCTGATGCGCCAGCATCCGGCTTGCCTTTTCCCCATACTCGTAAATCTCCCCCTGGGCCTTCCTCCACTGCACCTCCGCCTTCCTGGTGGTCACCAGGTCGAATTCGGCCTGGAGGCTGCGCCTCTTCCTCAACAATCCTTCGTCGCTCACCTTCGCATACCTCCTGTCTACCCTCACCATCTCCCCCACCAGACTCTCCCTCTTGCTCCGCTCCTTGTGGGCCCTAATGGAGATCAGCTCTCCCCTCACCACCGCCTTCAGCGCCTCCCATACCATCCCCACTCGGACCTCCCCGTTGTCGTTGGTCTCCAAGTACCTCTCTACACTTCCTCGGACCCGCTCGCTCACCTCCTCGTCTGCCAACAGCCCCACCTCCAAGCGCCACAGTGGGCGCTGGTCCCTCTCCTCCCAATGTGGGGCGTGGTCCGAAATGGCTATTGCCAAATACTCAGTATCCTCTACTCTCGCTATCAGCGCCCTACTCAAAATGAAAAAGTCAATTCGGGAATAAGCCTGATGGACATGTGAGAAGAATGAAAATTCCCTAGCCCCCGGCCTTGCAAATCTCCAAGGGTCCACCCCTCCCATCAAGTCCATAAACCCCCTCAGCACTCTAGCCGCCGCCGGCTTCCTACCCGTCCTAGACCTGGAGTGATCCAGTTGCGGATCCAGCACCGTGTTAAAGTCCCCTCCCATTATCAGGCCCCCCACTTCCAAGTCTGGGATCCGACCCAACATACGCCGCATAAAACCTGCATCGTCCCAATTCGGGGCATACACATTGACCAATACCACCCTCTCCCCCTGCAACTTACCACTACGTACCTACCGCCATTTTCTGCCACAATGCTCGACGCCTCGAATGACACCTTTCCCACCACGATCGCCACCCCTTGATTTTTGGCATCCAGCCCCGAGTGAAACACCTGACCGACCCACCCTTTCCTCAATCTTACCTGGTCTGCCACCGTCAGGTGTGTGTCCTGGAGCATAACCACATCAGCCTTGAGCCCCTTCACGTGCGCGAATACGCGGGCCCGCTTAACCGGCCCATTCAGTCCCCTTACATTCCAGGTTATCAGCCAGATCAGGGGGCTACCCGCCCCCCTCCCCCGCCGACTAGCCATGACCCCTCCTCGGCCAGCCACGCGCCTGCACCCCACACCCGCCCGTTCCCCACAGCGGCATACCCCCGTCTCGACCCCCCCAACTCGCTCCAGCTCCCCCTTGACCATAGCAGCAGCAACTCCATTCCTCCTAAACCCCCCCCCCCCCCGGGGCTAGGACCATCCTAGCTGATTTACTCCCCCCATTGCACTTCCGCAAGTCAGCTGATTCCTGCTGACACCGGCCACTCCCGCCTCTCCTTCGACTCCTCCCGTTGTGTGATACACCCTCCTCTCCCGTTCCCCATCCATAGGCTCTCCCCCTCCCCCTTCCATTCTAAGCGTGGGAAACAACCCTCGGTTCCCCGCCCCGGCCCTGCCCCCTCCAGTCTTCAGCGCGGGAAAAAGCCCGCGCTTTCCACCTACCCGGCCCCGCCACCTCTGACGCAGCTCCTTTTACAGGCCCAGTCCCCTCACCACCGACTCGGGCCTTCCCCTCCCCCGCGGGGCCTCATCTCACCGCCATCCACCACCCCTGTTCCGTTTACCTACCCCCCTCCAAGAGCCCCCCCGACCAACCCAACCAAAACAGTGCCCAACCCGCCCCAGCTACCCTCATCGTCCCGAAAGAGAAAAACACGGAGAAAAAGAAACCAGGAGCAAAGCAAAGGTCCCCTCCTCAAAAAAATAAAAAATATCATATCAACCGCAGTCCCCAATCGCCCATCCCGACCCTCAATCTGTGCCCAACTTCTCGGCATGAACAAAGGCCCATGCCTCCTCCGGAGACTCAAAATAATGGTGCCGGTCCTTGTAGGTAACCCACAGTCGCGCCGGCTGCAACATGCCAAACTTCACCCCCTTCCTGTGCAGCACCGCCTTCGCTCGATTGTACACGGCCCTCCTCTTCGCCACCTCCGCACTCCAGTCCTGGTATATTCGAACTTCCGCGTTCTCCCACCTGCTGCTCCTCCCCTTTTTGGCCCACCTGAGCACACACTCCCGATCGACGAACCGATGGAACCTCACCAGCACCGCCAGCGGAGGCTCGTTAGCCTTGGACCTCCTCGCCAGCACTCTATGGGCCCCTTCCAGCTCCAGGGGCCCCTGGAAGAACCCCGCTCCCATCAGCGAGTTCAACATGGTGACTACATAGGCCCCCACGTCCGGCCCCTCCAGCCCCTCCGGGAGGCCCAGAATCCGCAGATTCTTCCGCCTCGACCGATTCTCCATCTCCTTGAACCGCTCCTGCCATTTCTTTACCGCCAGGCCTAAGATCTCGTCCTCGTTGTCGGAGATCTTTTGTCGAGCCTCGCGGATCGCCACCCCTGGGCCGTCTGTGTCTCCAGCAGCTTATCAATAGAAGCCTTCATCGGCTCTAGCAGGTCCGTTTTAATCTCTCTGAAGCAGCGCTGGATACCTTCCTGCTGCTCCTCCGCCCACTGCATCCACGCTGCCTGGTCTCTGCCCCCCGCCATTTTGTTCTTCTTTTCTCGCACCTTCTTCGGGTCCACCACCACCTTTTTAGTCGGCCCGCTCCTAGTAGAAGCCATATACTATCGGGGAACTGTTATAATCTCCTTTCCACACCTGGAAACGTCGGAAAAATGCCTTTGGGGGCCGGACGGCAACGAGGCATGGCAAGGCATGTCTGGACGGTGGGCGAGGACAAAGAGGTGGAATGTGTGCAACAGCAGGCCGTACAGGAAACCCCTCTGCACAGTACGAAATGGCATGGAAGATATTTCCACGAGGCAGCCAGGGTTGTGGGGTACCGCCGCCCGGGGGGGGTTCCGGGGCTTGGGATCAAAGTGTAATTCCGTTCGAGCAGGGGTTCGCTCAGACGGGATGCCACCGCACACCTGCGCCGCCTCAAGACCGAGTGTGCCCTCAGGGCCCAGCACGACCACCTTGAGGCATGGAATAGCTTCCGTCGCGAGCTGGACGGTCACCGGCCCACTTCTCCGCCATCCAGCAAGTCCCTGAACCTGGCTACCCTGGCAGCCATAAGCCTTCCGTTCCGCCAGCCACTGGAATGGATATTGGTGGAGGTGCGGATCCCTGAGCAGCAGCTCCCTCACGATCGTTTCTGACGGGCAGAGCTGCGGCGCATGGCGACCATTCTCCAGACTTTGAGAAGAACCTGGTACAAGGCGTGCAGCGCCAGTAAAGAATTCCGAAGACCTTGGTGGTCAACAAACAGGAGCTGCACTTCAAAGTTCAGGCCATGTACCTGGTGAAAGAAATACGTCACCAGGGCTCATCATGGTGGAGGAGGCTCAATGTACAGGTATCGCCGCAGAGTCTGAAGGTGGACAGTCATGATCTGGGTGCGAAGGCACACCTGCGCCTGACCGCCATCCGCAATCGGGAGACTCAAGACCTCCACGGCGACCCAGTACAATCTTTTGTCCCAGAACCACATCACATGGATGCGTGTGACAAAGTCAGCAGGTTTATTACGAGAACTCGTCCACTGTAGGACATCACTCGGAGCTGTCCTGTCCAGCATCCCAGGCAAGCGGTGACCTTGGCCTTCAGCTCCTGCCAGTTCGCCGGCGAGGCTTTCTCTGCCGGGCAAAGATGGACTCCCAAGTTAAGGATGTTGGTCCTGCTCCAGCTGAAGGACCTGAGCTCTTCTGGGAGGGGGTCCATCTGCCATGGACCGACCAGGAATCCGGAACATGTAGCCCAGTTGATCCTAGCAGAAGATGCGGAGGAATACACAGCCTAGCACTCTTGCATCCTCCGCAGGTCACCGGGGTCAGTGAACATGAGGAGCACGTCATCAGCATAAACCGAGAGGACCACTGCCATGTCCGGCCTGTCCAGAACCAGCCCTGGCAGCCTCCTTCACTGGAGGTGCAGTAAAGGCTCCACGCAGAGGAAATAAAGTTGTCCGGACAAGGGGCAGACCTGTCGCACTCCTCTCCCAAAGCGAAGGGGCGCCATCAGGGACTTGTTAACCTTAACCAGACACTCTGAGGCAACGTACAGTAATTGGATCCGGACGACAAAATGTCCAGAATCCGAAAGCCCGCACAGTCCCCAGCAAATACTCGTGCCCCACCCTGTTGAACGCCTTCTCCTGGTCAAGAGACAGGAAGGTACTCAACATACCAGCCCTCTGGGAATAATGGATGATGCTCCGGACCAAATGGATGTTGTCGTAAATTGTCCGTCCTGGGACCATGCAGAACTGGTCAGGGTGGATCATGTGGTCAAGTACGGAGCCAAAGCGCGAAGACATCACCTTGGCGAAGATTATATAGACCATGCTGAGGAGGGAGACAGGTTGCCAGTTCCTAAGAAGGCGGAGATCCCCCTTCTTGGGCAGCAGGGCAATAACTGCCCTGTGCCACAAAAGGGGCATCTCCCCGGTCGCCATATATTCCCCCAGGATCCCCGCGAAGTCACTCCCCAGGACATCCCAGAACGCCCTGAAGGACTCCACGGTCAGCCTGTCCAGCCATGGGGTCTTGCCCTTGACAAGCTGTTGAGGGCGCAGGACAGCTCCTGGAGGTGGATTCTTTGATCGAGCCTCCCGACGCCATCCGGGCAGACCTGCAGCAGGTCCTCCCACACAACTCTGCAAACGTCCTCGCTGGACTGATCCGGAGAAAAGAGGTCAAAATAAAAGTCTCGAATTAGGGTCCTGACCCCCTCCGGATCGGAGATGAGAGACCTGTCGTCGGCCAGCGAAGAGTTGGTAAGTAGTTGGTAAGGTTGGTAAGTCTTTGCAACCTCTATCACTTTTATGGTTTGAAAATCCGTTTTGTGGTTCATAATCTGCAAGGGCTATATTTGGTAGTTACAAGGACAAGGAAAGAGAATTGTATATAATCTGATATTAGTATTTAGGAAAGACAGACAAAAAGGAAAAGCTGGTGGGATTGTATTGATTGCTGGTTAAGGAGGAAATTAACACAACAGTGAAGAAAGATGCACTTTGGAAAAAAGAATAGAGGCATGGACTATTTTCTAAACAGTGACAAAATTCATAATACTGAAGTGCAAAGGGACTTGGGAGTCCTAGTCCAGGATTCTCTGAAGGTAAACTTGCAGGTTGAGTCCGTAATTAAGAAAGCAAATGCAATGTTGTCATTCATCTCAAGAGGCTTGGAATATAAAAGCAGGGATGTACTTCTGAAGCTTTATAAAGCATTAGTTAGGCCCCATTTAGAATACTGTGAGCAATTTTGGGCCCCACACCTCAGGAAGGACATACTGGCACTGGAGCGGGTCCAGCGGAGATTCACACGGATGATCCCAGGAATGGTAGGCCTAACATACGATGAACGTCTGAGGATCCTGGGATTATATTCATTGGAGTTTAGGAGGTTGAGGGGAGATCTAATAGAAACTTACAAGATAATGAATGGCTTAGATAGAGTGGATGTAGGGAAGTAGTTTCCATTAGCAGGGGAGACTAGGACCCGGGGGCACAGCCTTAGAATAAAAGGGAGTCACTTTAGAACAGAGATGAGGAGAAATTTCTTCAGCCAGAGAGTGGTGGGTCTGTGGAATTCATTGCCACAGAGTGCGGTGGAGGCTGGGACGTTGAGTGTCTTTAAGACAGAAGTTGATAAATTCTTGATTTCTCGAGGAATTAAGGGCTATGGAGAGAGAGCGGGTAAATGGAGTTGAAATCAGCCATGATTGAATGGTGGAGTGGACTCGATGGGCCGAATGGCCTTACTTCCACTCCTATGTCTTATGGTCTTATGGATATTAGTCCGACAATGAGGAATATGTATGGGTAGAGCTGAGAAACAGCAAGGGGCAAAAAACGGAAGTGTGTGTTAAATATAGACCCCCGAACTGCAATGATTTTGTTGCGAATGGAATTAAACAGGAAATTAGAGATACATGTGATAAACGAACAACTGTAATTATGGGTGATTTTAATCTGCATTTAGATTGGGAAAATCAAATTAGCCACAATACCATAGAGGAGGAATCCTGAAGTGTATGCAGGATGGTTTTCTGGATCAATATGTTGAGGAGCCAACTAGAGAACAGGCCATCCTAGATTGGGTATTGTGTAATGAGAATGGAATCTCTGGCAATCTAGTTGTGCACGATCCCTTGGGGATGAGCGACCATAATATGACAACATTTTTCATCACAATGGAGATTCTGAGACTAGTATTCTGAATCTTAACAAAGAAAACAACGATAAAATGAGGGGTGAGTTGGCTATGATCGATTGGGGAATGCTACTTAAAGGGATGACAGTGGATAGGCAATGGCAAACATTCAAAGAGTACATGGCTGAACTGCAGCAATTCTTTATTCCTGTCTGGCACAAAGTATAGATTACAAGGGAAATTAGGGATAGTATTCGATCCAAGGAAGTAGCATACAAATTGGCCAAGAAAAACAACTAGTCTGAGGATTGCGAGCTGTTTAGAATTCTGCAAAGAAGGACCAAGTGATTAATTAAGAAGGGGAAAATAGAGTACGAAAGTAAACTTGCAGGGAACATAAAAATTGAAAGTATCTCTAGGTACGTGAAGAAAAAAAGGATTGGTGAAGACAAATGTTGGTCCCTTACAGTCAGAAACAGGGGAATGTATTCCAGGGGCAAAGAAATGACTGAGCAACTAAATACATACTTTGGTTCTGTCTTCACAAATGAGGACACAAATAAGATACCAGAAATGTTGGGGAATGCAGGGTTTAATGAGAAGGAGGAACTGAAGGTGATCAATATCAGTAGAGAAATGGTGTTGGGGAAATTGATGGGATTGAAGGCTGATAAATCCCCAGGGCCTGATAATCTACATCCCAGAGTACTGAAGGAGGTGGCTCTAGAAATAGTGAATGCATTGGTGGTCATAGTCCAGGATTCTATAGACTGCGGAACAGTTCCTGCAGATTGGATGGTGGGATCATCAGACTCAGTATGAACTACTATCCAAAATCAGTTGCATTCGTGGACACACTCATCTTCATCAAGGACGGTCACCTCAGCACTTTGCTTTACCGCAAGCCCACGGATAACCTCACGATGCTCCACTTCTCCAACTTCCACCCTAAACACATTAAAGAAGCCATCCCCTATGGGCAAGCCCTCCATATACACAGGATCTGCTCAGGCGAGGAGGAGTGTAACAGACATCTACAGACGCTGAAAGATGCCCTCGTACGAACGGGATATGGCGCTCGACTCATCAATTGACAGTTCCAACGCGCCAGAGCAAAAAACTGCACCAACCTCCTCAGAAGACAAACAGGGGCACAACCGACAGTGTACCCTTCGTCGTCCAGTACTTCCCCGGAGCAGGGAAACTACGACATCTTCTTCACAGCCTTTAACACGTCATCGATGAAGATGAACATATAGCCAAAGTCATCCCCACACCCCCACTACTTGCCTTCAAACAACCGCGCAACCTCAAACAAACCATTAAATTGCAGCAAACTACCCAGCCTTCAGAACAGTGACCACGACACCACACAACCCTGCTATGGCAATCTCTACAAGACGTGGCAGATCATCGACATGGGTACCACCATTACACGTGAGAACACCACCCACAAGGTACGCGGTACATACTCGGCCATATACCTCATACGCTGCGGGACAGGATGTCCCGAAGCGTGGTACATTGGCGAGACCATGCAGACGCTGCGACAACGGATGAACGGACATTGCGCGACAATCGACAGGCAGGAATATTCCCTTCCAGTCGGGGAACACTTCAGCAGTCAAGGGCATTCAGCCTCTGATCTTCGGGTAAGCGTTCTCCAAGGCTGCCTTCAGGACGCGCGACAACGCAGAATCGTTGAGCAGAAACTTATAGCCAAGTTCCGCACACATGTGTACGGCCTCAACCGGGACCTTGGATTCATGTCGCATTACATTCACCCCCCATCATTTGGCCTTGGCTTGCGAAATACTATCAACTGTCCTGGCTTGAGACAATTCACACCTCTTTAACCTGGGGTTACCTCTCTCTCTGGATCTGTAAAGACTTAATTACATGTAAATTCAAACTATCGTCTTGCATCTTTGACTTTGTCTCTATATATGTTTCTGGAACCTACCTCTTCATTCACCTGAGAAAGGAGAAGTGCTCCGAAAGCAAGTGATTTGAAACAAACCTGTTGGACTTTAACCTGGTGTTGTAAGACTTCTTACTGTACTCATGATGGTGAATAGGATTCCATGCCTTGCAAATATTTCCTTTGTAGCCTTTATGATCGCCTTCGAACTGGAATTCGGTAACTTGATCACCTTGAGGTAGTTCAAAAAGTTGTCTACGGCTAACAAATAATCATTTCCTTGGAAGAAAAACAGACCAATAAGTCGTGACGATTTCATGCATTGTAAGTATTTCCTTCTGCTGATGGAACTGGTTCTTCTGACAGGTTTCGCATTCTCAGACAAGGTTATTAATATCCTCATTGATACCTGGCCAATATATGGACTGACAAGCTCTTCGTTTACATTTTTCCATCCCCAGATGGCCTTCATGCAGCTTGCTGAGGATCATGTTTCTCAACAAAGTCAAAATTACAATCCGGTCTTCCCTAAGCAGGAATCTGTTTACGCTTATGTTCCGCTCGTATGTTCCTGTAGTCGGAACAAATTCCTTTGGGCCAAACATCTTACCTGTAATTCAACACACGTTGGATTGTTCCATCTTTGGATATTTCTTCCTTGATGAGATCCATCTTTTCTCAGAGACAGGTTGATTTCTTCAATCAGGGTTGCTTGAGTTTCGATGATGTGTCCGATGTCGGTCGACCTTCGTTCATCAGTTGCACACAACAGTGCATCAGCTACAACAATCTCTTTTCCTGGCATGTAGACTAGCTCAAAGTCATACTTCTTCTGGGCCGGGATTCTCCGACCCTGCACCAGGTTGGAAAATCCCCCCGGGGGGAAGCGCGAATCCCGCCATGCCGCCCCGACGGCGCTTCCCTATTCTCCGGCGCCATTTTCTGGGCGCTGGCGGATTCGCCGCCAAGCCTGTCGGGGGCCATTGACAGCGGCCCCCCCCGGCGATTCCCTGGGCCCCGATGGGCCGAGTGGCCAACGAGTTTTGCCCAGTCCCATCGGCGTGAATTACTCACCTCACACACAGCGGGACCTCGAAGGTAGGTGTGTGGGGGCTGACCTTGAGGGGAGGGGGGAAACCCGGCCTGGCCTGCGATCGGGCCCTACCGATCGGCGGGCGGGCTGATTCCGTGGGGAACTACTTTACTCCGCGCCGGGCCCCTGTAGGGCTCAGCCATATTGCCCGGGGGCCGGCGTGGAGAAGGGGAACCCCCCCCCCCCCGCATGCGCGGAAATACACCAGCCATTCTGCACATGCGCGGAAATACACCGGCCATTCCGCGCAAGCGCGAACTCCGGCGGCCCTTTGGCGCCGGATGGAGCTGCGGGAACCACTCCGGCGTCAAACTAGCCCCCTAGAAAGTGGAGAATGCTTCAATTTCGGGGGCCGTTGACGCCGGAGTTGTTGGTGCCGGTTTTCACACCGGCGTGGGGACATAGCCCCATTATTGGAGAATCCCGCTCTGAAGTTTCATAACCATCCATTGGAGCCTCGGTGACATGTCATTCAACTTTTTCTTTATAATGGAAACGAGAGGACGATGATCAGTTTCCACTGTGAAGGTAGGTAGCACATACACATAGTTATGGAATTTGTCCATACCAGTGAAGAGATCCAAACACTCTTTTTCAATTTGCACATAGCGCTGCTCGGTTGGTGTCATTGCTCTTGAGCAATATGTAATCATTTGCCATTGCCCGTCACATGTCTGCTGTAACAGCACAGCTCCTATGCCGTCTTTACTGTCATTTGTCAACATCTTTGTGTTACTCTTGGAATCAAAGAAGGACAGAACTGGTGCTGTGGTGAGTGCTGTCTTTAAGTCAGACCATTCCCTATTGTGTTCTTCAGACCAAGTGAATACAACATTTTTCTGTATTGGCTGTCTCAGAGCCGTGGTACGAGATGACAAATTCGGAATGAACTTTCCCAGAAAGTTTACCATGCCTAGCATTCTAAGAACCGCTTTTTTGTCTTTAGGAGAAGACATTTCGTTGATGGCTGCACCCTTTTCAGTGTCTGGCTGGACACCTTGAGATTACATTTTATCACCTAAAAACGTGAGTTTGGAGGTGCTAAATTGGCATTTGGCTCTATTTAGTTTTAAATCAAACTTCTCAATTCACTTCATCACTTGAAGAAGTTGTGCGTTGTGTACTTCTTCATCCGCTGACCATATGATGATGTCATCAACATATACTCATGCCTGAAATACCTTCTATCATTTGTTCCTTTGCTCGATGAAAATTTTTGGATGCTGATATGATACCGAAAGACATTCTTTTAAAACAGTACCTTCCGTAGAGCGTTGAACGTACATCTAGCTTAAGTTGCCAAAAGCCTCTGGATACATCTAGTTTTGTGAAGTGTTTGACACCCGACATCTCACTCGTGATTTCTTCACGTTTGGGAATCGGGTAGTTCTTGTGAGGGGCATAAAGAATCCAGCACGAGTCAAAACAAATAACTTTATTTACAATTACATATATACAGCGGCAGTAGTAGTACTTCACTACTGCTTCCCTCCTCTGCTGGTACCACACTGGCCAGCTCTATTTATGCAGGTGAAACTGCTAATGATTTCTCCGCCCCCCTCATTGAGGGAGTTCACACTCGAGATACCCAATTGTCCCCAGCCAATAATATTCAGGCAGGTGATAACAACCCTCCCCTAAAAAGTCCCTTGCGAAGGAGGGTGTCGGACTCGATTTACCATTGGCCGGAATTTGCACAAGGCGCTCGATCGAGTGGCGCATAACGAGAAGACGAACGGTGCTTCCGAGATGATCGGCGTAATGGCTGTCCATCCATGGCCCGTGGGACCGAGGACTCCCCCTCGGAGGCATCCTGTGTGTCCTCCTCTGAGTCGGAGTCCAAAACCTCCTTCATCTTGGCGTCCGTATCTCCATGAGGTTCTGCAACGACCGAAGCGGGCTGTGAGATGCCTCCACTGTGTCTGAATCCAGTGGTCGCTGCGGCTGGAGAAGTGTTTCCCGGGAGTGGGGAATCTGTGGAAGAGGCGGCCTTCTGGACCGAACATGATCTAAATTCTTGCATTGAATACAACCCTGGGCTTGCACCTGGTAAGAATCGGGCCCGTTCATCGAAAGATAATGCTGGCGGACCACTGGGCACCACCAGCAAAAGTACAAACAAACTGTCCGCAAACTGTCGGATCGGCCAATGCCGAGAAGGGCGATGCCCCTGCCGTTCCTGAGTTTGGCGTACTTTTGCACCAATGTCCGGGAAAACCATGCTGTGGCGGGTACGAAGTCTGCGGCCCATTAGGAGTTCCGCGGGAGCTACCCTAGTCACTGCATGTGGAGTGGTCGTATAAGTAAACAAAAAACGAGCCAGTATAGTGTCCACCGAACCGGAAGACTGTTTCTTGAGGCCTCTTGAGGCCAACCCATTGGAAGCCGGGTGGTACGGAACAGTTTGAATATGTTGCACACTGTTCATCTTCATGAACTTTGCAAACTCCTCACTTATGAAAGGAGTGCCATTGTCCGTGATGAGCACCACAGGGAGGCCATGCTTACTGAAAGACAAACGCATCTTCTCAATCATTGTGAGGGAAGTTGTGCCTCCCATCCTATGCACCTCTAGCCTTTTCGATTGGGCATTGATCAATAAAAGGAACATGTATCCTTGAAAAGGGCTGGCGAAATCCGCATGCAAGCCTGACCATTCCCAGTGATGCAGGAGTGTGGCCGGCGGAAGCTTCTGATGTTCTTGGCAAACTTTTGTGAGGGCCATGAAGAATCCAGCACGCGTTTTAAGGATACAAAGCAATAACATTTATTTACAATAACATATATACATAACAGTAGCAGTAACTTCCCTTGCTACATACTCCTTCCTGCTGGTTCCTGAACTGGCCAGCTTTATTTATACTAGGAGTTTACTAATGGTTTCTCCGCCCCCCTCATTGGGGAAGCTCATACTCCCACAGGATTGTGGGATTGTCATTAGTCCCCAGCCAATGGTAAGTAGACAGGTTATAACATCCCTCCCCCACAAAGTCCAAGGAATCCACCGAAGACCGTGGCGAAGGAGGGCGTCGGACTCGTTTGGCCGCAGGCCGGACACCATTTGCACGCGGCGCTGGATCAGGCGGCGTGTAACGAGAAGGAGACCGGCGCTTCCGTGATGAATGGCACAACGGTTGTACATCCACGGCCCATGGACCCGAGGATTCCCCCTCTGATGCATCCTGTGTTTCCATCTCGGAGTCAGAGTCTGCTGCCTCCATCATGTCAGCGTCTCTATCTCCGTTCGGTTCCGTAACGACCTGCGCAGGCTTCGAGTGAGGCACCAGTGGAAGATTGTGAGGACTACCTTCCCTTGTCTCTGGTCTCTGCGGCTGTAGAAATGAGCTCCGGGGGGCGGGGAATCTTTTGAGGGGATAGTCTTCTGGACCGAGCGTGGTCTACATGTTTGCGCTGGAGACGACCCTGGGCTTGCACCTGGTAAGATATAGGGCCCGTTTGGCGAAAGATTACACCAGGAACCCATTGGGCACCACCAGCAAAATTCCGAACGAACACCGGGTCACTGGGTGCAAACTGCAGAATCGGCCGATGCCGAGAAAATCCCTGTCCCTGCCGTTCTTGTGTGCGACGTACTTTTGCGCCAATGTCCAGGAAAACCATACTAAGGTGGGTGCGAAGTCTCCGGCCCATTAGGAGTTCAGCGGGAGCTACCCCAGTCACTGCATGGGGGGGTGGTCCTGTACATAAACAAAAAGCGAGCCAGTCTCGTGTCCATTGATCCGGAAGACTGCTTCTTTAGGCCTCTTTTGAATGTCTGCACTGCGCGCTCTGCCAACCCATTTGAAGCCGGGTGGTAAGGGGCAGTGCGGATATGGCGGATGCCGTTCATCTTCGTGAACCTCGCAAACTCCTCACTCGTGAATGGAGTGCCGTTATCCGTGACCAGCACCTCGGGGAGGCCATGCGTACTAAACGATAAACGCATCTTTTCAGTTGTTGCACAGGTCGTTGTCCCCTGCATCTTATGCACCTCTAGCCATTTAGACTGGGCGTCAATTAGTAGAAGGAACATGGATCCCTGAAAAGGGCCTGCGAAATCTGCATGCAAGCGTGCCCAAGGACGCCCTGGCCATTCCCAGTGATGTAGGGGCGCGGCCGGCGGAAGCTTCTGATGCTCCTGGCAAATGGAGCAGTTTTGGGCCACCTTCTTAATGTCGGTGTCGAGGCCTGGCCACCAGACATAACTCCGGGCCAACATTTTCATTTTGGTCACGCCTGGATGCAAGTCAGTTAGTATCAGTTCTTGGCCTTTTTCCGGGACAATCACATGCGTCCCCCACAAGAGGATGCCGTCTTCCACGCTGAATTCTGACAGCTTGGAGGAAAGTGCCAGCAACTCGCCTGGGAGCTGTCTATGCTGCCCACCATACAGGACTATGTGCCGAACCTTTGACAGGACTGGGTCCGTCTGGGTCCACTCACGGATCTGTGATGCCGTGACAGGCAAGGTGTCCATAAAATTTAGGGTTGCCACCACCTCACCGGTCGAGGGGGTCGAAATGGGGCCGGTCGATAAAGGAAATCGGCTCAGTGCGTCGGCATTTGCTATCTGCGTACCTGGTTTGTGCTCCAGAGAATACTCGTATGCAGCAAGCAACAAAGCCCAGCGCTGGATCCGTGCAGAAGCAATGGGCGGTATTGGCTTATCCTCTCTGAAAAGTCCCAGCAGAGGCTTATGAACAGTCACGATAGTGAAATGGCGGCCATACACGTACTGGTGGAAGCGTTTCACCGCAAAAACCACTGCCAGGCCCTCCTTCTCGATCTGCGCGTACTTTTTCTCCGCTGCAGTCAATGTGCGGGAGGCGAAAGGTATCGGTCGCTCGGCCCCGTTCTCCATCTTGTGGGACAGGACGGCCCCAATTCCATATGGAGATGCATCACATGTGACGAGCAAAGGCTTTCCAGGATCATAGTGGGTTAGTAACCCAGACGACGATAATTGTTGCTTTACCCGCCGGAAAGCGGTTTCTTGCGGCTGACCCCAAACCCAGGTGTGATTTTTCTTTAGCAGAAGGTGCAAAGGGGCCAGCGTAGTTGCCAGATTGGGGAGGAACTTCCCGTAATAGTTTACGAGACCGAGAAAAGAACGAAGATGCGAAGTGTCAGTCGGGGTGGGGGCATGTTGAATTGCACGCACCTTCTCTGCGACGGGCTGCAAACCTTCGCGGTCCACCCAATAACCTAGGTAGACTACTTCCTTTGCCTGAAATACGCACTTTGTGCGACGTAAACGGACTCCAGCCTCCGAAAGGCGTCTAAGGACAGCCTCCAGATTTTCCGAATGTTCCTGCTCCGACGACCCTGTAATCAAAACGTCATCTAGGTAGACAGCCACACGTGGTAAACCTCTCAAAATGCCCTCCATAACACGTTTCAAAAATTGCGCAGGCAGAGGATACTCCAAAGGGCAACCGTGTATATTCATACAGGCCCCGGTGTGTATTAATCGTTACATATGGTCAGGAGGCAGGGTCCAGCTCCAACTGCAGGTAGGCGTGACTCGTATCTAATTTTGTGAACGAGAGTCCACCTGCAAGTTTTGCGTAGAGATCCTCTATGCGAGGCATTGGATATTGGTCGAGTCGGGAAACCGCATTCACTGTAAGTTTATAGTCACCACACAAGTGAACTGTGGCATCTGGCTTCATTACAGGTACAATTGGTACTGCCCAGTCAGCAAAACGGACGGGCCTGATAATACCCAAACTCTCCAAACGAGTGAGCTCCCCTTCTACCTTCTTGAGCAAGGCGTAAGGCACTGGGCTCGCCCGGAAATAGCGCGGCGTGGCTCCTGGTTCGACTTGGATACGGGCTACGGCCCCTTTTATTTTCCCCAAACCAGGCTGGAATACATCTGGGTATCGTCCTAGCACCTCAGTCAACCCTTCAGAAACTGTTTGGAGGATGTGCTGCCATTGCAACCGCAAACGGCGCAACCAGTCCCGACCCAACAGGCTGGGCCCATGGCCGCGCACCACGATAAGTGGGAAACGCCCCTCCTGGCGTCCATAAACAACAGGGGTCATTGTAGTTCCTGCAATGTCCAGTGGTTCCCCCGTGTAGGTGGCCAACCTGGCCTGTGAGTCGGTTAATGTAAGGGTCTGTATACCCTGCTTGATGCGGTCGATTGTCCTCTGGGCGATCACGGAGACCGCTGCGCCAGTATCCAACTCCATCTCAAGCGGGTGGCCATTGACCCGTACTGTCACCTTAATGGGGGCCACACGGGGAGCTGCCACACAATGCAGCTGCAGGCAGTCGTCCTCCGTCTCCACGTCCTCAGGAGTAGTCGCCCCAGGTTCATCCACATGTAAGGTACGGCCCCTGGGCTGGTCCCAGTTACGGCCCCTGGGCTGGTCCCAGTTACGGCCCCTGGGCTGGTCCCAGTTTCGGTCGGAACGACGGCGCCTCTGGCGCCCCCAGGACCGCCGTACGCAACGGGGTCGGCGCCTACAAGTCTGACACGGACATGGCTCCTCATCCATTGGCTCTGGAGAAGGCTCCCTTCGGGGAGGAATGTCCGATGGCCACTGGCGTCGGTCCGGACGTTGCCTCGCCCAAGGTACCGCAGTAGTGCGGGGGGACGTTTTCGGACGGAAGGGGTTGCGCCACAAGGCATGCGCTTCCATTCCCTGTAGCTCCTGCACTCCTCGTTCTGCGCTCTCTCGGGACAATACTATTTGAATGGCCTGTTGAAAAGTCAATGTTGGCTCAGCTAACAACTTTCTCTGGGTGGCCGCATTGTTAATACCGCAAACCAAACGGTCGCGTAACATTTCTGACAAGGTCTCACCATAGTCACAGTACTCCGCAATCCTGCGTAGCCTGGATAAAAAATTGGCAAGGGATTCTCCAGGGGTCCTCTCAGCGGTATTAAACCGGTAACGCTGGACTATCGTGGACGGGGTTGGGTTAAAATGTTGCCCCACTATATTCACAAGTTCATCAAACGTTTTGGTGTCCGGCGCAGCTGGGTACGTAAGGCTCCTAATCACCCCAAACGTATGCGGGCCGCAGGCGGTGAGCAATATGACCACCTGCCGCTCGTTTTCGGTGATATTGTTTGCCCGGAAATAGTAATGCATCCGTTGTGTGTACTGGTTCCAGCTTTCCAGCGCAGCATCAAAAACATTCAAACGTCTGTACAGAGACATGGTATAATAGAAAACAACTTCCAACCTATATCCAACAAAAATCCAGGGAGGTGGCTTCAGCAGTGTAGACAGCTATTCACTTTAACCTTTGTCGGCAGTTTTGTGAGGGCCACGAAGAATCCAGCACGCGTTTTAAGGATACAAAGCAATAACATTTATTTACAATAACATATATACATAACAGTAGCAGTAACTTCCCTTGCTACATACTCCTTCCTGCTGGTTCCTGAACTGGCCAGCTTTATTTATACTAGGAGTTTACTGATGGTTTCTCCGTCCCCCTCATTGGGGAAGCTCATACTCCCACAGGATTGTGGGATTGTCATTAGTCCCCAGCCAATGGTAAGTAGGCAGGTTATAACACAAACGGAGCAATATTGGGCCATCTTCTCGATGTCGACGTCGAGGCCTGGCCACCAGACATAACTACGGGCCAACGTCTTCATTTGTGGTCACACCCGGATGACCATTGTGGAGGTCCTTTATTATCAGCTCCTGCCCTTTATCCGGGATGACCACATGCGTCTGACACAAAAGGATACCGTCTTCCACGCTACATTCCGACAGCTTGGAGAAAAATGCCCGCAACTCACCTGGGAGTTGTCTATGCTGCTCACCATACAGGACTATTTGCCAATCTTTTGATAGGACTGGATCGGTCTGGGTCCGCTCATGCATCCATGATGCCGTGACAGGCAAGGAGTCCATAAAATTTAGGGTTGCAGGACTTCCTGTGACATCATGTAGGCAGAGGTCGTACGTTGCATGGCTCCTGCTCGAGTTTTGATTTTTTTAGAATTTAATGCCGGTCCCAGGGGCAATTGTTTATGAAATGAGTGCAGGAAGACATCACAGAATCATAGAATTTACAGTGCAGAAGGAGGCCCTTTGGCCCATCGAGTCTGCACCAGCCTTTGGAAAGAGCACCTCACTTCAGCCTATCCCATCCCCGTATCCCAGTAACCTCACCTGACCATTATTGGACACTAAGGACAATTTATCATGGCCAATCCACCCAACCTGCACATCTTTGAACTGTGGGAGGAAACCAGAGCGCCTGGAGGAAACCCAGGCAGACATGGGGAGAACATGCAGACTCCACACAGACAGTTACCCAAGCCAGGAAGCGAACCAGGACCCTGGAGCAACGAAGCAACTGTGCTAACCACGGTGCTACCGTGCTGCCCTAAGGAAGAAAGATGTCCAAAACCCAAAGGAAAGCTGCCGTGAAACTGCTGGGTCACAGGGTGGGGCCGCACTGTTCACGGCAGAAAAGATGATGGTGGTGGAACTTGAAAAACAGTTTGCAAAGTACATGGAAGTGATCAGGAAGGAGATGATGGCAGCATTGAAGGTGCTGGTGGAGAAGGCGATTGTCCCGGTGAAGGCGACGGTGTCGAGGACATCGGCCAAGGTGTGGGAGCAGGGAGAAAAACTGAAGGGAGACGAAGAGGTGTTGTCACAACACCGCAATCAACTCACCTCGATGGGTGAGGAGCTGCAGAGGGTGGTGGAGGCCAACAAAGGTCTGCGAGCCAAAGTGGAGGACCTGGAAAACAGATCTAGGCAGCAAAATCTGATGATCGAGGGCCTGCCTGAAGGGGTGGAGGTGCAGACTCCGCACAGTCAGTGACCCAAGCCGGAATCGAACCTGGGACCCTGGAGCTGTGAAGCATTTGTGCTATCCACAATGCTACCGTGCTGCCCTTGAGAACAAATAAATCTACACTATATCATTTAACCGTAATCCATGTACCTATCCAATAGCTGCTTGAAGGTCCCTAATGTTTCCGACTCAGCTACTTTCACAAGCAGTGCATTCCATGCCCCCACTACTCTCTGGGTAAAGAACCTACCTCTGATATCCATCCTATATCTTCCACCTTTCACCTTAAATTTATGTCCCCTTGTAATGGTTTGTTCCACCCGGGGAAAAAGTCTCTGACTGTCTACTCTATCTATTCCCCTGATCATCTTGTAAACCTCTATCAAGTCGCCCCTCATCCTTCTCCGTTCTAATGAGAAAAGGCCTAGCACCCTCAACCTTTCCTCGTAAGACTTACTCTCCATTCCAGGCAACATCCTGGTAAATCTTCTTTGCACCTTTTCCAAAGCTTGTGCTAATTGAGTTGAAGTTGCCCGTTTGGACACGGTAAGAGTTGGGATTTTATTTTGCAAAGATGGTTATTTGGGGTTTGTGTGCTTACACTGGGGTTATTTGCTGAAGGGTGCAAACTTTGGCGGTCCACCCAATAACCTAGGTAGATCACTTCCTTTGCCGGAAAGACACACTTTGCACGACGTAACCAACTACAGCCTCTGAGATGAGTTTAAGGATAGCCTCCAAATAATCCAAATGTTCCTGCTCCAAAGCTCCTGTCATCAAAACGTCGTAAGTAAACAACAACACGTGGTAAACCTCTCAAGATGCTCTCCATGACGCGTTGAAAAATGGTGCAGGCAGAGGACACTCCAAAGGGCAACCGTGTATACTCATACAGGTCCCTGTGCGTATTGATAGTTAAATATGGCCAGGAGGCAATTTCCAACTCCAGCTGCAGTAGGCGTGACTGTCAGGCGTGGCTAGGTATGTAAGGCTTCTAATCACTCCAAATGTATGCGGGCCACAGGCAGTTAGCAAAATTACCTCCTGCTGTTCGTTTTCGGTGATGTTATTCGCCCAGACGTAGTAACGAATCCTTTCTGCATACTGGTTCCAACTTTCCAGCACAGCATCAAAGACATCCAAACGTCCATAAAGAGGCATGGTGCAATAGAAAAAGAAACTTGTAACCTGTATCCAACAAGAGTCCAAGGAGGTGGCTTCAGCAGCGTAAACAGCTATCCAAATTTAACCCTTGTCGCCAGTTTTGTGAGGCCACGAAGAATCCAGCACGAGTTTGGCGAGTCAAAAGAAATAACTTTATTTACAATTACATATATACCGCAGCAGTAGTAGTGATTCACTCCTCTGCTGGTACCACACTGGCCAGCTCTATTTATGCAGGGGAAACTGCTAATGATTTCTCCACCCACCTCATTGGGGGAGTTCATACTCGGGATACCCAATAGTCCCCAGCCAACAGTATTTAGACAGTTTATAACAGCCGTGTTCCATCTTAATATTTTGGTTTAGATCCTTAGGATCGATGCAGATTCTTAGGTCGCCATTTTCTTTCTTCTCGCACACCATAGAGCACCAGTCAGTTGGTTCATCCACTTTAGTGATTATCCCCAGCTGCTGCATATGGTCAAGTTCCAGTTTTAAATGTTCCCTCAAGGGAGCTGGTACCCTCCTTGGTGGATGAATGACTGGCTTGGCATTTGCTCTAAGCTGTATTTTATATTCGCATGGTAATGTTCCCATTCCAGGTAAAACATTAGGCAATTTGTTAATAACGGCTTCAATTTGATCATTGCAAATTGTTGAGATGCTGTCTGAGCTCTGAATGCGCTTCACAAGCTGCAGTAGCACACATGCCTGAACACCCAACAATGAAGATCACTTTGGTCCTACAATTTCAACTTTGATCGGAATCTTCTTGTCTTTGACTTGAACCGTTAGATAGCAGGGTCCCATCGTGGTAATAACATTGCCATTGTAATTCCTCAACAGACAGTCATTTTTGTCAATTAGAGGTTTTGTTTGGAGTTTGACCATGTCTGTTTGCTTTATGAGATTAGCTCGTGCACCAGTATCCAATTTCATTTGAATATTGGTTCCTTTGTTTTTTAATGGAATTGTCCAATGAGCGATTGAGATCTGTTTTAAAATGTCGACATCAGAAATTGTCTGTGAACTTTATCTACACTTGCAACTATATCGACAAAGAAAGAGTCTTCTAAATCGAATTCATCTTGCACAGTGTCAGGTCTACTCGTTTATTGTCATGTTTTTTTAAGCTTATCTCCTGTATTGCTCTTCCCTTGTTAACGGTACTCATCATCTTCTATTGTTGCAATGTAGTTCCTGTTCTACACTGAGAAACAAAGTGATCCAGTCTGTGATACTTTGCACAGGTTTTACCGAACGCACGGCCTGTTTTTACTTGGTGGGCATTGACACAATGTTTGCACATTATAACGCTCGTGACATCATGCGCAAAATGGATGTCATCTGGAACGAGCTTCTTTTTCAAGTACACCACAGCATCAATGGCATCAGCCACGTTGCTCATTTTCGTGCCACTTTCATGGACCAACATTTCAGAATACTGATTTTTTTGCAAGTTCGCTTGCTCTACATAAACTAATGGTATCTTCTAACGTTAACTTCAATTGTCACAATAATCTCTCACACAGTTTTTCGCTTTCAACTCCATGGACTATCTGATCGAACAGAAGTGAGTCTAAAAGAATTGAAAAATTAGAGATCTACGCTTTATACCTGAGATCTATAATAAAGCAGTCAAGTGTTTCACTTGCTTTCTGGACTCTTTGTTGGAAATATATCTTTCAAAAGTTTCAGTTATTTGAAGCTCGTCCTGGTTGTCGAACATTTTGATTACTTTACTGTTTTTTTTTCAGCCTCATCTTCATCCTCAAATCGGAATGAGTTGAAAATTTCTAGGGCTTGCGGTCCAGCCATTGTTAGAATCAGCGCTATTTTTCGCTGGTTGCTGGCCGCTTTGAGGTCTAAGGCAGAGATATATAATTCAAACTGCTGTTTGAAGTTTCGCCAGTTAACATCAACTTTATCCAATGTCCGACATTGCTGTGGAGTTTGCAAACCTTCCATTTCGCTTCGACTGTGCAGTTCTTCAACGTTTACTTGCTTTAATGAAGTCGTTGAAATCGGAGCCTGGTAGAAATTTTTTTTTCCTTCGCAAGTCTTTTTTTACGCAGGGAAATTTTTTTTCTTTGGCTATACCTTTCTAATTTACCTTAGCAAGGTCTCCTGGTACCATGTGATGTTCTTTGATTTCTGGGTAAGGATGGCTTTGATGTTTTGTGGTGGGTACATCAAGTTATGTTGATTAACAAAGCTAATTTATTAACACTACTTATAACTAGATTCAAACGTCTTACTAAGATATAAAGGTTGCTAAATAAACTAAACTATAACTCAATCTACAGATCTCCTCTTTGTCCCGCCTAATCACCTACTCCCAGAAGGGTGTCACATGATCTACTTGACTGCTCTTGATCATCATCTGGTGATTAGATGCATTTACATAAAATTGTTAACTCTTTATTTCATAGAACTTACAATGCAGAAGGAGGCCATTCGGCCCATCGAGTCTGCACCGGCTCTTGGAAAGAGCACCCTACCCAACCGCACACCTCCACCCTATCCCCATAACCCAGTAACCCCACCCAACTAAGGGCAATTTTGGATACTAAGGGCAATTTAGCCTGGCCTATCCACCTAACCTGCACATCTTTGGACTGTGGGAGGAAACCGGAGCACCTGGAGGAAACCCACACGGGGAGAACGTGCAGACTCCGTACAGACAGTGACCCAAGCCGGGAATCGAACCTGGGACCCTGGAGCTGTGAAGCAATTGTGCTAATCACTATGCTACCGTGCTGCCCTCCAACAAACAATATCCATATTGTCACACTGGGGAGCTCAACAGGAGGCCAAAATGGGTCACCCATTTGACACATCTGGCTGATGATGGCTGCAAATGCCTGAGCCTTCTATTTTGCAGGGTATGCTGTTGCCATTTCCGGTGCCTATGTTGATACTGGATGTTCTGTGAGGTTTCATTCCTTTTAGACTTTGTAGTGGTTTGA
The DNA here is from genome assembly GCF_047496885.1 of Scyliorhinus torazame. Taxonomy (NCBI): domain Eukaryota; kingdom Metazoa; phylum Chordata; class Chondrichthyes; order Carcharhiniformes; family Scyliorhinidae; genus Scyliorhinus; species Scyliorhinus torazame. The sequence continues at coordinate 38,854,315 of NC_092707.1, forward strand.
CATAACTGAATGGCTTGCTGGACATTTCAGGAGGTAATTAAAAGTCAAGTACATTGCAGTGGGTCTGGAGTCTAATGTAGGCCAGAGCAAGAAATATCGCCAGATTTCCTTCCCTGATGGACATTAGTGATGCAGAAGGGTTTTTATGACAATTGACAACAATTTGATGGCCAGTGCTACCAAGACCAACTTTTAATTGCAGATTTTTATTAATTGAAATTAAATTCCACCAGCTGCCTCTATTCACAATTGTGTATTCATTTAGTACTTTTGCGCAGTTTGCTTTTCCTATCCTCGTTCTTCTCTGCAGAGGCTGTAGCATTGCTGCTGGAAGGCTGCTAACTTTAACTGTGGGGAGCTTGCAGATCACCATGCAGGTTGATGCCCTCGAGAAACTGTGGGAATTTTAACTCTGGTTTCAGACTGTTCCATATCAGCATGAATAGTAGCAGCCTGTACTAGCTGGCCAAAAGATAACAATAATGGCACTCATGGAATACAGAGATGGGTACAAATTGCTGTCACCACAAGAGAGTTTCATACATGACAGAGCCACTGGAACTTTTCTGGGCATGACTTCAGCAATCCCAGTAATCTGTTGGAGGCAGATTGCTGAGCTGCACGCCCTTTTGTGTACTGGATTCTACTATCTTAATGGCAGCAGTCTGAGCCTGCATGGCACCAAGCTGAGCTTGCATGACAACAAGCACGATTGCTAGCTGAGCTTTTGTTGCATTACTGGGGTTTTGGGTGGCTTCTGTCTCTGTTACAGTGGAAGCTGAGACATTCGGCTCCAAATACTGTACCATGGGTGGGCCTGCAAGTGCTGCCATGGACTTGGCAAATACTTCCACACTGGAAAAGATGGACTTCAAGCAAGTTGGAGCCGTCATGATCCTTGGCAGGAGTCTAACATTGCACCAAACACCTTGGTGTACATACTCAATAGCATTCTTTGGACAGTGTTTTTCAAACTTTTTTTCCGGGACCCATTTTTACCAACCGGCCAACCTACGGGACTGTAATAATCCACAGGAGGCAGGGGTACCGTCACTACATCAGTATTTATTTGCAATAACTTATATACAAGAGCAGCTCCAAACAGTGCTGCTAGTATTCCAGTCAACTTAAGACTGCCTCACAAAGCCTATACAGGTGCTTATATGGGCCCCCTCAATGGGCTATCATTGAGGGAGCTCATACTCCAATTGGCCAACCAACAATGCCAATTGGAGGTCATTACACCCCTCCCCCTCAAGGTCCGAGGAATTCCTGCTAGCTGGCATTCCTCTGAGCTTCTTCCTGCTCCTTCTGTCCGGGTCATTCTCCGACGTGGGTGGGGTGTACCTTATATGTGCCCATCTTTTCCTTGACGACCTCCTTGGAAGTTGTACTTCCTCCTCCTCGGGGAGAGGTGTCGCGGCGGCCTCGTCGAACGTGTCCATCTCCGACTCTGACGACTGGATGACGGAGTCTGGAGAAATTGCTTGGGGCTGGGGTGTGGGTATCTTTCCCGTCTGAGCTATCCCAGCTTGAGGCGGTCCTGCTTCGACTGCCTCCAGGTGTGGTTCTGCTGCCCTTATTTGGTCTAAGTGTTTCTTCAGCACCTTACCTCCTATCGAAACTTCATATGATATGGGCCCTGTTTGGGACACTACCGCGCTTTTGACCCACATTGGTCCATTCCCATAATTCTTGACCCAAACCGGTGCCCCCACCTGGAAATGTCTCTGCTGCCAACTATTATCATGCCCCCTGCGTTTGACCTCCTGTTGTTTCTCCACTTTCCCCGTTAAATTTGGGAAAAGGAGACTCAGCCTCGTTCGCAGCCGCCTTCCCATTAAGAGTTCAGCTGGCGGTATGCCCGTTGTGGAATGCGGTGTGGTCCTGTAATCAAACAGCCAGCGGGAGTGCTTTGTGTCCATTGACGCTGCCGGCTGCTTCTTGAGTCCCGCTTTTAGTGTCTGGACCCCTCTTTCTACCAGGCCGTTGGACGCTGGATGGTAAGGGGCATTTCTGATGTGGCGGACTCCGTTTCCCTTTAGGAATTTTCCAAATTCCTCACTTGTGAATGCCGTTCCGTTGTCCGACACCAATACCTCCGGAAGTCCATGTGTTGCAAACGAGGCCCTGAGCTTTTCAATTGTCGATGCTGTGCTTGCCGCGTTTACCCGGTGGACGTCCAACCATTTGGAGTGGGCGTCCACTATCACCAAAAACATTGAGCCCATGAAAGGGCCGGCGTGGTCAATATGCAGGCGGGTCCACGGTCTGCCTGGCCATTCCCACGGGTGCAATGACGCAGCTGGTGGCACTCTTTGCCCCTGTTGGCACTCCTGGCACTGACGTACCAAGGCAGCTATGTCTGTGTCCAATCCTGGCCACCAAACGTAGCTTCGAGCTAGCATCTTCATTTTAGACACCCCTGGGTGTCCGTGATGTAACTCGGTTAAGGTTGCCTGACAGCCCTGAGCTGGGACTATTACTATTACGGTTATTTGGTCCCTTCTGCTCCAGTATGGGTGCATCTGGGGCTCCACTGGTCTCTCCAGTTCCCCTGTTAGCAGTAAATGCTTCATCTTGGCTAAAACTGGGTCTTTTTGCGTCCACAACAGAATATGTTGTGCGTCCACTGGTAGGGTGTCCAAAAAAGGTAGAGTCATTACTGTCTCCTCTACTTTCGGTATGAGCGGCGGGGTTTCTGGGAGGGGAAGTGTCTGGAAAAAGTAACACATTCTCTCCAGATACTGGGACCAGTCCTCAATAGTCGGGTCAAATGCATCCAACTTCCCAAAAAGAGACATTTTTGAAAGAGCAAGGCTTACCCTCCGAGTGCGGCAGCTGGTCTCCGCAAGGTTCTCTGTTCACCTCGTCGCCACTGTAATAATCCACAGGAGGCAGGGGTACCGTCACTACACCAGTATTTATTTGCAATAACTTATATACAAGAGCAGCTCCAAACAGTGCTGCTAGCATTCCAGTCAACTTAAGACTGCCTCACAAAGCCTACACAGGTGCTTATATGGGCCCCCTCAATGAGCTATCATTGAGGGAGTTCATACTCCAATTGGCCAACCAATAATGCATTACAGGGACCCATGCCGGCCGACCTTTGAGACCCACGCCGGCCAAACTTCGTGATCCACATTTTCGCTTACCTTTAATGAGAGAGGTGAGCCTGCTTGGTCCTCATGATCTCACTCCAATCAGGTTCACAAGAGGAGAGCGTGGATTTCGTACCTCAGTTCGTAACTTGGAGTAGCTCACCTGTTGACTGATCATTACAGTAAATCTTCAAGCAGATGAAGTCCACCGTCATTGGGATTGACTGGTCACGTTTTCGATTCAATGCTTTAATGTAGTCTAAAAGGTCAGCAAAAAACTTCAGCCACCCTTCAGTACACAGAGGACGGCGATGTGATGATTTCCCATGGCTTTCATCATATCCCTTGCCAAATGTTCAGTTCTGTCCATGATTAAACTATGAGGAATATATACTATCTCCGGACCATTGCATGAATGTTTAGGGATGCAAACCAGATCGAGGTCATAGCCTTGTTCATCATCGGTGATCCCCACGCAGTCATCATAGAATTTCATAGAATTTACAGTGCAGAAGGAGGCCATTCGGCCCATCGAGTCTGCACCAGCTCCTGGAAAGAGCACCCCACCCAAGGTCAACACCTCCACCCTGTCCCCATAACCCAGTAACCCCACCCAACACCAAGGGCAACTTTGGACACCAAGGGCAATTCATCATGGCCAATCCACCTAACCTGCACATCTTTGGACTGTGGGAGGAAACCGGAGCACCTGGAGGAAACCCACGCACACACGGGGAGGATGTGCAGACTCCGCACAGACAGTGACCCAAGCCGGAATCGAACCTGGGACCCTGGAGCTGTGAAGCAATTATGCTATCCACAATGCTACCGTGCTGCCGCCATGCCACGATTGCACTTTGACCCCAGGTTCAGGTCCCAACACTCACGGGCCGCATGCGCACTGATGAGCGGACAAGCATGCACAGTTTTAGCTGGTCGCGGCCGCAATTTTTAAAGCCGCCGGCTGCTGCGGTTGATGCGCGTGAATTCCCGTGATCGGGAACGCCACGATGGCTGGCTCCGCGGCCCTCCCGACAACCACCCGTGGATCGCGACCCCCACTTTGAAAATGCCTGCTCTTGTATACTGTCTCACTCCAACCATCTACTCAGTCCTCAGAACTCAAATGCAATCTTGGCTTCCAATAACCTGGTAAATGAACTGTACTTTCCTCCTGGCCTGGAGTCCACTAATTTCCTCATAATCATCTTGCGCCAAACCTGTAAGAAAAGTGCCAGTATCTGAGCTGGTGGCTGTCAGATCATCAGAAGTCTGGTGTACAACTTGCTTAATTCTTAGTCTGCATCAGTTGATGAGGAAATGGAACAATGCATTTCATTTGGAAAACTGAAAGTAGAAATGCAGAAGTGGAGATTTGGGGTGAGGGAAAGATGGGATTTAAAGCAAGAGGTCCTTTATCACATCATTTGCTTTGTAATTTTGACTTTTCTATACGTTTGGCAAATCAAATTACTGTCGCCAGGCAACCAGAGAGGTGAATGCCATGACATTGGCCCCCCTCCCCTCCAGCAGATCCGGCAGATCCGAAACACCAAACAATACCGCCAAAGGACACGGCTACACCCGCACACCCACTATTTCTGAAGGAGTATTGAAAACCGTTGCCCAGAAACCCACCAACTTTGTGCAGCCCTAATCATTTGAGTGTAGGTCACTGGCCCCCTTCCACATCTCTCGGATACACACTCTCCAGGAAAAACCCACTCATATGCGCCCGCGTCATATGAGCCCTATGCCCCACCTTTAACTATATAAGGCTCATCCCAGCACAGGACAAAGTCAAATTTATCAGGTGTATAATTGCACTTCAGGCCCCCACCCATACTCAATCTCCAGTTCCTCCTCCCATTTCTGCCTTATCCCCTCCACTGGTGCCTTCTCTGTCTCCACAAACCACCTGCAAATATCCCCAATCCCCCTCCCCCTCAGCTCACCCTGAGTTAACAACCTATCTAACAATGTTGCTTTGGCAACTGAGGGATCAAAGGCCGGTGCTTCCGTGCAAAGTTACAGACCTGAAAGTTACGGATCTGAATTCACTCCCCCTTAGCAATTCAAACTTCTCCTGCATTTCCTTTTGCCTCATCAATCTCTCCTCTACGAACAGGTCCTTAACCCTCTCTGTCCCTTCCCTGCGCCAACTCCTGTACATCGCCACCATCCCTCCTGGAATAAACCAATGGTTCCCACATATATATGCCAAATTGTCAAATGACAAAGATTCGTCCAGACTAGAAACGTTAGCTCCCTTCTCTCTCAATAGATGCTGTCAGACCTGCTGAGGTTGTCCAGTATTTTCTGTTTTTGTTTCAGATTCCATCATCCGCAGTACTTTGCTTTTATCCTATACCAAAGTGCCGCTCAAGTGATTCCATATTCTGAGAGATGACACAATGATGGGACTGCTAGTATGCCTACCCAGAGAACACTGGAACAGGCCCGTTGCCAGGACCCTCAAGCTCATCTCCACACATAAGGCCTCCTCCACCTGCACCCATTGTGAAAACGGCCCCCCGCCCACCACCAGCATCTCACCTTCTCCGTGTTTGCTGCCCAATAATAGTACAATAGGTTTGGGAGCGCCAACCCCCTCACTCGCCGCCCTCTCTGCAAAAAAGGCCATCCGAATCAGAGGCGTTTTTCCTGTCCAACAAATTCCAAAATTAGTTTATCCACCCTTCGGAAAATGCCTGAGGAAGGACTATTAGTATGGACTGAAAAACAAATCACAATAGTGGCAAAATGTTCATCTTCATGGTCTGTACCCTCACTGCCAGAGACAGCGGCAGGACATCCCACCTCTTCAAATTCCTTATGCGGGCCACTTGAATACCCAGATACCAATCCTTATGCTGGCCAGCTTGAATAGCAGGGCTCCCAGATTCACACTCCTCCCCTGGGCATTCAGTGGAAATACCTCACTTTTCATCACATTCAGTTTATACCCAGAAAATACACCGAACTTCCGCAGTAGGCCCATTATTTTCCCCATGCACTCCAGTGAGTTGGAAACGTAGAACAATAAATCATCTGCATACAGCGACACCCTATGCTCCTTACCTCCCCTCACAATGCCCTTCCACTGTCTTGAAACCTGCAGCGCAATCGCCAAGGGCTCAGTAGCCAACACAATCAGCAATAGGGACAGTGGGCATCCCTGCCTTGTTCCACTATGCACCTAAACTACCCCAAATTCAGCACGTTCATCCTCACACTCGCTGTGTGGGATGCATCCAGGAACCGCACCCATGAAACAAGTGTCGGTCCAAACCCAAACATCCTCAGGATTTTGAACCAGTACCTCCAAATTACCTGGTTAAACACCTTCTCCGCATCCACTGATATGACTACCTTCGGTGCTCTACTCCTTTAAGAGATCATTACCACATTCAACAACCTCCTGTATGCATCCTGCAAAGCGAATGTGAGGATTATTTAACAACTTCCGCTCCTTAACAAACCCTCTCTGGTCCTCCGAGACCACATCCAGCACACATCCCTCAACCACTCAACCATCTTGCCGACACTTTAACCAATACCTTTACATATGTATTCAGTAGGTAGATGCGGCTCTAAGACCCACACCCTGCCGGGTCCTTATCCTTCTCAAAGAAATAGAAGTTTGCACAAATTTGGCTGGCAACACCCCCCCGACCACGCCAACGGATCATTGTCCATATCCAGGAGATTGGGTGCCAACTCTGCCAAGAACTGTTTATAAAATTCTAACGGAAAGCTATCTGGCCCTGGTGCCTTCCCTGATTGCATCAACCCCACACACACCATTATCTCTTGCAACCCCAATGGCGTCTCCAATTCCTGTCTCTTCCCATTCTCCATCTCCGGAAACACCAACCCATCCAAAAAATGACCCGTATCCACGTCCTCTCCCCAAGCTCAGATCTATTCAGCCCCGATAGAGGGCCTCAAATACCTCATTGATTCTTTCCGGTGTCTTCATCAACCGTCCTCCTGCCTCGCTCACCTGCGCAATCCCCCGTGTAGCCACCCGCCTCAACTGATGGGCTATTGGCCAACTAGCCTTCTCCCCCATACTCATTCTGAAACCCTCTTGATCAGCGAAGGTGACTCACAGCCTTCCGTGTCATCAATAGGTCAAATTGCCCCTGCAGTTTCTTCCTTTCAGCCAACAGCCTACTAGTTGGGGCCAACGAATTCCACCGATCCACCTCTACAATAGCATCCACCAACCTCTACCTCTCCCCCCTCTCAACTTTATCTCTGTGGGCCTTATAAGAAATAATCTCCTCCCCGGACTACCATCCTCAATGCCTTCCAGACCATGGAGGAAGAAACCTCCCTATTATGATTAAATGCCACATAGTTCTTTGTTGCCAGTGTCACCTTCTCGCAGAACTTTTTATCTGCACTGAATCAAACCTCCACACTGGTCTCTGCTGCTTGGCCCGTTTCAAACCTAAAGTGCACTAAATGCAGTGCACAGTCCGAAATGACTATCCTTGCGTATTCTGCCCCACGACCCCCGATACTACCAACTTCCCCACCACAAAACATCAATTCAGGAGTGTACCTGATGTACACGGGAGAAGAAGGAATACTTCCTCCCTCCCAGATGCCTAAACCTCCAATGGTTTACCCCTTCCCCCCCATCTGATCCATAATTACCCTGAGAACCTTTTGCATCCCTGATCTGGCCATTGACTTGGGGCTGGACCTATTTACTCTAGGGTCCAACACACAATTGAAATAGCCCCCATTATCAACTGATGCAAATTCAAATCCGGGATAGACGCTAACAGCTTCTTCACGAAGTTCGCGTTGTCCCAATTGGGCATGTTAGCAGGAGAGAATTTCGATGACATCACTCAACGTTCAGGGCTTTTGTTCGCATCAAACAGTTTATTACGCCGGCAGGGTGATGGTGTCTGTTAAAGCCCAGTGCCTCTCTCCGCCGATGAAATGAAAAACATTCATTCTTATACATCTTTCAAACATCTATGCAGCCCATCACGGCAGCAGGACCTTGTTCAATAATGTCTATTATAGATTACATGCATTAGCCACATAGCCAATGAAATTTGGCATTACGTATGGTGGGTTTGTACATGATCAGCCCATGACCTTATGGACACGACTCATGGTACCTCGTTAAAATGATCTTCTCTGTCTCCATCTGAAATCCTAAGTCTGCAATACTCCTTGTCCTGTGGACCTTCTTATCACTCTCTGTGAATGCCTCCCTTAATCATCGATCAACTTTACAGTGCAGATTCGGCCCATTGAGTCTGCACCGGCTCTTGGAAAGAGCACCCCACTTAAGCCCACACCTCCACCCTATCCCCGTAACCCAGTAACCTCACCTAAGGTGACATTAAGGGCAATTTATCATGGCCAATCCACCTAACCCGCGCATCTTTGGATTGTGGGAGGAAACCGGAGCACCTGGAGGAAAACCACGCAGACACGGGGAGAATGTGCAGACTCCGCACAGACAGTGACCCAAGCCATTGAATCTAGGACCCTGGAGCTGTGAAGCAACTGTGATAACCACTGGGCTACTGTGCTGCCCACATGTAATCCTACATGTTTGCTTTCCATTTAAGACCCAAGATCATCTGCTAGTTGATGCAACCATCAATTCACACGAGACAATTAGTAGAAGTGAACAGTGGTTGTGATAAGCTAGAACTGTACCTGCCTGCGACTGCTCTGTACTGAGTGCCGACTACAGGCTGCAGATCTATATACCACCCCCGAGGGGGTGGAGCCATCAACGGAGCCCACACGTGCATCAACATAATACAATACAATACAGTGGTGAATTGTAGCAGCAGTACGTTCACCACACTAGTATCAGCCAGCATTTTCTCCCTGAACATTCCTTCTGACTGTACTAATTGTCTCTGTTGTATAAACCAGTTTGTGACTCACCTCGCTAATTGTGTTCAAGAATATGGCCAACTTAGCAACAGCCATTTTGTGTCTTTAGTATTCTGAACCTTTGTTAACGTGGTGGAGTTGCATGTCTGACCTTTCTGATCGTATAGTGATTCTTAGAGTATAAAATTACACGCATTCAGGCTCATACAATATCTATTCCTACAAATATGTCTCTGTACAGGCATTTAAACCAGGGTACCATTTGACAAAAACCTTCTCTCTAAATCTACCTTCAACAGACACATGCACACTAACTAAAACAACACTCCCACCAGGACCTCCCCGCACCATCACAAATCTATCCCCAAGTCCTTCACCTCCCTGGTCACCACAAATGCCACCTTTTTACTAAACAGGATCGCTACTCCCCTTGACTTAGAGTCAAACCCCAAATGGAATGTCTGCCCACCCATCCCTTCCTTAACCGTGTACGGTCCTTCACCCGCAAATGTGTCACCTAAAGGAACACCACATCTGCCCTTAAATTGTTTCAGTGCGCAGGCACCCAAGACTGTTTAACCAGACTTCGAATGTTCCACATTACTATCCTCACCGAGGGCTTCTGACTCCCCTTCTGTTAAGGTTGCCATCCCCACCTAGCACAGATCACATCCTACCATCCGGCTCCCCTCTAACCTGGGCCCACCCAAAATGGCCACCCCCACTATCCTCTCCTAAATCCAATCAGAAAGTCAACTGCGTTACTAGCCCCCCCCTCACTCTGTCTACCCCCCAAACACTCCCCCTTCCTTACAACCTCTTCCCCTCACCACCCCCCCACACTCTAATCTCTCCCCCCTCTTTGACTACCTACTGCAGCCCCTTCCCCCATGCTGCCTCCATTTCCTGTCATACCCTGCTAGCATGGTGACTCCCACCTGGAGATCAACACAAAGGACCCCACCCAAAATGCAAAACAACCCCTCCCCCACTCTGCACCCACTGCCTACTCTTTTTTTTTAGAATTTTTTTTATTGAAGCATTTGTAATTTTCCCACTGCCTACTCTTTCAAAATGTCCCACCCCAGCACCCCCCTACAATAGCTCCCTCCCCTTCTCACTCCAGGAGGAACACGCAACCCAAAACTCTGTACCATCCCTTCATCAACCCAGAATAATGCAAATGCGAACATGTGCAAAAGACAACCAAACACTTACAAACATTGCATTTACATGTGATTCCAAAATAACAAAAAAAACAAGACCGGAAAGTTCCCACCAAATGAAACCCCAAATTTGAACCATTACCCCATGACCCACTCCAGTACAAAACCAACATGTGCAAAAGAAAGAATCCAACATATCAATTACAAAACTTGTATACACAAAAAGCCATGAAACAGAATAAATTCCCAACAATAGCCTCTTGCCCTAACCCATGCTCCTTGACGAAGTTGTCTGCCTCCGTCGTCATCATAAAGTATTGTTCCCTGCCGTTGAAAGTCACCCAGGCTGGACATAACATCCCAAATCTGACCTTGATCCGAAAGAGCGCCGCCTTGGCCTGATCAAACTTACCTCTGTTTGGCCAGGTCGGCAGCAATGCCTTGGCAAATCCGGATCCAATTCCCTTCCCAGCTACAGTCTCGAGTTGCTGTCACCCACCTCAGAATCTTCTCCTTTTCCTGGAACTCGTACAATCATTCACCCGCAGCGGCACCCCAGCCCTCAGCCTCTTTTATTGTGATCGATGGACACTATCCACCTCCGGAGCCTTCTCGAATACCCCCGCCTCAATCAGCTGCGCGAACATCTTGGAAACGTAGCCCGTGGCACTCGTTCCCTTCACACCTCCAGCAGACCTACAATTCGCAAATTCTGCCGCTTGGACCGATTCTCCTGGCCGTCCATCTTCGCCCTCAGCACCTTGCAGGCTTCCCCCAGCATCATCATCTCTGCCTTCAACGACACCGCCCTTTCCAACTCTTGGATCATCGCACCTTGTGACTCCTTTACCTCCCGATCCAGAATACCGCGAAGAGGGGCTGCTGCTCCCTCAATCGCCCTGGACCGGTTCTCCTGCATCTCTTTTTGACCAAACTCCCCCTTAATAAAGTCCATCAACTGCTCCACAGGCAGTGTGGCAGATGTCGACGACCCTTCCCCTCCACCATTTTCACCATTGCTGCTCCACCACGTGTGTCTTCCAACTCTTGGGCTAGGGCTTTTACCAACTTTTGTCGGGTGTGGTAACCCGCCAACAATCCACACCTGGTGAGAAACCTACCCCCTCCACTCACTTCACAAAAAACACCGATTAACTGGGTAGAAACCAACTCCTCCAAGCAGGAGCCACCTTGTGCACGACCAATCAGCTCATAGCCACCACCGGAAGTCCGATGTTATCTTGCTTACATGAAGGCCCGCCTTCTCAACCTTATCCCTTGCCTGAGGTGTGGTGATCCTCAGGTTAAACCACCACCAGTCACCTCTCCCACGGGCAGCACGGTAGCACAAGTGGATAGCACTGTGGCTTCACAGCGCCAGGGTCCCAGGTTCGATTCCCCGCTGGGTCACTGTCTGTGAGGGGTCTGCACGTTCTTCCCATGTCTGCATGGGTTTCCTCCGGGTGCTACGGTTTCTTCCCACAGTCCAAAGACGTGCAGGTTAGGTGGATTGGCCATGCTAAATTGCCCTTAGTGTCCAAAAACGGTTAGGAGGGGTTATTGGGTTACGGGGATAGGGTGGAAGTGAGGGCTCAAGTGGGTCGGTGCAGTTTCGATGGGCCGAATGGCCTCCTTCTGCACTGTATGTTCTATGTTCTCCCCCTCAAAGGGGAAAGTGGCCTATGGTCGCCTGGGACAAGGTAAAGGTACATTAACACACATGTCAAATTTCATTCTCAATTATTTTAATACATTCACTAATCTATTTGAGACTAAAGAACAGTGTCTATTAAAATTGAGATTAAATAAATTTGCTTTGATTAGCTAAGACTTTGTACAACAACATTGGTCAGAATGATTTACAAACTGTAGTATCTGATGTTTTCTAACTGCGAGGTATATTAAATATATTTCAGATGTTGAAGCTCTTCAGGAAGTTAGAAATATGGCGGATAACATACAACCTGTACCCCATGAAACTTACCAAGACACAAAAGGTATTTTTTAATTGTTGCAGGTTGTTATATTGTGTATCATTTAAAAAATGTGATGCACTGTCCACAAAACAGTGCAACCTTAGAGAAAAGCATTAAGCTATTCTGGCTGGTTTGAACCATTGCATGCAATCTTTTTTTATAAAATTATCTCAAGTATCAGTCCTTTTAGGAGTTAGTTGATTGGGCAGACTGTCTGCTTGTTCCCATTCTATTTTATGTGTTACGAACAGTTTAGGCAGTGACAAGACTTTAAAGCACAATGACTTACAATAGGCAATTTTCACCCACAAAATTATAATTTGTGACAAAACGTTTTAAGCCATGTTTGATGTAACATTGATAAGGATAGTTTCCTTTATTTAACGTACCTATTTAACAAATAATTATTGAACATTTTTTGATAAATACAAAATGATAAAACAGGATAACAAACAAAAAATAAATTATAGTATCCACACCTCCCCAAAGTCGATGGTGATGAGCTTTTTAAAGTACAAAGTAAATGGCTGCCATCTTTTGTAGAACCCCTCAATTGCACCCCTCATGATGTACTTAATTTTCTCAAGTTATACAAACTCCATAAGATCTTTCAGGCATACTGAGCATTGGGTGGAGAAACTGACTTCCACTCCAACAGAACTTGCCGGCGAGCGATCAGAGAGGTGAAGGCTAGGACATCTATCCCTGCCCCCGTCTGCAGCTCCAACAGGTCTGACACCCCGAATATGGCCTCTATTGGGCTCCAGATCAATTTGTAGAATTGCCAACATGGTGCTGAAGAAGGTGATCCAAAATCTCACAAGCTAAGGACATGCCCGGAACATATGTACAGGATTGGCTGGGCACCTCCCACAATGCTCACACATATCTTCCTCCCCCTCAAACAACCGACTCATCCTAGAGGTTGTTAAATGCGTTGGGTGTACCACCTTCAACTGTGTAAACCCAAGTCTCGTGCACGAAGATTTGGCATTCACCCTTCGCAGGGCTTCACACCACACCCTTCCTCCAATTCCACCCCCAAATCCTCCTCCCACTTGACCAGAACCTCCTCCAGGGATGCTGTATCCTCTAACAGGATCCTCCCGTAAATTCCGAAAATACTCCCCTCCTCTGTTGCTGCGAGCGATAGGACACTTTCCAACAGCGACGATGGCGGCATTAACGGAAAACATGGGATGATCTTCCTCGCAAAGTCCCGAACCTGCAGATACCTAAAATATTCCGACTGCGAGAGCCCAAACTTCTCTGACACTCCTCTAAACCCGCGAACCTCCCCTCCAGAAACATATCCCTCATTCCTTCCACCCACTTGTCCTCCCAGACTCTAAATCTGGCATCTAATCATGCCGGCTTACACATATGGCTAGCACAAATCAGCGCCAACTTCGACACCAGTCCTAATTTAAAGTGCTGCTGAAATTGTCTCCTCATCTTCAATGTAGCGACCACCACAGGTTACCCAAATATTTCCCTGGAGAGAACGGAAGTGAGGATGTCATCAATGCCCGCAGCCCCGACCCACTACATGAACCTGATTCCATGTTTATCCAAATTGCCTCCTAATCCCTGCACCAGCCCAACACCTTCTCTGCATTCACCGCCCAATAATAATATAGCAGACTCGGCAATGCCAAGCTCCCTGACTGCCAGCCTCTCTGCAGGACCGTTTTCCGAATCTTGGTTACCTTGCCCACCCAGATGAAGGACGAGATCAACCTCTCCATGCCTACAAAAAGCACTTTTGGCGAAAAACACAGTAGACATTGGAATAAAAACAAAAACCTTGGCAGAATGTTCATCTTCACAGATTGAACTAGGCGAACCAATGTTAGAGGGAGGCTATCCCACCTCTGTATTATGGCCTTAACAATACTTACCAGTCTCGTAAAGTTCAATTTACGAAGTCAGGCCCATTCCTGATCCACTTTCACCCCTAGGTACCTGAAGTGAGTGCCCATTAAACTGAACGGCAACAACCCAGACTAGCTTCCTTCCCTGATGGAGTGACCAAAAAAACACTCACTTTTCTCCAAGTTCAGTTTATATCTTGAAAAAGCCCCAAACCGCTTCAACAGCTCCATTACATCCCCATTGTGGGGTCCAGGTCTGCAATGCACAATAGAAAATCGTCAGCGTACAGGGACACCCTAATCCGCACCCCCACCTCTCACTATCTCCCTCCACTTATCCAAATTCCACAAAGCGATGGTTAAAGGCTCAATCGCCAATGTGAACAGGAGAGGGAACATAGGGCACCCCTGCCTCAGTCCCCCGTGCAATTGGAAGTATCTCAAGCTCACATTATTCATATGGACAGTGACCTTAGGTTCCTTACATAGTAGCTTAACTCACGACACAAACTTGGGCCCTATTCCGTACCGCTCCAACACCGTGAACAAGTAGCTCCACTCTACCCTATCAAAGGCTTTCGCTGCATCCAAAACCACAAGAATCCCCTGCTTTCCCCATTCTGATGGGGACAGTATCACATTCAACAGATGCTGCGCATTAGAGGTTAGCCGCTTACCCTTTATGAACCCTGCTTGATCTGCCCCAACAACCTGGAGACACTCCTCCAATCTAAGCTCCAATACCTTAGTCAAGATCTTTACATCCACATTCAATGAAGAGATTGGTCGATATGACCCATACTCCAGCGGATCCTTATCTTTATTTAAAAGGAGCAAGATGGATGCCTGCATCATTGTCTCCGGGTGCGACCCCCGCGCTACTGAATCTTCAAATGTCTCCACGAACAATGGTACCAATTGGTTGGCAAACTTTTATAAAATTCTGCTGGGAACCCACCCAGACCCGGTACCTTGCCAGTCTGTATATTCCCTATTGGCTTCCAAACTTCCTCAACCCCCAGTGGTCCTCTGACCCTTCTTGATCTTCCTCCTCCACTATGGGACACTCAAATTCCTCCAGAAACTCTGGCGGCTCCGGTCTATACAACTTCTAATAAAACGCCTCAAACACCCCATTCACAATGTCCAGGGCGGACACCGGCCCACCTCTCATATCCCGAACCTGAACAACCTCCCGTGAGGTCTGCCGCCTAAGCTGGCCAGCCAGCAAACAACTGGCCTTCTCCCCATATTCATACATTGCCCCCTTTGCATGCCGCAGCTGATGTACTGCCTTATCCGTGGACAGTAGATCAAACTGCATCTGCAATTTGGCACAATGGCAGCACTTGCTTCACAGCGCCGGGGACCCGGGTTTGATTTCCGGCTTGGGTCACTGTCTGTGCGGAATCTGCTCTGGTTTCCTCCCACAAGTCCTGAAAGACATGCTTGTTCAGTGAATTGGACATTCTGAAGTCTCCCTCAGTGTTCCCAAATTGGTGCCTTAGTATGGCGATGAGTGAATTTTGACAGTAACTTCACTGCAGTGTTAATGTAAGCCTACTTGTGACACTAATAAAGATTAATATTCTTCTTCTTTCTGCTGATAAGGAGCTCTGTGGTGGGGTCCTCCGAATACTTACCCTCTACCTACAAGATTTCATCCACCAGCCATTGGCGTTCCTCCCTTGTCTCCATATAGACCTGTGCCTTATATGAAATTATCTCTCACCACAGCCTTCAAGGTCTCCCACAACACAGAAGGAAAGACCTCCTCACTCTCATTGAAGCCCACGTATTCCTCAATTGCTCTTGCCAACTTCGCACAAAACCTCAGATCTGCCAACAGCCCCACATCTAAACTCCAGGCCAGCTGTTGAGCCAGTCCTCCCTCCAAAATCATATCCACCAGGTGTGGAGCATGGTCCCAGATAACAAACACGGAATATTTTCCTTCCTTCACCTCCGGAAACAGAGACCTCCCCATTATAAAGAAATCAATGTGCGAGTAGACCTTATGCACTGGTGAAAAGAAGGAAAATTCCCTGCCCGCCGGTTGCAAGAACTACCACGGATCTGCTCCCCCCATCTCTCTCATAAATGCTGCTAGCACCATCGTTCCACCCCCCCCGCCCCCCGCATTTGGGTTCAAGACTATTCCAAACTCCCCCCAAAATCAACTGGTAGTTATCCATGTCTGGAATAGCCACCGCCATCGTCTACATTAAATCTACATCATCCCAATTTGGATCATGCCATGACTATAACATATATGGATTGGATTGGATTTCCTTATTGTCACGTGTACCAAGGTACAGTGAAAAGTATTTTTCTGCGAGCAGCTCAACAGATCATTTAGTACACGAAAAGAAAAGGAAATAAAAGAAAATACACAATAGGGCATCACAAGGCACACAATGTAACTACATAGCACCGGCATCGGGTGAAACATATAGGGGTGTAGTGTTAATGAGGTCAGTCCACAAGAGAGTCGTTTAGGAGTCTGGCAAAAGCGGGGAAGAAGCTGTTTTTGAGTCTGTTCGTGCGTGTTCTCAGACTTTTGTATCTCCTGCCCGATGCAAGAAGTTGGAAGAGTGAGTAAGCCGGGTGGGAGGGGTCTTTGATTATGTTACCTGCTTTCCCCAGGCAGCGGGAGGTGTGGATGTAGTCGCTGGATGGGAGGCAGGTTTGTGTGATGGACTGGTCTGTGTTCACGACTCTGAAGTTTCTTGCGGTGTTGGGCCGAGCAGTTGCCATACCATGCTGTGATGCAGCCAGATAGGATGCTTTCTGTGGTGCATCTGTAAAAGTTGGGAAGAATTACATAATAAGAAGATAAGAACTAGGAGCAGGAGTAGGCCATCTGGTCCCTCGTGCCTGCTCTGCCATTCAATGAGATCATGGCTGATTTTTTGTGGACTCAGCTCCACTTTCCGGCCCGAACACCATAACCCTTAATCCCTTTATTCCTCAAAAAATTATCTTTATCTTAAAAACATTTAATGAAGGAGCCTCTAATGCTTCACTGGGCAAGGAATTCCAAAGATTCACAACCCTTTGGTTGAAGAAGTTCCTCCTAAACTCAGTCCTAAATCTACTTCCCCTTATTTTGAGGCTATGCCCCCAGTTCTGCTTTCACCCGCTAGTGGAAACAACCTGCCCGCATCTATACTATTTATTCCCTTCATAATTTTATATGTTTCTATAAGATCCCCCCCTCGTCCTTCTAAATTCCAACGAGCACTGTCCCAGTCTACTCAGCCTCTCCTCGTAATCCAACTCCTTCAGCTCTGGGATTAACCTAGTGAATCTCCTGCACACCCTCCAGTGCCAGTATGTCCTTTCTCAAATAGGGAGACCAAAACTGAACACAATACTCCAGGTGTGGCCTCACTAACACCTTATACAATTGCAGCATAACATCCCGAGTCTTAAACTCCATCCCTCTAGCAATGAAGAACAAAATTCCATTCGCCTTCTTAATCACCTGTTGCACCTGTAAACCAACTTTTTGCGACTCATGCACTAGCACACCCAGGACTCATTGCACAGCAGCATGTTTTAATATTTTATCATTTAAATAATAATCCCTTTTGCTGTTGTTCCTACCAAAATGGATAACCTCACATTTGTCAACATTGTATTCCATCTGCCAGACCCTAGCCCATTCACTTAGCCTATCCAAATCCCTCTGCAGACTTCCAGTATCCTCTGCACTTTTTGCTTTACCACTCATCTTAGTGTCATCTGCAAACTTGGACACATTGCCCTTGGTCCCCAACTCCAAATCATCTATGTAAATTGTGAACAATTGTGGGCCCAACACTGATCCCTGAGGGACACCACTAGCTACTGATTGCCAACCAGAGAAATACCCATTAATCCCCACTCTTTGCTTTCTATTAATTAACCAATCCTCTATCAATGCTACTACTTTCCCTTTAATGCCATGCATCTTTATCTCATGCAGCAACCTTTTGTGTGGCACCTTGTCAAAGGTTTTCTGGAAATCCAGATGTACCACATCTATTGGCGCCCGTTACCTACCGCACTGGTAATGCCCTCAAAAAATTCCACTAAATTAGTTAGGCACGACCTGCCCTTTATGAACCCATGCTGCGTCTGCCCAATGGGACAATTTCCATCCAGGTGCCTCGCTATTTCTTCATTGATGAAGGATTCCAGCATCTTCCCTACTACCGAAGTTAAGCTCACTGGCCTATAATTACCCGCTTTCTGCCTACCTCCTTTTTTAAACAGTGGTGTCACGTTTGCTAATTTCCAATCCGCCGGGACCACCCCAGAGCCTAGTGAATTTTGGTAAATTATCACTAGTGCATTTGCAATTTCCCTAGCCATCTCTTTTAGCACTCTGGGATGCATTCCATCAGGGTCAGGAGACTTGTCTACCTTTACCCCCATTAGCTTGCCCATCACTACCTCCTTAGTGATAACAATCCTCTCAAGGTCCTCACCTGTCATAACCTCATTTCTATCAATCACTGGCATGTTATTTGTGTCTTCCACTGTGAAGACCGACCCAAAAAACCTGTTCAGTTCCTCAGCCATTTCCTCATCTCCCATTATTAAATCTCCCTTCTCATCCTCTAAAGGACCAATATTTACCTTAGCCACTCTTTTTTGTTTTATATATTTGTAGAAACTTTTACTATCTAATTAATGTGGACATGCCACATTTCTTTCGTTTCCTGAGGAAGTATAGGCGCTGTTGTGCTTTCTTGGTGATAGCGTCGACGTGGGTGGACCAGGTCAGATATTTGGAGATGTGTACCGCTACGAATTTGAAACTGCTAACCATCTCCACCCCTGCACCCCTGATGCCACCACCTCTGCCATCTGTAGCCAAAATCTTTTGTTAATCAGGATTGCAACCCCCAAGGCCTGGCTACCAAAGCCCGAGTGGAACACCTGACCAACCCAACCCTTACGGAGCCTTACCTGGTCCTTCCGCCACAAGTGAGTCTCCTGCAAGAGCACCACATCGACCCTCAGGCTCTTCAAGTGAGCAGAAGCGCTCACTTATTTTACCGGGCCCCAGCCCCCGCACAATCCATGTCACCAAAAGGATTAGGGCCTCTATCACCCCTTCCCCTCAACTCAACCATCACCACGATGGGGGATGCTCCCATTCCCCCACCAAACTCCAAAAACCAGAGCTCACCCAAGATGGTACCTGATTTGTTATGTTCTAGGTGTAACATAAGCGGCTTCCTTGTGGTGCACTTGACAAAGGAAGGTTCAGACGTGGAGATAACTTCAACACGTTTATTAAACTATTTACACTTCTATTACTCGGGTTCGACACTACTGCTAATCCTATCATAGCTACCCAGACTGACTAACCAGTTGCTGCAATCCACGTGGTGGGAGTGATATTGAATCAACCCTTTGTCTCTACTCACTGACTGTCTCCACTGGAAAGAGGCAGATCGTGTGTGTGGTGTCCTTTATATATGGGTTGGTGTAATGCCCTCCTGTGGTGGTGTCACCTCTGTGTGTATCGTGAATGTCCATTGGTCGTGTCCTTTCTAACTGATCTATTGGTTGAGTGTGTGTGTTTGTTTCTGGTGCTCCCTCTAGTGTCTAGCTAGCCTACATGCATTTACATTGATGCACATCACCACATCCCCCCTTTTTTATATGTTACATATTTTCTGTACACTTTGAGAAAATTGAACAAAGAACAGGTAGATAAGGTAAGGCGTATACAAGTCATGGGAACAGTGATTAAAAAATAAGTCCAAATCATTCGTGTGAGTCCAGAAACCATCAATCATCATGGTCAAATGTCTCTCTTGGTTATGAACGCCATCAACGTTCCTGTGCCACAGGAACCAGGAAGTGGTCAAATCACTTTGCTGTCTGATTTAGAGTCCCTTTCTTTTTCGAGTTCTGTGATGGTGCTGTCGGATGGCATTTTGTAGCTGATAAGGTGTTGACGTTGAAGAGGTACCATCAACAGTATCATTTGAGGTCATGGATGTGCCATATGTTGAAGTTGGATAAGACTGTACATACTGGTTCTGGCCATGTGCTGTGCAGGAAGGGTGATCCTGCTGAGAACTGTTGAAGCTTGTCGAATTGGAAACAGAATTGCTGCTCGCATAAATACTTGGTGATGGTGTGAAACTCGAACCTTGCATCTGAAAGGAATATGCCGTCTGGCCAGGCTGGGGTGCAGCAAATCCTGGGCTGTAACTAAGGCATCCAGTCTGTAGTGCAGATTGCGCTTGCGGCAGTCCTCCTTCGATCTTGATTCCATTAGTGGGCAATCCGTAGTGCTGGCCTGTTTGAGAATATGCTGTATAGACTGCTGGCTGCTGCATGCCTGAATACTGGGTTTGTCCAGCATGAGCAGTCATTGACTGCACTGCTGGTGTGGAAAAAATGTGTGGAGATAGCTGCGGTGAATATTGGTGTATTCCTCTTGGACTGTAGCCGCTGCTTGTTATTACTGACCCAGTGTAATTGTTAAGTTATCCACCATCTGTCGTTGTGGCATCTGCTGTCACCCTGAGCGTGCCATCACTGAGGTTGCGGCACTCCCTGTCTGGAGTAAAGTCCGGCTTACGTGAATCAGAGTCGGCGTTTGGTTGCTCCCCATCTGCAGTCTGGTCTGTTTTAACTGAGTCAGTGTTGGTTTGTTGATGCTCCCCGTCCGGAGTCTTAGCAGGTTCACTGGAGTCAGCTGAGATTTCTTGAAGCTGCACGTCTGGAGTTGGAACATGCAGGAATGCAGTGACTTGTGGAGAGGTTCGAGCGAATGAGGGTGGAAGTGTCATGGTGTCACCGGAGTCACCAGTGGTCTCACAGTGATCGTCGAGTGCCTCTGTGCACACTAGCTGAGGTCTATCACTTTGCACATCTTGCATGGGAAGTGGGATGCTGTCGTCACTCGTCTCACATACCGTGGGTAGAGCCTCAGTAGCTGCTTGTTGTTCACTTGGGTTGGGTAAATTGTCAGGGTCTCCATCTGGTGGCGCAAGCAATGTGGGTGGACTGTCATTGTCTTGCTGTTGTCCTTCATTTGGGCTTGGACTGTAATCGTCGCTTTGTTCTTCACTGTAGCATGATAGACCGTCATGGTCGTCCTGCTGTGCACTGGAGCGTTGGTAGACTGTCATAGTCTTCTTGCTGTTTACTTGAGCATGGCAGATTTGCATTGTCTGCTGCTAGTTGGTCAGAGGAAGTTGCTAGACCCTCATGCTCTTGTTCCTGCAAGGACTGCGCGTCGGAGTCTTGCATTGCTTCTATCGTGGAGGCTGTCCACGAGCTCGCTGCGGAGGCTTGTGACACTGGAGTCACGTCTTGTTTGTGCAAGGACTGCGCTCTGGAGTCTTGCGTTTCTGCAATTGTGGAGTCTGTCCACGAGCTCGCTGTGGAGGCTTGTGACACTGGAGTCACTTCTTGGTCATGCAAGGACTGCGGTGTGGAGTCTTGCATGTCTTCTTTCATAGAGTCGGGAACCCTGAGCGGTGCGTGGACCACGCTCTGTGTGGCAGCAGGCCGCTCTCTGTGGGCTTGTACCGCTCTCTGTCTCTTGGTTTCAGGCCGCAGCATAATCCTGCACTCACGAGTCGGGATGTCATATCTGCTGGGCTGAAGATCGTCAAATCCGAAGAACTCGTCGTCGGGGTCGTCAATGTGCAACACGTCTAGTTGCGGATCGGATTTGGTACTGGGGTAGCCTCCCAAGGTGAAAGGACCAAATCATCGTTATTTGCGCGGAGCTGGCATTGGGCTCGCGAGGTCCAGAGAAAATGTAAAGGTCGGTGTCGAAGTATTCAAGGTCGGAATCATCGGTTTGGGCTTGGGTAACTGCTTGTTGCAGGGTTCTGCGGAGGTTAATTTCATTTCCTGGTTCAATTTGAGGCATTGTGCTGTCATTCCAGGTGAAGGAAGGTTGTTTTACAGCTTTAAAAGATTTTTTTCTTTGATTTGGGACGTTTCCCCTTTAAATGGGCATGGTCCGTGGCCTCTGACGTCATGACGCATGTGACATCACACGTAGGAAGCATTTGCGCATGCGCGAATTGCTGTTCCTGTACCGATGGCCGTTTTCGTGATTGCACATGTGCGGCGTCTCCCCCATGCGCAAACGGATCTTCTCGTTCTGTGCGCTTCTCCCGCAACTGCGCAAGTGCAGTCCCTTTAGAAAAATGGCCGCCGATCAAAATTGTTTTCTGCTCCAGGATCTCGGTATCGTGGTGAGTACTGGCGCTTCTCTTACCTTTTCTTGCTGGTTGGAGTGTGTTTTCCTCACAGTATTTGCCAAATTTGTTCAGGACTGCCTGGAAGTCGCTCCTGTTTTGCCCTTTGGAGAACTTGAATTTTTAAAAGATTTCTTCTGCTCTGGCACCAGCGATGGTGAGCAGAAGCTCTGTCTTTTCAGCATCGGCCATGTCTTGTAGGTCGGCTGCTACCAGGAAGAGTTCAAACAGTTGCCGGAATACCCGCCAGTTTTCGCGGAGAACGTCGTGGCACTGGAGCTGCTGCGGAACCCGAATCTCGAACATCTTGCCTGGGTATCGTTGCTGATTGTCACTGTACGCTGAGGTATGGTTACATGGATTGAAACAGTCCACTGCTGGTACCATGATTTGTTATGTTCTAGGTGTAACATAAGCGGCTTCCTTGTGGTGCACTTGACAAAGGAAGGTTCAGACGTGGAGATAACTTCAACACGTTTATTAAACTATTTACACTTCTATTACTCGGGTTTGACAATACTGCTAATCCTACTATAGCTACCTAGACTGACTAACCAGTTGCTGCAATCCACGTGGTGGGAGTGATATTGAATCAACCCTGTGTCTCTACTCACTGACTGTCTCCACTGGAAAGGGGCAGATCATGTGTGTGGTGTACTTTATATATGAGTTGGTGTAATGCCTGCATGTGGTGGTGTCACCTCTGTGTATCGTGAATGTCCATTGGTCGTGTCCTATCTAACTGATCTATTGGTTGAGTGTGTGTGTGTGTGATGTTTCTGGTGCTCCCTCTAGTGTCTAGCTAGCCTACATGCATTTACATTGATGCACATCACCACAGTACCCAGCCCCATCCTTCGGTTGTGACAAAGAACAACCCCAGTCACCGTCAGCAAACTACCCCACCCGCCCTTCCCTTTCCCAGAAATCTCCCAACCAGTTCCTCTTGAAACAGGACCTTTCTCTGTTATCCCCATCCCCCCACCATTCACACCTCAGCACGCTGAAACCTGCCTAACCAGGTTCAGCAAGCTGCAGTCCCTCCCCCCCACCTTGTTCCCATGCACTCGCAAACTACAGTTTGCGAGCGAGGCAGCCCCACCGCCAGAATCCCCCTCCCCAAATGAACAACAAAGGAAAAATGAACCTCTCACACCCACCCCATCCATGTCAAAATATCAAAACTCCCCGGCCCCCTACTTCACCCCAGCAACTGCTAATCCCCTCTCCGCTTCCCATATGCCCTCAAAAATCCAAGGAACCTCAAGAAAAGGATAGGCTCAACCAAAACAAAACCCCAAACATAATTTCAATTGACAATAACTATATACAGTGAGAATAAAGGGCACCAAAATGAAACAAAGTAAAACACACAACCTATTACAACAACATCCCCAAACACACCCATTCCAACAACCAAAGATGTGCAGGTTAGGTGGATTGGCCGTGATAAATTGCGCTTTGTGTCCAAAATTGCCCTTAGTGTTGGGTGGGGTTACTGGGTTATGGGGATAGGGTGGAGGTGTTGACCTTGGGTAGGGTGCTCTTTCCAAGAGCCGGTGCAGACTCGATGGGCCGAATGGCCTCCTTCTGCACTGTAAATTCTTTGAAACAACAGCAAAGACCCTCTTCTGCCATTCTCAGTTTAGTCCAAATCCTTCAGCCTTCACAAACGCCTCCGCTGTCTCAAAGAAGTGATCCCTGGAGCTTTGTGTAACCTTCAGCCACTCCAAAACACACTCTCCTATCGTAAAATGCTGCCTTCGCCCTATTGAAGGCTACATGCCTCCTCGCCAGCTCCATCTTAACATCTTGGCATAGCTGAATACCGCTGCCTTCTGCTTGGCCCATCTCAGAACCTCCTTCATCTGGTAGCTGTCAAAATAGCAGCTCTTGGTGGCTCATTCGCCCATAGTTTCGGTCTGAGCAACTGGTGGGCCCTATCCAACTTCACAAACATCATCGAAAAGTATTCTGTCAGCCTCGGACCCTTCACCCCCTCAGGCAGCCCCACAGTCTCTGGGTTCTGCCGCCGTGACTTATTTTCCAGGTCCTCAATCTTTGCCCTCAGGCCCTTATTCCTGTCCTCCACCTCCAGCAGTTCTGCTTCCAGCGACATGAGCTGGTCACTGTGCCTCGACAGTGCTTCCTCCACCCCCTTCAAAACCTCACCATGCTCCCGCACCATCTCCAACATCCTTCCAAGTGTTTCCTTTGTCGGGCCAGTGAGCCCTCTACTTGAGAGTCTCCAGAATCTCCTTCCCATGCCATTTAAAGTGTTTGCTGAACTGCCGTTCGAATTCAGCCGACATCACCTCCGCCAACGTATCCACCATAATGGCAGCGGCCCCACGCAATGAGCTTTCCCCGACCACCTTCTCTCCTAATGTGCTCAACTCTGCCAGTTGGCTAGCTTTAGCATCTTTCTTCCCAATATTTTTTCATTGGCTCTTGGACATCCTTTAATAGCCAAGTCTCAACTGGGGCAAGTTTGCTGACAAATTCTCCCCAAAAATCGAGTGAAAAGGGCCAAAAACCGAGAACTCAAGCGGGAGCTGCCCAATGTGCGACCTCCTCCGACATGTCTTATTGAATAACCGGAAGTCTTAATGCACCTATTTTGATGCAAATGTATGTTTTTTGATAATGTTGCACAAAATTAATTAACATATGAAATATGATTCCTTGTGGAAAATACTATTTCAAAGACAATGCTGCCATCAGTCATACTGGGACTTATAGAGTCCATCAGAGTGCATCATTTTCACATCTATTTCCTACACATGAGCATTTACTCATAAGCGTCTACATTCCATGATGTTACTGGATGGGTTTACAGTAATTTGGCAGACAGCGAATGAGGGGATTGATGGCTTTTTAGGGCCTTCGTGGTCAGCAAGCTGCAGCCTGAAATGGAGCAATACTGCTCCATTTTGCAAATGACGATGAACCTCTTGAACACTTGAATGATAAGAGATTCAAATGTCCATCCCATACCTGTCCAAAAATGAAATAGGTCTGAAATTCACTCAGAATCTGGCAGAACTAATTTTCATCAAATATCCAAGCTGCTGTTGCACTGTTTAATGCACCCAATCAGAATGGCTTTTATTCATTTACGGGATGTGGGCATTGCTGGTTAGGCCAGCATTAATTGTCCATCCCTGGTTGCCCTTCAGAAAGTGGTGGTGAGTTGCCTTCTTGAACCGCTCAGTCCTTGGTATGTAGATACACCCACTGTGCTGTTAGGGAGGGAGTTCCAGGATGTTGCCCCAGGGACAGTGAAGGAACAGCGATATCCCGATTCCCAAGTCAGGGTGGTGAGTGACTTGGAGGGGAACCTCCAGGTGGTGGGGTTCTCAGGTATCTGCTGCTCTTGTCCTTCTAGATGGTAGTGGTCGTGGGTTGGAAGGTGCTGTCTAAGGAACCTTGGTGAGCTACCACAGTGCATCTTGTAGATGGTACGCACAGCTGCCACTGTTCGTTAGTGGTGGAGAGTTTGAATGTTTGTGGAAGGGGGAGCAATCAAGCTGGCTGCTTTGTCCTGGATTGTGTCAAGCTTGTTGAGTGTTGCTGGAGCCGCACTCATCCAGGCAAGTGGAGAGTACTCCATTACACTCCTGACTTGTGTCTTGTAAATGGTGGACAGCCTTTGGGGGTCAGGAAGTGAGTTACTCGCCATAGGATTCCTAGCCTTTGACCTGTCCTGGTAGCCACAGTACTAATAAGGCTAGTCCAGTTCAGTTTCAATGGTAATCCCCAGGATGTTGATTGTGAGGGATTCAGCAATGGTAATGCCATGGAATGTGAAGGGGCATTGGTTAGATCCTCTCTTGTAGGAGATGATCATTGTCTGGCACTTGTGTAGCGTGAATGAAATTTGCCACTTGTCAGCCCAAGCCTGGATATTGACCAGGTCTTACTGTATTTGGATATGCACTGCTTCATTATCTGAGGAGTCGCGAATGGTGATGAACATTGTGCAGTCATCCGCAATATTTCCACTTCTGACCTTATGATGGAGCGTAGGTCATTATATTAATAATCTTTGTTAGTGTCACAGGTAGGCTTACATTAACACTGCAATGAAGTTACTGTGAAATTCCCCTCTGCCACACTACGGGTACACTGAGGGAACTCAGAATGTCCAATTCACCTAACAAGCACCTCTTTCAGGACTTGCGGGAGGAAACCGAGCGGCCGGAGGAAACCCATATGCAGACATGGGGAGAACGTGCAGACACCGCACAGACAGTGACCCAAGCCGGGAATCGAACCTGGGCATCCTGCAATAATGTCTTGGAGCTGAGATGATTGACCTCCAACCACCATCTTCCTTTGCGCCAGGTATGAGCCTAACCAGCAGAGAGTTTTCTCTCTGATTTCCAATGAATCCAGTTTCGAAAAGGCTCCTTGTTGCCATACGTGGTCAAATGCTGCCTTGATGTCAAGGCAGTCACTCTCACCTCAACTCTGGCATTCAGCTCTTTTGCCCATGTTTGGACCAAGGTTGTAATGAGGTCAGGAACTGGGTGACCCTGGCGGAATCTAAATTGCGCTTAAGCAAGAGCATGATGAGGCTGTCGTATCGCGGAAGAGGCCAAAATCTAGAACTACGGCGGACAGCAATCTGTTTGCGATCTTACCGGCCCGCTCCCATTGGCAAAATCTGGATCCCGCCTTAGCGTGGTGAGAAACCAATAATCACAACTTAAGCCCAATCTACATACAATTAATGTGAGCGACCCACTATCTAATGTCCCCCTGTGATCTAACGAGTCTCCCCAGAAGTGGGGGGGGGGGGGTTGCGGAGCAGGGGAAGGGCTCTCCATGGCCAGGGCTTTGGGGGGGGGGATGCGTGTCTTAGTGGCCGTCAGTCCACCATGCCAACCCCTGGACCATGTGATCCTGTTCTGGGGGCAAGCCCAGCCCCAGCTCGCCGACCACCCATAACTTCCCTGACCATGGAGGCCTCTGGCCGCATGGCTGAAGGCTATAGCTAATTGGGAATTGGCATTCATAGTGAGGTGAGCACTTCACACATCCCATGTAGATCCCTGTGGGTGTGCCATGCAGCATGTGCGAGTGATTGCCCAGCATCTCAATCAGACAGTGATGACTTGGCACTGTGTCTGAACTGTTATGGGCCAGGGTTTAGAGAACCCCAAAGTGTATCAAGGAATTCACCTGACCCACAACTTTTAATACAGTGTGGTTATGGGGAACACAAGGGCCCACTTTACAGGTGTGATGCAACAGAGAACTAAGAGTATGTTAAAACAAAAACAATGTTTATTCTATGAATCCCATCAACATTTTTAAACACACAGTAAACATCAACTAAAATACTCTCACCAAAGAATACAGTACTCTATAAGTATCCCTTAATCTTTCCTTACAACATCCATAAGACAAAAGACCCTTTTTAACACAGAGATCAGGTTTAAATTCACTTCTGAGAGCAGCTATCACTTTGAAATCCTCAAATGATCTGGAGAAAGTCTTTAGATTGCAGAGAGAGATCCTTATACAGCTGTTGCTTTGCCTGCAGCTATCCAGCTCTCAAAACTAAACTGAAACACACTGTAGCTGCCTGCTCAAAAACGAAAGTGAAAGACAGACAGCCCAGCTCCACCCACTCTCTGGCATCACTGCAGCTATCTGACAAACATTCATTTCTTAAAGGTACACTCACTACAGCTATTCGATAAACACCCATTTCTTAAAGGTACTCACAAATGACAGAACACTGTGGGATGCAACACCACAGGCGCAGCAGCCAACATCCGAACAACCCACGTGCTTGGCCCAGGCACCGGAAGATTTTCATGACCAGTGGATGGGTGTGTGTATGAGGGAGTGGACCAGCACTTGGTCCAGTTAACGCTGCATGCAAGTGCCTGGGGTACAGGGTCTGTGGTCCGGTGAGCAGAGGCTCCATTGCGGCCGAGGGTGCGTGGGCTGGGCGTGCCGGGTGGGGTGGGGGGCTGTTGGGAAGGAGAAATGGGGGACTTGAGGAGAAAATGGGGTAAAAGGCGCGACTGGTTGCCAGACCCATACCCTCTCCAGTGTCATACAGATATTGCACAGGATCAATGATATTTTGGACCCCGCAGAACTTGTTCTTGTGGTGCTGCTGGCAGGCCAGATGCCGGAGGAGGCAGCGGCAGCAACGTTGACAGATGCACATGGCGACAGCCCATATGCTGGGCCCTGTCCCATACCCTGAGGATCTGGACGCCCATCAGGCCAGGGATGGGCCCAGAGGCGGAGGCCCGCGACAGCCCAAGGTGTACAGGCGTCGTTGGTCTTTCGAACAGATGACGGAGAGTGTGTGCCGCAGGAGGCTTCGCCTCAACAAGTGGAAGATGCGGCACATGTGCCATGTCCTCGCAGACTTGGCACTACATGGAGGAGGAGGATAACGTTCCCAGTGGCCGTCACGGTTGTTGTGTTATGTGCTCTGGGATAACACAGGCTGCAACTGGATGCAGCTTTAACTAAAAGATACTCCAGACCTTGAAGTTAGTTCAATCTGATTTAATGAACCAGTAGCACAGTTAGCACAGTTCTCTATGAGTTCGACTCTCTGCTAACCTAAGTGTGGTTACTCTGTCTGACTGAACCAGACTAGCTCTTAGCCACGTGCTGGAGGTGTGATACTGTAAATACACCCTGACTCACTCTGTAGATGTTCATCAGTGGAAAGAGGTGGAGTGTGAGTGCCTCGTGCCTTTTATAGTAAGATACCACCCCTGATGTCCTGCCTGCTCATTGGTCATGTCCTGTGCTCTGTGTTCATTAGCTGCCTGTTTATATATCATTATCTGCATGTCTGACTATCATGACAAC
Source organism: Scyliorhinus torazame (assembly GCF_047496885.1). Classification (NCBI taxonomy): domain Eukaryota; kingdom Metazoa; phylum Chordata; class Chondrichthyes; order Carcharhiniformes; family Scyliorhinidae; genus Scyliorhinus; species Scyliorhinus torazame. The sequence goes on from NC_092707.1 coordinate 38,883,401, forward strand.
GGTCACACAGCCCTGAACATCTATGCCTCAGGATCATTTCAGGGCTCAAGCGAGGACTTGCCCGGGCATAGAACTATATAAACTTTGACATGAACCAGGCTCAACAAGCTGCCTGGGCAGCAGGATTCTCTGCCATCGATGAGATGCCCCAAATCCAGGGGCAATAGATGGCACTCATGTCGCCTTGCGTTCACTGGGCCGTCGGGGTGTGCCCTATGTCAACAGGAAGGGGTTCCATACCCTGAACATCCTGCTCGTATGCGAGCACCACTTGAAGATTATGAGGGAGTGTGCATGACTGCTACATCCTGGGGCAGTCGGACATCCTCGGCCCCTTTGAGGACCACCCCTGCATGGCCGGATTGCTCTTGGGGGAAAAGGGGTACTCGCTTAGGACCTGGCTAACGATGCCAGTATGGAATCTAGTGACCGATGCGGAGACCCGTTACAACAAGGCCCATGTGGCCACCCAGTCTGTCATTGAGCAGTGCATCGGACTGATCAAAATGCAATTCCAATGCCTCGAATGCACTGCAGTACACCCCCAGAGGCCACCTGCTTTGTGGTGTGTCCTCCACAACCTGGTACAGCAGTGGGGCGATGTGCTGGAGGAAGATAAATATGTGGCCACCGAGGAGGAGGAGGCGGCGGACCAGGAGGGCTTGAGGACAAGCCTGAGGAGGATCCGCAGCCAGAGGATGGAGTACAGGCAGGAGTGGTGAGGGTCCGGCAAGCCCCGAGGACCAGGGAAGCCCTCATCCTCGTCAGCTTCACAATGGACATGGCCTCAAAGAACAAAGGACAAAGAAAATTACAGCACAGGAACAGGCCCGTCGGCCCTCCCAGCCTGCGCCGATCCAGATCCTTTATCTAAACCTGTCGCCTATTTTCCAAGGATCTACTTCCCTCTGTTCCCCGCCCGTTCATATATCTGTCTAGATGCATCTTAAATGATGATATCGTGCCTGCCTCTACCACCTCCGCTGGCAAAGCGTTCCAGGCACCCACCACCCTCTGCGTAAAAAACATTCCACGCACATCTCCCTTAAACTTTCCCCCACTCACTTTGAAATCGTGACCCCTTGTAATTGACACCCCAAGTCTTGGAAAAAGCTTGTTGCTATCAATCCTGTCCATACCTCTCATAATTTTGTGGACCTCAATCAGGTCCCCCGTCAACCTCCGTCTTTCCAACGAAAACATTCCTAATCTACTCAACCTTTCTTCATAGCTAGCACCCTCCATACCAGGCAACATCCTGGTGAACCTCCTCTGCATCCTCTCTAAAGCATCCACATCCTTCTGGTAATGTGGCGACCAGAACTGCACGCAGTATTCCAAATGTGGCCTAACCAAAGTCCTATACAACTGTAACATGACCTGCCGACTCTTGTACTCAATACCCCGTCCGATGAAGGCAAGCATGCTGTATGCCTTCTTGACCACACTATCGACCTGCATTGCCACCTTCAGGGTACAATGGACCTGAACTCCCAGATATCTCTGTACATCAATTTTCCACAGGACTCATCCATTGACTGTATAGTCTGCTTTTGAATTGAATCTTCCAAAATGCATCACCTTGCATTTGCCTGGATTGAACTCCATCTCACATTTTTCTGCCCAACTCTCCAATCTATCCACACTTTGCTGTATTCTCTGACAGCCCTCCTCGTGTTATGGGAGAGGTGTTTTCAGAACCCCAAAATGTATGATGGAGTTCAACCAACCTCCCCCTTTAATGGATTGTTACTTTTGAAGCATACGGCTTGTTCCCCAGGTGTGGTATTACAATTATGGATACGTGGGTTTGTAAACAAAACAATGTTAATTCCATGAACCTAAATTAACCTTTCAAATAAACATTGGATCTGTTTATACCCCTTACGTCAAAGATAACCCTGAAAATAATACAACACTAAATAATTCCTCAAAATCCTTCAAACATCCAAAAGACTTCACCTGTAACAACAGACATGAGGTTACATTCAATATATTTATATGTTTGGATTTCCAGACATCCACAGACCCGCTCTGTGTTTTCTTCCTGCAGCTCTTTGCAAAACACACAGACACTCCCAGTTTTCTCCTCAAACTTGGCTTTTTCCTTTCAAGTAGCACACAGCCACTCCCAGCTTTCTCCTCAAACTGGCTTTCTCCTTTCACGCATCTCAGCCAGCCAGGCACTTTTTAGCTGCTCTCTCCCAAAACTGAAACTAAAAACTGCAAAATGGCTGAGCTAAAGCCGAACTCCACCCACACTCTGACATCACTGCATTTCTTAAAGGTACATTGCTTAAACATCCATTTCTTAAATGCATTCTCACATGACACCTCCCCTCAAGAAAAAAACATAAACCACCAACTTCAAGATGGTTTCATTTTTCACTTTTGCACCATCCACTAAGAAATGTACACAGTAAATAGACCTTTTCGTTTTTTTAAAAAACACACGCAAACAGGTATAATAATACAGTCAATTTTTCTTTGTTCTTCTTCCTCCAACCGAATTCCTTCTCGATTGACAGTCTCTTTGAACAAAGTCTCTGCATGATCCATCCATTCCTCTACTCCTCGGCAATTCTCTTTAAAGTTAGATACTTCAGTTCGATCTGATCACAGAGTCCCTTGCAATTCTCCAATACAGGAGAATTGGTGATCACAGCTTTCAGGCAGTCAAATGCCTGTTGAAAGTCCGCTGTCCATTGAATTTTTTAACGTTTCTTTAGCAAGTCCATCAGTGGAGCAACCACGCTACAAATCTTTTGCACAAAGGTTCGATCAAATTCATTCATGCTAAGAGATCGTATTATTTCCCTTCGTCTTGAGGATATCGGAAACTTCGCAAGGAAAGTGATTTTAGCTTCCCCAAATTCACTTTCTGCTAGGTTCATCATCAAACCCACCACCTGAAGTCGATCGAAGAACTCCATACGATGTTTTAAATGTTCTTTCCATGTCTGGAAGTTGGAAATAAAAGCAGATTGTCCCACTTTCTCAATGCAATCCTTCAAACGTGGGATAGGGTAAGAGTCCGTTCTTGTAACTGCATTCCCCTTTCTATAGTCCACACACAACCATTGGGTACAGCCTGATTTAGGTACCATCACTATGGGTGAGCTCCATTGGCTGGAACCCACTTCAATTATGCCATTTTTAAACATACTCTCAACCTCTCTGTTAACCTGTGCCAATTTTAAAGGATTAAGTCTTTTCTGGATGTTGTTTGATAGGAACAGCATTTCCCACATCTACATCAGATAAAACAATTTTAGTACTTCCCAATTTATCTCTACAAACTTGCCCATGTGATACCAATAACTCTTTCAGGTCAGTTCGTTTTTCCTCTGGAAGGTAACTTAACAATTCATCCCAATTTTTAAGAACATCCTCATTTTCCAAATTAATTTGAGATCTGTCAAATTCACAGTCATCTGGATTTGGTTCGTCACTTTGAGTTAGAATCATTAAAACCTCCTTTTTCTCTCCTTCCCTTTCAAAGTACCTTTTAAGCATATTCACATGACACACTCGGTGAGTCTTCCTTCTGTCTGGTGTTTTTACCACATAACTCACCTCACTTAATTTCCTTTCCATCTGATATGGTCCACAAAACCTAGCTTTTAAAGGCTCACCTACCACTGGTAACAACACTAAAACTTTATCCCCACTGGCAAAACTACGAACTTTGGATTTCTTGTCTGCTACCCGTTTCATCACATTTTGTGCAACTTTCAAATGTTGTCTAGCCAATTCACCTGCTCGATTTAATCGTTCCCTAAAATTTAACACGTAATCCAATAGTGTAATTTCCGATTTCTCACCCACCAATTTTTCCTTCATCAATTTAAGTGGTCTTCTTACCTCATGACCAAAAATTAGTTCAAAAGGACTAAATTTGGTAGACTCATTAGGTGCATCCCTAATTGCAAACAATACGAATTGGATTCCTTTATCCCAATCCTCTGGATAATCTTGACAATAAGCCCTCAACATTGTCTTTCATGTCTGATGCCACCTTTCTAATGCTCCCTGCGATTCTGGATGGTACGCAGTTGATTTAAATTGTTTTATTCCTAAGCTATCCATTACTGCTTTGAATAACTTTGGAGTAAAATCCGATCCTTGATCCGATGGAATTTCTGTGGGTAGTCCATATCTAGTAAAGAATTTAAGTAACTCCTCCACAATCCTGTTAGCTGTAATATTACATGCTGGAATAGCCTCTGGAAACCTAGTAGACACATCCATTATAGTCAAAAGATATTGATTCCCACTTCTGGTTTTAGGAAGCGGTCCCACACAATCAATTAGGACCCTCGTAAACGGTTCCTCAAATGCTGGAATGGGTATTAAGGGCGCTGGTTTTATCCCTGCTTGAGGTTTCCCCATCACTTGACATGTCGGACATGATTGACAAAATGTAACGACATCTTTATGTAGTCCAGGCTCGTCAAAATGTTTCTGGATTTTAGCTTGAGTTTTCCTTATTCCCAAATGACCTCGTACTGGTACCTCATGTGCAACTCGCAACACCTCCTTTCTATACCCTACTGGCAATACTACTTGATGAACATCTGCCCACTTTTCATCCGCCTGCATATGTACAGGTCTCCATTTTCTCATCAAGACATCACTTTTATGGTAATAACACTCTGGTATACTCTCAGATTCCTCTTCCGTATATGCTTTCTGACATATCCGTTTTATTTCTACATCTTTCTGTTGTAACTCCGCCAATTTTCCTGAACTAAAAATATCCACCTCATCCTCCACCTGTTCTTATTCTTTTTCAACCAGCTGATCAAAAATCGTTTCTGACAATTGCACTTCAACTTCATCTTCACTCTTTGTCTTGTCTTAACCTGTGACTTTGCGACCTTGTTACTACACAATCCAGAAAAATCCCAGGATATTCATCCTTCAACCCTTCAGTTGTCTGATTTTCCACTGGCTTATCAACCACAGTAGGCATCACTCCCACCTGCGATCCAGCTATATCATTACCCAAGATAAACTGTGTTCCTGGACAAGATAGTTTATCTATTACTCCTACTACCACTTCACCACTCTTCACTGGACTTTCCAACCTTACCTCACATAATGGAACGCTACTCCTCTCATCCTGAATTCCACATATCACCACCTTTTCTGGCAACATTCTTCCCAAACTACATAATTCCTCATCTCTTACCATTAAAGATTGACAAGCTCCTGTATCTCTTAAAATTGAGGCTTCTTTCCCTTCTCCTCCTGATACACATGAGTAAACTTTACCCACACAAGTAAATTCTTTAAAGACATCTGGCACCTTCTTGACAATTACTTCTTGAACAAGCTGTGCAATCGTTTGCACCTCCTTCGCTTCCCTTGGCCTTTCCTTTACCACTCTAACAAATCCCACTGTCTTGTCCTGTTTTACCACATCAGCCTTCCCAGTGCTTTTCTTCAACCACCAACACTGTGACTTTACATGGCCTAGTTTATTACGGTGAAAACATTTAAAACTTTTCATTTCTTCTCCACCCTGCTGGATTTCTTTTTAAATCTGAGGTACACTCTCTTTATTGTCTCCCATCAGATCACCTTTACCTTTACCACTTGAGTATTTCTCATGTCCCCAGTTTCTATCCCTCACCGGCTGAAACTGATGTCAGAAACCAATCTTTGATTTATGAACTAATTCATAATCATCTGCCATTTCTGCTGCTAATCTTGCAGTTTTAACCCTCTGCTCTTCCACATGAGTTCTCACTACATCAGGAATTGAATTTTTAAACTCCTCCAAAAATATAATTTCTCTGAGAGCTTCATACGTTTGGTCTATTTTCAAAGCCCTTATCCACCTATCAAAATTACTCTGTTTGAGCCTTTCAAACTCCATGTATGTTTGACCAAATACTTTCCTTAAATTTCTAAACCTTTGTCTGTAAGCTTCAGGCACTAGCTCATATGCACTTAAGATGAATTTCTTCACCTCCTCATATGTTCCAGATACCTCCTCTGGTAGTGATGCAAACACTTCACTAGCCCTACCTACCAGCTTTGTTTGAATCAGTAATACCCACATGTCCTATGGCCATTGCATTTGTTTAGCTACCTTCTCAAATGAAATGAAAAAGGCTTCTACCTCCTTCTCGTCAAACCTTGGCAATGCTTGGACATATTTAAATAGATCCCCACCACATCTTTGACTTTGACGCTCTGTCTCATTATCATCATCCATCTCCTCCAACTGTACGTGTCCCTCTGCCAATTTTAACTGATTTTCATGTTTCAGAGCCATTTTCCAAAGTTCAAACTCTCTCTCTTTTTCCCTTTCCTCTCTATCTCTTTCTTTGTTTCTTTCTTCTCTCTCCTTTTCTTTTTCCTCTCTATCTTTCTTTTTCTTTCACTGCATATTCAAGCCGCTTTAATTCTTTTTCATGTTCAAGTTGCTTTATTTCTTTTTCATGTTCAAATTGCTTAATCTGCAACTGGAGCTTCACCATATCTAATGAGCCAGAATGTATCACAGGCAAACGTAAATGCGCAGATACCGCGGTAAGGACCTCGGCTTTTCGTATTTTGCTCGGCATTGTTAACTGCAATGGTTCTGCGAAACCTAACAGTCTGTTTTTAGTCTCTGTCCGTAAGGTATCAGGGGCGAGATTCACCGACCCCTCGCCGGGTTGGAGAATCGCCGGGGGCTGACGTGAATCCCACCCCCGCCGGTTGCCGAATTCTCCGGCACCGGAGATTTGGCGGAGGCGGGAATCGCGCCGCGCCGGTTGGCGGGTCCCCCTGGCGATTCTCCGGCCCGGATGGGCCGAAGTCCCGCTGCTAGAATGCTTGTCCCGCCGGCGTGGATTAAACCACCTCTCTTACCGGCAGGACAAGTCGGCGTGGGCGGGCTCCAGGGTCCTGGGGGGGGTGCGGGGTGATCTGGCCCCAGGGGGTGCCCCCACGGTGGCCTGGCCCGCGATTGGGGCCCACCGATCCGCAGGCGGGCCTGTGCCGTGGGGGCACTCTTTTCCTTCCGCCTTCGCCACGGCCTCCACCATGGCGGAGGCAGAAGAGACCCCCTCCACTGCGCAGGCGCGGGGATGCCGTGAGCGGCCACTGACGCTCCCGTGCATGCGCCACCCGGCAATGTCATTTCCGCGCCAGCTGGCGGGGCACCAAAGGCCTTTCCCGCCAGCTGGCGGGGCGGAAATCAGTCCGGCGTGGGCCTAGCCCCTCAAGGTTAGGGCTGGGTCGCTCAAGATGCGGAGACTTTCGCACCTTTGGGGCAGCGCGATGCTGGACTGATTTGCGCCGTTTTTGGCCCCGGTCGGCGGACAACGCACCGATTACGGAGAATTCCGCCCCCGTGTCCACTCCCAAAAGTTTCTGAGTCTTGGAAAATGCCATTGTTCACAACACTCTCCCCACATAAACTAAAATACCACACCGGAAAAGCAACAATCCTTCACTGTCTTTAAGTTCACAAAAGCCAATCCAATAGATAGACTTTTATCCCCCTCGAGCCCCCAATTGTTATGTGAGAGGTGTTTTCAGAACTCCAAAATGTATCATGGAGTTCAACCAATCTCCCCCTTTAATGGATTGTTGCTTTTAGAACATAGAACATAGAACGATACAGCGCAGTACAGGCCCTTCGGCCCACGATGTTGCACCGAAACAAAAGTCATCTAACCGACACTATACCATTATCATCCATATGCTTATCCAATAAACTTTTAAATGCCCTCAATGTTGGCGAGTTCACTACTGTTGCAGGTAGGGCATTCCACGGCCTCACCACTCTTTGCGTAAAGAACCTACCTCTGACCTCTGTCCTATATCTATTACCCCTCAGTTTAAAGCTATGTCCCCTCGTGCTAGCCATTTCCATCCGCGGGAGAAGGCTTTCACTGTCCACCCTATCTAACCCCCTGATCATTTTGTATGCCTCTATTAAGTCTCCTCGAAACCTTCTTCTCTCGAATGAAAACAACCTCAAGTCCATCAGCCTTTCCTCATAAGATTTTCCCTCCATACCAGGCAACATCCTGGTAAATCTCCTCTGCACCCGCTCCAAAGCTTCCACGTCCTTCCTATAATGCGGTGACCAGAACTGTACGCAGTACTCCAAATGCAGCCGTACCAGAGTTTTGTACAGCTGCAACATGACCTCATGACTCCGGAACTCAATCCCTCTACCAATAAAGGCCAACACTCCATAGGCCTTCTTCACAACCCTATCAACCTGGGTGGCAACTTTCAGGGATCTATGTACATGGACACCTAGGTCCCTCTGCTCATCCACACTTCCAGGAACTTTACCATTAGTCAAATATTCCGCATTCCTGTTATTCCTTCCAAAGTGAATCACCTCACACTTCTCTACATTAAACTCCATTTGCCTCTCAGCCCAGCTCTGCAGCTTATCTATGTCCCTCTGTAACCTGCTACATCCTTCCGCACTGTCTACAACACCACCGACTTTAGTGTCGTCTGCAAATTTACTCACCCACCCTTCTGCACCCTCCTCTAGGTCACTGATAAAAATGACAAACAGCAACGGCCCCAGAACAGATCCTTGTGGTACGCCACTTGGAACTGAACTGCATTCTGAACATTTCCCATCAACCACCACCCTCTGTCTTCTTTCAGCCAGCCAATTTCTGATCCACATCTCTAAATCACCCTCAATCCCCATCCTCCGTATTTTCTGCAATAGCCTACCGTGGGGAACCTTATCAAACGCTTTACTGAAATCCATATACACCACATCAACTGCTCTACCCTCGTCTACCTGTTGAGTCACCTTCTCAAAGAACTCGATAAGGTTTGTGAGGCATGACCTACCCTTCACAAAGCCATGCTGGCTATCCCTGATCATATTATTCCTATCTAGATGATTATAAATCTGGTGTCTAATAATCCCCTCCAAGACTTTACCCACAACAGACGTGAGACTCACCGGTCTATAGTTGCCAGGGTTGTCTCTTCTCCCCTTTTTGAACAAAGGGACCACATTTGCTATCCTCCAGTCCTCTGGCACTATTCCTGTAGCCAATGATGACATAAAAATCAAAGCCAAAGGCCCAGCAATCTCTTCCCTGGCTTCCCAGAGAATCCTAGGATAAATCCCATCAGGCCCCGGGGACTTATCTATTTTCAGCCTGTCCAGAATTGCCAACACCTCTTCCCTATGTACCTCAATGCCATCTATTCTAATAGCCTGGGTCTCGGCATTCTCCTTCACAACATTATCTTTTTCCTGAGTGAATACTGACGAAAAATATTCATTTAGTATCTCGCCTATCTCTTCAGACTCCACACACAACTTCCCATCCCTGTCCTTGACTGGCCCTACTCTTACCCTAGTCATTCTTTTATTCCTGACATACCGATAGAAAGCTTTTGGGTTTTCCTTGATCCTACCTGCCAAATACTTCTCATGTCCCCTCCTTGCTCGTCTTAGCTCTCTCTTTAGATCCTTCCTCGCTACCTTGTAACTATCAATCGCCCCAACTGAAACTTCACACCTCATCTTCACATAGGCCTCCTTCTTCCTCTTAACAAGAGATTTCACTTCTTTGGTAAACCACGGTTCCCTCACTCGACGCCTTCCTCCCTGCCTGACCGGTACGTACTCATCAAGAACACGCAGTAGCTGTTCCTTGAACAAGCTCCACTTATCCAGTGTGCCCAACACTTGCAGCCTACTTCTCCAACCTATCCCCCCCAAGTCATGTCTAATGGCATCATAATTGCCCTTCCCCCAGCTATAACTCTTGCCCTGCGGTGTATACATATCCCTTTCCATCACTAACGTAAATGTTACCGAATTGTGGTCATTGTCCCCAAAGTGCTCTCCTACCTCCAAATCCAACACCTGGCCTGGTTCATTACCCAAAACCAAATCCAAAGTGGCCTCGCCTCTTGTTGGCCTGTCAACATATTGTGTCAGGAAACCCTCCTGCACACATTGTACAAAAAACGACCCATCTAATGTACTCGAACTATATCTTTTCCAGTCAATATTTGGAAAGTTTAAGTCTCCCATAATAACTACCCTGTTACTTTCGCTCTTTTCCAGAATCATCTTCGCCATCCTTTCCTCTACATCCCTAGATCTATTTGGAGGCCCATAGAAAACTCCCAACAGGGTGACCTCTCCTTTCCTGTTTCTAACCTCAGCCCATACTACCTCGGAAGAAGAGTCCCCATCTAACATCCTCTCCGCCACCGTAATACTGCTCTTGACTAGCAGCGCCACACCTCCCCCTCTTTTGCCTCCTTCTCTGAGCTTACTAAAACACATAAACCCCGGAACCTGCAACATCCATTCCTGTCCCTGCTCTATCCATGTCTCCGAAATGGCCACAACATCGAAGTCCCAGGTACTAACCCATGCTGCCAGTTCCTCTACCTTATTTCGTATACTCCTGGCATTGAAGTGGACACACTTCAAACCACCTACCTGAACACTGGCACCCTCCTGCGAAGTCAAATCTGTGCTCCTGACCTCTATACTCTCATTCTCCCATACCCTAAAACTACAATCCAGGTTCCCATGCCCCTGCTGCATTAGTTTAAACCCCCCCAAAGAGCACTAACAAATCTCCCCCCACCAGGATATTTGTGCCCCTCAGGTTCAGATGTAGACCATCCTGTCTGTAGAGGTCCCACCTTCCCCAGAAAGAGCCCCAGTTATCCAGAAATCTGAATCCCTCCCGCCTGCACCATTCCTGTAGCCACGTGTTTAATTGCTCTCTCTCCCTATTCCTCGTCTCATTATCACGTGGCACGGGCACCAACCCAGAGATAACAACTCTGTTTGTTCTCGTTCTGAGCTTCCACCCTAGCTCCCTGAAAGCCTGCCTGACATCCTTGTCCCCTTTCCTACCTATGTCGTTAGTGCCAATGTGGACCACAACTTGGGGCTGCTCCCCCTCCCCTTAAGGACCCGGAAAACACAATCCGAGACATCACGTACCCTTGCACCTGGGAGGCAACATACCAAACGTGAGTCTCTCTCGCTCCCACAAAATCTCCTATCTGTGCCCCTGACTATCGAGTCCCCAATTACTAATGCTCTGCTCCTCTCCCCCCTTCCCTTCTGAGCAACAGGGACAGACTCCGTGCCAGAGGCCCGTACCCCATGGCTTACCCCTGGTAAGTCGTCCCCCCCACAAGTATCCAAAGCGGTATACTTGTTACTCAGGGGAACGACCGCAGGGGATCCCTGCACTGACTGCTTCTTCCCAGTCCCTCTTACAGTTACCCATCTATCTCCAATCTTTGGTGTAACTAACTCCCTGAAGCTGCTATCTATGACCCCATCTGCCTCCCGAATGATCCGAAGTTCATCCAACTCCAGCTCCAGTTCCCTAACGCGGTCTTGGAGGAGCTGGAGATGGCTGCACTTCCTGCAGGTAAAATCAGCAGGTACTCTAACGGCATCCCTCACCTCAAACATCCTGCAGGAGGAACATTGCACTCCCTTCCCTGCCATCCCTCTAACTTCCAACCAAGATCTGGCTAATAAATAAAAACATTTTAAAAGGAAGAAAAAATAAGAATATAATATGGCACTTACCTCACACCAATGGGTTTTATTATTAGGTTAGAGGAGGAGGGCGGGTGGGAGACACTACACGTGTAGTGACTCGGGTTTCCTCTCCACCAGAATTTATTGGTGTGGGGGGGGGGGGGCCGCGGGGTTGGGGGGAACCTTCCCAGAAGTCCGCGGGTCGAACTTCCGGTTCGAACTTCCGGTTCCCGCCTTAAAAAATAAAATAAAAAAAATAAAACAGAAAAGAACAGAAACAGAAATGGGACCAGGTAAGTGTTTCAAACTCAAATACTCACCCACCGGCAGCCCCCGCACGCCGCTCCGGCCGAAACTCCAAGCAGTGCTCCTGCAAGGTAAGTGATTTTAAACTCAAATACTCACCCACCGGCAGCCCCTGCACACCGCTCCCGCCGAAACTCCAAGTGCTGCTCCTGCAAGGTATGTGTTTCAAACTCAAATACTCACCCACCGGCAGCCCCCGCACTCCGCTCCCGCCGAAACTCCAAGCGCTGCTCCTGCAAGGTAAGTGATTTTAAACTCAAATACTCACCTACCGGCAGCCCCCGCACGCCGCTTCCGCCGAAACTCCAAGTGCTGCTCCTGCAAGGCAAGTGACTCCAAACTCAAATACTCACCCACCGGCAGCCCCCGCACTCCGCTCCCGCCGAAACTCCAAGTGCTGCTCCTGCAAGGTAAGTGATTTTAAACTCAAATACTCACCTACCGGCAGCCCCCGCATTCCACTCCCGCCGAAACTCCAAGTGCTGCTCCTGCAAGGTAAGTGTTTCAAACTCAAATACTCACCTACCGGCAGCCCCTGCACGCCGCTCCCGCCGAAACTCCAAGTGCTGCTCCTGCAAGGCAAGTGACTCCAAACTCAAATACTCACCCACCGGCAGCCCCCGCACTCCGCTCCCGCCGAAACTCCAAGTGCTGCTCCTGCAAGGTAAGTGATTTTAAACTCAAATACTCACCCACCGGCAGCCCTCGCACACCGCTCCCGCCGAAACTCCAAGTGCTGCTCCTGCAAGGTAAGTGTTTCAAACTCAAATACTCACCTACCGGCAGCCCCCGCACTCCACTCCCGCCGAAACTCCAAGTGATGCTCCTGCAAGGTAAGTGATTTTAAACTCAAATACTCACCTACCAGCAGCCCCCACACTCCGCTCCCGCCGAAACTCCAAGCGCTGCTCCTGCAAGGTAAGTGATTTTAAACTCAAATACTCACCTACCGGCAGCCCCCGCACTCCACTCCTGCCGAAACTCCAAGTGCTGCTCCTGCAAGGCAAGTAACTCCAAACTCAAATACTCACCGACCGGCAGCCCCCGCACTCCGCTCCCGCCGAAACTCCAAGTGCTGCTCCTGCAAGGTAAGTGATTTTAAACTCAAATACTCACCCACCGGCAGCCCCCGCACGCCGCTCCCGCCGAAACTCCAAGTGCTGCTCCTGCAAGGTAAATGATTTTAAACTCAAATACTCACCTACCGGCAGCCCCTGCACTCCGCTCCCGCCGAAACTCCAAGTGCTGCTCCTGCAAGGCAAGTGACTCCAAACTCAAATACTCACCCACCGGCAGCCCCCGCACTCCGCTCCCGCCGAAACTCCAAGTGCTGCTCCTGCAAGGTAAGTGTTTCAAACTCAAATACTCACCCATCGGCAGCCCCCGCACTCCGCTCCCGCCGAAACTCCAAGTGCTGCTCCTGCAAGGCAAGTGACTCCAAACTCAAATATTCACCCACCGGCAGCCCCTGCACGCCGCTCCCGCTAAATTCTAAGTGCTGCTCCTGCAAGGTAAGTGATTTTAAACTCAAATACTCACCTACCGGCAGCCCCTGCACGCCGCTTCCCAGAAGTCCGCGGGGCGAACTTCCGGTTCGAACTTCCAGTTCCTGCCTTAAAAAATAAAATAAAAAAAACAAAAAACAGAAAAGAACAGAAACAGAAACGGGACCAGGTAAGTGTTTCAAACTCAAATACTCACCCACCGGCAGCCCCCGCACGCCGCTCCAGCCGAAACTCCAAGCACTACTCCTGCAAGGTAAGTGATTTTAAACTCAAATACTCACCTACCGGCAGCCCCCGCACTCCACTCCCGCCGAAACTCCAAGTGATGCTCCTGCAAGGTAAGTGATTTTAAACTCAAATACTCACCTACCAGCAGCCCCCACACTCCGCTCCCGCCGAAACTCCAAGCGCTGCTCCTGCAAGGTAAGTGATTTTAAACTCAAATACTCACCTACCGGCAGCCCCCGCACTCCACTCCTGCCGAAACTCCAAGTGCTGCTCCTGCAAGGCAAGTAACTCCAAACTCAAATACTCACCGACCGGCAGCCCCCGCACTCCGCTCCCGCCGAAACTCCAAGTGCTGCTCCTGCAAGGTAAGTGATTTTAAACTCAAATACTCACCTACCGGCAGCCCCTGCACTCCGCTCCCGCCGAAACTCCAAGTGCTGCTCCTGCAAGGTAAGTGATTTTAAACTCAAATACTCACCTACCGGCAGCCCCTGCACGCCGCTCCCGCTGAAATTCTAAGTGCTGCTCCTGCAAGGTAAGTGATTTTAAACTCAAATACTCACCTACCGGCAGCCCCCGCACTCCGCTCCCGCCGAAACTCCAAGTGCTGCTCCTGCAAGGTAAGTGACTCCAAACTCAAATACTCATCCACCGGCAGCGCCTGCACGCCGCTCCCGCCTAAATTCTAAGTGAAATTTTGAAGCACACGGCTTGTTCCCCAGGTGTGGTATTACAATTATGGACACGTGGGTTTGTAAACAAGACAATGTTTATTCCATGATCTCAAATTAACCTTTTAAATAAACATTGGGTCTCTTAACACCCCTTACTTCAAAGATAACCCTGAAAATAATACAACACTAAATAATTCCTCAAAATGTTCCTTTAAACATCCAAAAGACTTCACCTGTAACAACAGACATGAGGTTATATTCAATATATTTATAGTCTTTGGATTTGCAGACATCCACAGACCCACTCTGTGTTTTCTTCCTGCAGCTCTTTGCAAAACACACAGACACTCCCAGTTTTCTCCTCAAACTTGGCTTTCTCCTTTCAAGCAGCACACAGCCACTCCCCGCTTTCTCCTCAAACTGGCTTTCTCCTTTCACGCATCTCACAGCAAACCAGCCTGGCAACTTTTAGCTGCTCTCTCCCAAAACTGAAACTAAAAACTGCAAAATGGCTGAGCTAAAGCCCAGCTCCACTCACACTCTGACACCACTGCATTTGTTAAAGGTACATTGCTTAAACATTCATTTCTTAAAGGCACTCTCACATGACACTCGCTATCTGCAACTCCACCAATCTGAGTATCATCTGCAAACTTGCTAATCAGACCACCTATACTTTCGTCCAGATCATTTAAGTAGATCAGAAACAACAGTGGTCCGAGCAAGGATCCCTGTGGAACACCACTAGTCACCTTTCTCCATTTTGAGACATTCCCTTTCATCACTACTCTCTGTGTCCTGTTGCCCTGCCAGTTCTTTATCCATCTGGCTAGTACACCCTGAACCCCATGTGACTTCACTTTTTCCATCAACCTACCATGGGAAACTTTATCAAACTCCTTACTGAAGTCCATGGTATGTGACATCTACAGCCCCCCTTCCCTCATCAATTAACTTTGTCACTTCCTCAAAAAATTCTATTAGGTTTGTAAGACATGACCTTCCCTGCACAAAACCATGCTGCCTATCACTGATAAGTCTATTTTCTTCCAAATGTGAATAGGTCCTATCCCTTAGTATCTTCTCCGACAGTTTGCCTACCACTGACGTCAAGCTCACAGGTCTATAATTCCCTGGATTATCCCTGCTACCCTTCTTAAACAAAGGGACAACATTTGCAATTCTCCAGTCCTGCGGGATCTCACCCGTGCTCAAGGATGCTGCAAAGATATTTGTTAATAACGGCCTCGTCCGTCATTACCCTCTTCCCCAAGCGCCACCCGTTTCCCATGTCCCCTTCCCATCCCTCTGCCTTCCCCTCTCCCCTTCACAATCCTCCACCCTCCCCCCCCTCACCCCCATTTCCTACCCTCCCAGGGTCTGTGTAACATCACTCCAGGGTGATGGGACTTTGTCGGCACTGACTGTGGGTCACGGTCAAGGGCAGAGGGTGATAATAACCCGCAGAGAGCTGAGCACTCATGCTCCTCATTCAATACCATAGTCTGACCCCAGCCTGTCTGCTGAGTGCCCATCATCTTCACGTGGTGTGTTTGGGGGGGGGGGGGGGGGGGGGGGGGGGGGGGCAGGAGGCGGGCTAGGAGACCAGGACATTCAGGTCTGGGGAGATGGGACATGGGATTGGTGCTTGGCCCGTATTGAAGAAGAAAGTGCCAGAGGTGTCATATTGGTCGAGGTCAACAGATTTTAATGATTTAGAGAAGTGTGCCCAGCTGCCAACTATCCTGATGATGCCACCTTACTCCCCCCACCACTCCCAGACCCAATCCCCCACACCAAAGCACAGGGCTAAATCGCTGGCTTTGAAAGCAGACCAAGGCAGGCCAGCAGCACGGTTCGATTCCCGTAACAGCCTCCCCGAACAGGCGCCGGAATGTGGCGACTCGGTGCTTTTCACAGTAACTTCATTTGAAGCCTACTAGTGACAATAAGCGATTTTCATTTCATTCCAATGTACCCTCCTCCATCTTATCCCCATCCCCTTCCTCTCCCCCAGTGCCTTCTCTGTGATCCTTGCCATGCTTAGCATTCCGTGCTCTAATGTTGCGTCTAGGTGCTTCCCAGCATGCACACCAGAGGTGGAGGCAGCCTGCTGCTTACCACGTCTCATAGCCTTCGATGCGGGTGTCCTCTAGAGGCTCTAGGGCCAGTAGGCCCCGCTGCCCTTGCCAGCGGCACATGCCCCGCTGTGCTGCACATTTCCGGTTCCTGACTGCGAGATGTGCCGTTGTCAAGAGGGGTGGAACGCAGGGGAGGTGCTGGCCACAGTCACTACTCTGTAGGATGCCTGCAGGTTGATACCCAGTGTCCCCTCCTCCCGGTCAATGTCAATAAAGCCCTCAGGTTCATTTCGGCATGGAGGCATTGTCTGCATCAGCTCCGGGTAAACCTGTTCCAGAGGCTCAGCATCTGGCTGGGACCCAGCTGGGTCCTGTGATCCAGCAGACCTCCGG
Source organism: Scyliorhinus torazame (assembly GCF_047496885.1). Taxonomy (NCBI): domain Eukaryota; kingdom Metazoa; phylum Chordata; class Chondrichthyes; order Carcharhiniformes; family Scyliorhinidae; genus Scyliorhinus; species Scyliorhinus torazame. The sequence goes on from NC_092707.1 coordinate 38,900,112, forward strand.
ATGGGCTGGCGCTTTCTGCTGCAGGTCCTCTGGGAAAATGGACATAGGGACAGTGGGAGGATGGGTGCGAACTCTGAACTGCTGCGATTAGCCTCGGTGACTCTGGATCAGTCTCGGCCTCGAACACTCTCAACTGCATCGACGACCGTATTCCTCAACGGGCACGAGACGTCCTGCCTAATCAACTCTGGGAGCACGGAGAGCTTCATACACTCTGACATGGTAAGGCGCTGTTCTCTCCTCATCCACCCCATTAATCAAAAAACCTCCCTGGCTTCCGGTTCACACTCAGTGGAGATAAAGGGGTTTTGTATAGCAAACCTCAGTCCAGGGAATGGAGTTCAAAAATTTCCGTCTCTACGTCCTTCCCCACCTCTGCGCGGCTGCACTCCTGGGTTTAAACTTCCATTGTAACCTTCAAAGTCTGACGTTCAAATTCGGCGGCCCTATACCCCCCTTACTGTCTGCGGCCTCGCGACCCTTAAGGTCGACCCGCCTTCCCTGTTTGCGAACCTCACCCCGGATTGCAAACCCGTCGCCACCAGGAGCAGATGCTACAGTGCCCAGGACCGGATCTTTATTAGGTCAGAGGTCCAAAGGCTACTGAGGGAAGGGGTCATTGAAGCCAGTAACAGCCCCTGGAGAGCTCAAGTAGTGGTGGTAAAGACCGGGGAGAAGCATAGGATGGTCATCAACTACAGTCAGACCATCAACCGGTTTACGCAGCTGGACGCGTACCCTCTCCCACGCTTATCCGACCTGGTAAACAGGATCACGCATTATAAGGTCTTCTCCACGATGGATGTTAAGTCCGCCTACCACCAGCTCCCCATCCGCACTAGTTACCGCAAGTACACTGCCTTTGAGGCAGGTGGGCGGCTCTACCACTTCTTAAGGGTTCCCTTCGGTGTCACCAACGGGGTCTCGGTCTTCCAGCGAGAGACGGACTGAATGGTTGACCGGTACGGTTTACGGGCAACATTCCCGTATCTCGATAATGTCACCATCTGCGGCCATGACCAGCAGGACCACGACACCAACCTCCGAAAATTTCTCCAGACCGCAAAAATCCTTACATACAACAAGGATAAATGCGTGTTTAGCACCGACCGCCTAGCCATCCTCGGCCACGTAGTGCGAAATGGAGTTATAGGCCCCGACTCTGAACGCATACCCCCTTATGGAGTTCCCCCTCCCTCACTGCTCCAAGGCCCTGAAACGTTGCCTAGGGTTTTTTAGCTACTACGCCCAGTGGGTTCCCAACTACGTGGACAAGGCCCGTCCCCTGATCCAATCCACAGCTTTTCCCCTGTCGACAGAGGCCCACCAGGCCTTCAGCCGCATCAAAGCAGACATTGCAAAGGCTACGATGCACGCCATTGACGAGTCCCTCCCCTTCCAGGTCGAGAGCGATGCGTCCGACGTAGCTCTGGCGGCCACCCTCAACAAAGCGGGCAGACCCATGGCCTTCTTCTCACGTACCCTGCATGCTTACGAAATCCGCCACTCCTCAGTCGAAAAGGAGGCTCAGGCCATAGTAGAAGCTGTGCGACATTGGAGGCTTTACCTGGCCAACATGAGATTCACTCTCCTCACTGACCAACGGTCGGTTGCTTTCATGTTTGATGATGCACAGCGGGGCAAGCTAAAAAACGACAAGATCTTGCGGTGGAGGATCGAACTCTCCACCTACAACTACGAGATCTTGCATCGTCCCGGGAAGCTAAACGAGCCTCCTGACGCCCTGTCCTGCAGCACATATGCCACCGCACAAGTGGATCGCCTCCGAGCCCTCCACGAGGACCTCTGCCACCCGGGATCACTCGCTTTTTCCATTTTGTCAAGACCCGCAACCTGCCCCACTCCATCGAGGAAGTCAGGACAGCCACCAGGGACTGCCAAATCTGCGCGGAGTGCAAACCGCACTTCTACCGACCAGAGAAAGCACACCTGATAAAGGCTTCCCGTCCCTTTGGGTGAACGCCTCAGCATGGACTTCAAAGGCCCCCTCCCCTCCACCGACCGCAACACGTACTTCCTGAACGTGTTGACGAGTACTCCCGTTTCACATTCGCCATCCCCTGCCCCGACATGACCGCAACCACCGTTATGAGCGACGAACTGCGTCACTTCCTGCTCAGCAAGGGCATCGTCTCGAGCAGGACGACCAGTTACAACCCCTGGGGTAACGGACAGGTAGAGAGGGAGAACGGAACGGTCTGGAAGACTGGCCCTATGGTCCAGGAACCTCCCAGTCTCCCGCTGGCAAGAAGTCCTCCCGGATGCCCTCCACTCCATCCGGTCACTGCTTTGTATGACCACCAATTGGACACCTCACAAACGTCTCCTTGTCTTCCCTAGGAAGTCCTCCTCTGGGACCTCGCTCCCGACCTGGCTGGCAGCAACCAGACCCATCCTGATCCGAAAACACGTGCGGGTGCACAAGTCGGACCCCTTGGTTGAGAGGGTCCATCTGCTCCATGCTAACCCCCAGTACGCCTACGTGGCGTACCCAGACGGCCGACAAGATACAGTCTCCCTACGGGATCTGGCGTCCGCCGGAACCCCATGCACATCCCAGCCACCAGTCCCACCCTCCCCTCCACCGCAGCACCTTACAGGAGGATCGATCCTTCCACCGGCCCCGTCTTGGCCCCCCCCAACCCACCAACGCCCCCCACAGGCACTCCCTTCCCAGGTCATCCGTTTTCCCCACCAGCGCCATCTAGGGGTGCCGAAGCTGCTATGGAGATCGAAGCCACGCTCCCGGAGTCACAGATGCCCGAGCCTCCACCGGAGTCACCACCTAAGCTCCGACGATCACAGAGGAGGACCAGGGCCCCCGATCGACTGATTGCTTCATTTTAATTGTAAACTGTAAATATAAACCATCAAATGTACATACCTATCAGAATTGTAAATAGTTACTAAACACTGTACGGAGGTATTACGGTACCTCCATAACTAATTATACCATGTTGCCATGTTTTGTAGTTTCAGGCCACCACCCCCGCCGGACTCTTTTTTAACAGGGGGTGAATGTGGTATTATAGGTATTACGGTACGTGATAGGCTAAAGCACCATTGGTGGAAACTGTATGCTTTCTATTGGTTAGAATGTATGATAGCTCCGCCCTGCTAGGCGGGGTATAAGAACCCGTGCCGCCCCAGCAGCCTTCATTCTGTACCTGAGCTGCTAGGGGAAACATCTAGCTTATTAAAGCCTTCAGTTGGACTACAACCTCGCTTTAGTGGTCAATGATCGTGCATCATCGCGGTGACAACCTTGCCGGCCCAAGTGTCGGGAAGCCTGCACCAGTTCCCGCTTGCTACCACACTGAGAGACATTTTTGTTAAATCCCACCTGATAGCATTTCTCAACTTGGCTACAATGTGTTCAAAGTATAGTATTACTGGACAATATTTTCTCTAGTCAGTGGCTGGTGAAAGTTAAGCATTTTCATAAAAGAAGAGTTTTCCTCTAACATTTTGAGAGATGCAATATACCAGACCATTTAACAATAACGGCACAGTAGCACAGTTGTTTGTACTGTTGCTTCATGGCGCCAGAATCCCCGGTTCGATTCCCGGCTTGGGTCACTGTCTGTGTGGAGTTGTGATAGGGTTGTGAAGAAGGCCTATGGAGTGTTGGCCTTTATTGGTAGAGGGATTGAGTTCCGGAGTCGGGAGGTCATGTTGCAGCTGTACAGAACTCTGGTCCGACCGCATTTGGAGTATTGCGTACAGTTCTGGTCACCGCATTATAGGAAGGACGTGGAGGCTTTGGAGCGGGTGCAGAGGAGATTTACCAGGATGTTGCCTGGTATGGAGGGAAAATCTTATGAGGAAAGGCTGACGGACTTGAGGTTGTTTTCGTTGGAGAGAAGAAGGTTAAGAGGAGACTTAATAGAGGCATACAAAATGATCAGGGGGTTGGATAGGGTGGACAGTGAGAGCCTTCTCCCGCGGATGGATATGGCTGGCACGAGGGGACATAACTTTAAACTGAGGGGTAATAGATATAGGACAGAGGTCAGAGGTAGGTTCTTTACGCAAAGAGTAGTGAGGCCGTGGAATGCCCTACCTGCTACAGTAGTGAACTCGCCAACATTGAGGGCATTTAAAAGTTTATTGGATAAACATATGGATGATAATGGCATAGTGTAGGTTAGATGGCTTTTGTTTCGGTGCAACATCGTGGGCCGAAGGGCCTGTACTGCGCTGTATTGTTCTATGTTCTATGTTCTATGTTCTATGAGTCTGCACGTTCTCCCGTGTCTGCGTGGGTTTCTTCCGGGTGCTCCGGTTTCCTCCCACAAGTCCTGAAAGACGTGCTGTTCGGTGAATTGGACATTCTGAATTCTCCCTCTGTGTACCCGAATAGGCTCCAGAGTATGGCGACTAGGGGATTTTTGCAGTAACTTCATTACAGTGTTAATGTAAGCCTGCTTGTGACAATAAACATTATTATTAAAGATTATTATTATAATGATGCATTAAGAGCAATTAGGGATGGGCAATAAATGCTGGCCTTGCCAGCGACATCCACACCCATGAATGAACATATTTTTTTAAATGTTGTGGTGCTAGTGTTAGTACATTAGGTAGAATCCTTTGCAAGGAATAATTCACACCAGAGAAAGCCCAAATATTAAATTGCAGCAGTAAAGTGAAGAATTGTTTTTAAAACATTTTTTTATTCAGGATGTTTTCATTTCTTATACATAACAGAACATTCCATCAAACATTATACATTTCTCGTTATAATCACTTCATCCGCCATGCCACCTCACATACACCACAAAACCCGTCTCACCTTGGTATCTAAAACTTCTCTACCAGGTTCTCCAACTCTGCAATCTACATTCAATGAACAAGTCCCTAAACTTCTCTATCTCCTTCCATTCCCAATCCCTATATGTTGAATCCAACCCTGCTGGAATAAATCTATGGGGCTGGATTTTCGGTTTCAGCGGCTAAGTGCCGGCTGAAACGGAGAATTCGCAGGCTTTTTAAGGCGCGAAAATCAGCACCAAACTCTCACCGATTCCATGACTGTTGAGGGGCTAGCAGCGCCTTCGGGTGAAATCACAGTTCCTGCGCCGAAAACGGCCTGAGAATTGCGGGTCCCTGGCTGTGCATGCGCATAGCCACGACCTGCAGCAGTCGCGTCGTACAACATGGCGTCGGCCATGTGTGGACCCGACCTGCCATCCTCGACTCCACAGGTCACCCCCTGGCCACCCCCACCAATCCCCCCAGTCCTCGCGGAAGGCTTCCCAGCCAGCGGCACGGATTCCGGCCGGGTATTGCGGTGCTGGACCAGTCCGCAGCCACCATGCCGGATTCCCGACCGCTCAGACCACACGTCAACCGCGCGGTCAGGAACTCAGCCCCATTGGGGGCAGAGCATCACGGGAGGGCCTGCCAATGACGCACCAATGGCGTTGCAACGGTGTGCGGCGCGTGATGCGATTATGCCACTTCCGAGGGGGCGGAGCATGGTTGACCGGCGTCAAACCGGTGCCAGCCTCGATTTGGGCGATTACGATACCGGCGTCGGGCAACGGAGAATTCCGCCCCTGATTTCCACAAATCAGTGCCCATAACCACATGCCCTCCAGCTTAAAATGTTGCCTAAACTGATTCCAAACTCTTAATAAGGCAACCACCACTGAACTCGTAGAGTATTTGGTTGGCAAGAAAGGAAGCAAAGCCATCACTAGTCCCCTCAGGTTTGACCCTAGACACGAAGCCTCCGCCATCCGCCGCCCCCTGACCGATCCTTCCTCCACAATACATTTCTGAACCTTTTCCACATTTGGCGCCCAATAATAGTTCAGCAAATTCAGCAATACCAACCACCAAACCTCCCCACCCCACGCCCTGACCGCCTGACCCTCTGCAATAAGGCTTTCCGAATCCGAGTCACCTTACCTGCCCATATAAAGGCTGAAATTATCCTATTTTCCTTTCCAAAAAATGATTTAGGCAGGAAAACCGGGAGCTTTCATGTTTTCAGCTAACCCTGATAACAATGATAACAGAAGAACATCTCATCTCTTTAAATCCTTCTTCACTCCCTTTACCAAGTTGGCCACATTCAACTAATGCAGCAGTGCCCAGCAAAGCACCACCTGTATTCCCAGATACTGAAAAACGTGACCTGACCAACTGAAATGGCAACCTCTCCAGGCCCCTACCTTGTATCTGGCAACTTACAGGGAACACCTCACAATTCCCCACATTTAATTTATACCCCGGAAAAGCACCACATTTAGTCAACATCTCCATAATCCTACTTATACTACAAATCGGACCCGTCACATATGACAGCAAGTTGGCCACATGCAGAGACACTCGATGCTCCACACTCCCTCTCTATTCCCATCCATTCCGTTGATGCCCTAAGTGCCATTGCCAGCGGTTTAATCGGTTTAATGCAAAAAGCAACGGGGAAAGTGGACATCCCTGCCTTGATCCCTTGTGTAAACAAAAACACCCCGAACGTGTTGCGTTAGTGTGATTACTAGCCATGGGGACCCTGTACACCAATCTAATCTAGCCAATGAACCTCGGTCCAAAGTCAAACCACCCCAGTATCTCAAAGATACTCCCACTCAATCCGGTCAAACGCCTTCTCCGCATCCATGGATATTATCACCTCCGCTTCTTGACCCGTTGGAGGAGTCATCACCACATTCTGTAACCTCCTAATATTGGACAACATTTGTTGCCCCCACACAAACTCTGTCAGGTCTTCAGCTATCACGCCCCCGACACACAATACTCTCACCTTAGCCAACAATTTTGCAACTACGTTTAACAGTGATATCGGTTGATAACAACCACACTCTTCTGGATCCTTGTCCTTTTTTTAAATGAGCACAGTCAAGGCTTGTGCCAACGTGGGCGTGAGTTCGCTCCTGGCTAGCCAGTGATTGAACATTTCCATTAGATAGGGCCCCAACTCCATCACAAACTTTTTATAAAATTCCGCTGGGAATCTGTCTGGGTCCGGAGCCTTCTCAGACTGCTTTGAACCAATGTGCATCCTCCAGCCCAGGTTGGGCCCCTAGCATCTGCACTTTTCCCTCCTCCACCACTGGGAAATCAAAGCCATCCAAAAACTGTTCCATGTCCGAGTCCCCAGCCGAGATGCCCACCCACAGCTCTGACCTGTACAGCCCCCAATAAAAGGCCTCGAACACCCATTTTATCTTACCTGGGTGAGAAACCACCTACCCCCAGAGTCTGTTAGCCATCCAAACTCCCTTGAAGCCGCCTCAGCTGGTGTGCCAACAACCTACTGGCTTTCACCCCACGTTCATAAATCACCTCCCCCATATCTAGCACATCCCCCAGGTTTATAAAACGCCCCCTATACCCGGTGTAACTGACGAACCACCTTCCCCATCGAAAGCAGTTCAAACTCCATCTGGGATTCCTTCCTCTCCTTCAACAACTCCTCCACTGGGTTGGCCAAATACTCCTAATCCACTGGCAAAATGGCCTCCACCAAGCTCTGTCTTTCCATTGTGCCTTGATCGAGATTAGCCCCCCCCCCACCCCACCCCAACGACCGTCTTCAATGCCTCCAAAACGTGGAGGGTGAAACCTCTTCATTTCTACTGAACTTGACATATGAGCCTATAGCCGCTCCAATCTTCTTATCCGCCAAGATTTCCACATGCAGCCGCTGAGTGCCCCCTTCTCCACGCACAGATCCACAAAATGTGGCGCATGATCTAATCTAAAAATCGCTGAGTACCGATCCCACCACCCTTATCCTTAACACAAAAATCAATATGGATATACACTTGGTGAATAACCAACCAGCAGCAGAGATTCAGTTCCCGTACCAGCTGAGAATTCTGAATTCTCCCTCTGTGTACCCGAACAGGCGCCGGAATGTGGCGACTAGTGGCTTTTCACAGTAACTTCATTGCAGTGTTAATGTAAGCCTACTTGTGACAATAAAGATTATTTATTTATTTACATGCAAAAAAAGGAAAATTCCTTCCCCTCGGGCACTCAAACCTCCACAGATCCACCCCCTCCCCCGATCTGCTCCATAAACCTAAGCAATTCCTTCCCCACCCCCCGACACCTTTCGGGATTTGGGAACCGACCAGTCAAGCACACAATTAAAAGTCCCGCTCCCGCCAGAATCAACCGATCCAGATTCAAAATCCGGAACACTCGCCAACATCTTCTTCAAAAATTCCACATAATCCCAGTTAGGGACGTACACATTCACTACCACCACAGATGCCCTTCCAACCTCCCACTCACCATCACGTATCTTCCTCCAGATCCCCATTACTCGTGGAAAAAGCCACCCTTTTGTTGATAAGAACCGCAGCCCTTTTGTCTTTGTATCCAACCCCGAAAGGAACACTTGCCCCACCCACCCTTTCCTCAATCTCGTTTGGTCCTTAACCTTCAGGTGAGTCTCCTGCAGAAAGACTGCGTATGTATTTAAACTTTATGAATGGGCGAACACCTGAGACCTTTTAATTGGCCCATTCAGTCCCCTCACATTCCACGAGACCAGTCTGGTCAGGGGGCTCCAGAACAACCCCCCCCCTCCCCCCCCCCCCCACCACCACCACCACCACCACACACCACACACACACACACACACCCTGATCAGCCTTAAGTGGAAGCTGCAGCTATCACATGGTTATGGGTGACCAGAAAACACCCTTTGTACTTGCCATCTGCCAAAGGCAAATCAGAAGGATTTAGAGATTGTTAATAAACCTGTATGGCTACATTATGAAATGCACCTTCCGTGGACATTAAGTCCTGGGGTAGGACTCTAACCCAGAGCTTCTGGCAGTGAGGCAAGGATGTTTGTTACCCACTGCATCACAATGCTTACTTGTAATTTCCCAGTTACACCACCACAGGAATTTCCATCCGGTGATCTGGTACCGCAATACCTGGTATTACCACAGTGGTGTTTAGCGTAATTGGAAAAATAATAACAAAACCCTACTGCAGCAGTGCTCCAATTCCATTCAGTATGGCTTGATCAAGTGTTAACACTTAAAAGTTTGTAAAGTTATTTTCAGACGTAGGGCACGATTCTCTGGCCTCTCGGTGGCGGGACGCAGCCCACTGTTGGCCAGCAGCGGGATCTTCTGGTCTCGCACTGACGATCGATGGAATTTCCCATTGACTCCACTCCACAGTGCTGGGAAAGCTGCAGCGGGGTTGCGCTGTCGGTGGGACTGGAAGATCCTGCCGGCATGAATAGCCAGAAGATCTTGCCCACAGCTTCATTCAGAATTTGTGTGAAGTAAAATGGCTGAATAACTTCATAACAAATTGATGATCATTTGTGATCTTTCTGAACATCAGTGCCACTTCCTGAAATTAGCATGGATGATCATTAGTCTTCAATGTCGAATTAGGTGGAAATTATAATCTGCAGCCTTGTTTCCAATATCCCGTGGACGGCACGGTGGCACAGTGGTTCACACTGCTGCCTCACAGCCCCAGGGTCCCGGGTTCAATTTCAGCCTCGGGTGTCTGCGGAGTCTGCACGTTCTCCCTGTGCCTGCATCCTCCAGATGCTCCGTTTTCCTCCCACAGTCCAAAGACGTGCAGGTTAGGTGGATTGGCCATGCTAAATTGCCCCTGTGAGTCCAAAAGATTAGGTGGGGTTACTTGGTTATGGGGATGGGGTGGAGGCGTAGGCCTAAGTGGGGTGCTCTTTCCAAGGACTGGTGCAGACTCGATGGGCCGAATGGCCTCCTTCTGCACCGTAAATTCTGTGATACCCGAATCCTATTGGACTCCTCCCCGGCCCAACCAAGATGGCCACAGCTACACCCATCCATCCAATGTCTCACTAAAGAAACGTTCAATGTCAGTAACCCGCCCTATCCCGTCCCTCATCAGAAACATAGAATGGCCACCACCACAGGCTTGCTATCCCAACCCAGCCGAAAAACAAAGGAAACAGAAAACACAACCCCCCCCCCCCCCTTCCTCCCCCCAAATATACAGCCGCAGCTTTCCACCCCACTTCACGTAAACTAGCATTTCTGCTAACAGGGTGACCCCCACTTGAGGCTGAACACAAATTTTATTTCCAAAAAGACCCACATACATCCCCGCCTGCCCAACCCTTATTTAATCCCGCGCTCCCCACCATATCCAACAAATGTTTTAAAACATCCAGTGCCTACACCCCACATGCAGGGTGATAGATATAATAAAACTACAAAACTATACATTCAGAATAAAAAGTGAACAGAAAACAGCAAACAAAAACAAACAAGTACTCACCCCGTTGAGTACAATGCCATTGTTCCGCCATGGAGGTGAACCCACCCAGAATCCTCACATGCCCCCAGGCCATGGTCCTTTATGAAGTTGCTCGCTTCATCCGGTTTCCAAAATTGTGTTCTCTTCCCCCATGTGTGACCCACAAGCGAACCGGTTACACCATGCCAAATTGCACGTTGCTCCTGAACAGAGCAGGTTTTACCTTCTCCGCTCCCAAGTCTGGATAGATACGGACAGTATTGCCTTCCCAGCTACATTCACAGGTCTCCTTGGCATATTTCAGGGTCTTTTCCTTGTCCAAATATCGATGGAGCCGTAAGATAATTGCCCATGGCTGTTCTCCAACTCTCGGCTTCTTCCTTAATGACCGATGGGAAAGGTCCACTTCAGGAGGGCAGTCAAAGACCCCCTCCCCCATCAATTGGGCAGCACAGCAGCATAGAGGTTAGCACAGTTGCTTCACAGCTCCAGGGTTCCAGGTTCGATTCCTAGATTGGGTCACTGTCTGTGCGGAGTCTGCCCATTCAGCCCGTGACTGTGTGAGTTTCCTTCGGGTGCTCCAGTTTCCTCCCACAGTCACAAAGATGTGCAGGGTAGGTGGATTGGCCATGCAAAATGCCCTTAGTGTTCAAAAAGGTTGGGTGGGGTTACTGTGGGGGTGGGGTTATGGGCTTGGGTAGGGTGCTCTTTCCAAGGGCCGGTGCAGACTCGATGGGCCGAATGGCCTCCTTCTGCACTGTAAATTCCATGAAATTGCTCGAACATCTTAGCCACGTATTCCATGGTTCTCGTCCCTTCAATGCCTTCAGGCAGCCCCACGATCCTCAGGTTCTGCCTTCTTGAGTGGTTCTCCAGATCATCGATCTTAGCCTTCAGCTTATTTTGACCTTCCTACATCATCAGCAGTTTTGCCTCCAAAGAGGTAACCCGATCCTTATGGTCAGCAACCGTCTCCTCCACCTTCTAAATCGATGCATTCTGCATCTCCAACCGCTGCTCCACCCTCTCAAGGGCAACCAAAATTGGCTTTGCCACTCTCGCCAAGTCCTTCATAACCACCAGCCTTTGTTTTTAAAATTTGGCTGAAAGGAAGTTGGCCAACTTCTCTGTTGACCACTGTGCACGCAACGACGCCGCAGGTCCCTCCGCCACTTTTTCGCTTCCTGCGCCATTCGTTTCCTCCGGGTCCAAAGAATGCCTCTTGCTCGACATAGTCCTCATCTGGTAACTCTTCGACATCACCCACCGGAAGAGAAATCCTAGTTCTTCAATGTTATCACTTTTCAATGAAGGACAAAGAAAAGTACAGCACAGGAACAGGCCCTTTGGCCCTCCGATTATGGTGCCTTAACTAAAAAATAACCTTCTGCCCTTACTCGGTCCGTATCCCTCTATTTCCTCCCTATTCAGGTAGCCATCCAGGTGCTTCATAAATGTTGTTAATGTGCCTGTTTCCACCACATCCTTTGGCAGCGCATTCCAGGCATCCACCACCCTCTGCATGAAAAACCTACCCCGCACATCTCCTTTAAAACCAAGGTTTTATATAACTGCAACATGATTTCCCAACTCTTGCACTCAATGCCCCGGTGATGAAGGCAAGCATGCCATATACCTTCTTTTTAAAAAAATTTAGAGTGCCCAATTATTTATTTTTTCCAATTTAGGGCAATTTAGCATGGCCAATCCACCTACCCTGCACATCTTTGGGTTGTGGGGGCGAAACCCACGCAGACACAGGGAGAATGTGCAAACTCCACACGGACAGTGGCCCAGGGCCGGGATTCGAACCTGGGTCCTCAGCGCCGCAGTCCCAGTGCACCCCATGCCGCCCCTGCCATATGGCTTCTTAATCACCTTGGCCACCTGTGTTGCCACTTTCAAGGAAATGTGGACCTGCACACCCAGATCCCTCTGTATGCTAGGGGCTGGTTTAGCACATTTGGCTAAATAGGTGGCTTGCTTGCAATGCAGAACAATGCTAGCAGCGTGGGTTCAAGTCCCGTACCAGCCTCCCCGAACAGGCGCCGGAATGTGGCGACTAGGGCTTTTCACAGTAACTTCATTGAAGACTCCTTGTGACAATAAGCGATTATTATTATTATGTTACTGTCCACAAGGGTTTGGCCATTTACAGGATAATTAATTTGTTCCTCCAAAATGCATCATCTCACATTTGTCTGGATTAAACTCCATCTGCCATATCTGTGCCCAAGTCTTCAATCTACCTATGCCCTCTTGTATCCTCTGACAATCCTCGGCAATATCAACAACTCCGCCAATCTTCATGTCATCCGCAAACTTACTTATCAGAACACCCACATTTTCCTCCAGATCATTTATATATACTACAAACACCAGAGGTCCCAGCACTGATCCCTGCGAAACACCACTAGCTACAGATCCCGATTCGGAAAAACACCCTTCCACTATTACTCTCTGCCTTCTATAACCAAGCCAGTTCTGTATCCATCTAGCCAGCACACCCTGAATTCCATGTGATTTTGTTTTTGTACCAATCTGCCATGTGGAACCTTACTAAAGTCCATATAAAGTACATCCACAGCCCTTCCCTCATCACATTTCTTTGTTACCTCTTCAAAAAACTCAATCAAGTTGGTGAGACGTGACCTTTCACCTGCACCACCCCCGTAAAACGGGCAAGAAGGGCCAAATAACTCGTCCTCAGGCTGGAGCCAGCTTATAGAACATAGAACATACAGTGCAAAAGTACACCATTCGGTCCTTCGAGTCTGCACCGATCCACTTAAGCCCTCACTTCCACCCTATCCCCGTAGCCCAATAACCCCTCCTAACCTTTTTGGTCACTAAGGGTAATTTATCATGGCCAATCCACCTAACCAGCATGTCTTTGGACCGTGGGAGGAAACCGGAACACCCGGAGGAAACCCACGCAGACACGGGGGAACGTTCAGACACCGTACAGACACTTGGTTATGTGCAACTATTCACTCCATGGCCGCCACCGGAAGCCATGAAGCAAAGAACCTGATGGTACAGTGTAAAATTGCCTATTATCTCCTACATATTTTTAATTTTCTCTTTTTTTTGTGCTAGGTGAATCGTCTCCTGATGAAGGTGAGGGATGCAGTTGTTTGAACATGAATTATGCTTCAACTTCAATTTCTTATCATTGCTATCAAACAGTCCCATGTCAAATTCAGCAAGGGTTATGTGTACAGTAAAGCTTACTTTATATTACATCTTTATGTTGGAACAAACTATGTGTGTGACATACTAACCAAGCTTGTGGAATTCTGAGATAAGGCTGAGAATGTAGTGCTTGTCGTGTTATTCACCCTGGGGTAATACGGACTGCAACACGATGCAGATAGACGATAAAGCATACACCAAACGTAGGCGTTGGTTCAGTACGATTTATTGAACTTCTGTAACAATGTACACAGCTGGCTTTGGATTGACTCTCTCCTATTCTAAGTAAACTAACTCTAACTATCTAGACCAGGCTAGCTCTGATCCACGTGTGGAAGGTGCTAACTGATATATACACCCTGACTGTCACTACAGTTGTCACCAGTGGAAAGAGGCGGAGTGCTGATGCCTCGTGTGTTTTATAGTTGGAAGCCCCCCTCTGGTGTTCTGTTTGGTGATTGGTTGTGTTCTGTCCTGTATGTTGATTGGCTCACCTGGGTGTCTGTCACTGCCTGCTTTTGCCTCATGATGTGCATGGGTGCATATTATGACATCCCCCTTTTTTAAAAGATTGTCGGTTGCTTAGAGCATATACAACATATTTACAGAGATACCTATTTACAACAATTGGTGAGTGAATGCATATGTACAAGTAAGGTGTCTGGAGTGCATAAACAGAACAATATTTACAAAAGAAATATTTATAAGTCCAGTCGCTGGGGCTGGCGTTGGATTCTTGCCGACCGCCTGAGAGGTGGAGGTGGAGATGATGGCGCCTTGACAGGTGGGAATGCAGCCAGATTGGTCGCCTCGTGGAGCGAGGTGTCCGGATAAGGCATAACGACATCTGGGAACGTGAGATCCGGTGGTGGGCAGGCAAGTTTGCGTAGTGCCCTTCAGTTGCGCCTGACAATGGATCGATCAGCCATGCGAACCGCAAATGACCTGGGAGCAGCCTGTCGAACAACAACAGCTGGAGCTGACCAGCCTCCACCAGGCAACTTGATGCGAACAGCATTCATCGGAGAGAGCACAGGCAAATCAGTAGCATGAGCATCATATGTCAGCTTTTGCCGGATTCTGCTTTGCCGCATCTTTTGCAGCACTGGAAGGTGATCCAGGTCAGGTAAATGAATGGCCGGAACAGTCGTCCGCAGGTTACGGTTCATAACGAGCTGTGCCGGAGACATACCTTTGGACAGAGGGGTTGCCCTGTACGCCAAGAGAGCAAGGTTAAAGTCCGAAGCTAAGTCCGCAGGCTTGCAGAGCATTTGATTCACGATATGGATCCCTTTTTCGACCTTCCCGTTAGATTGCGGGTAATGTGGGCTCGAGGTGATGTGCTGGAACTGGTATAGCTTTGCGAAGTTGGACCATTCTTGGCTATAGAAACAGGAACCGTTGTCGCTCATGACCGTGAGCAGAATACCATGCCTGGCAAATGTCTCCTTGCAGGCCTTGATGACAGTCCTTGATGTTAAGTCGGACAGTTTCACCACTTCAGGGTAACTCGAGAAGTAGTCAATTATAAGGAAGTAGTCACACCCATTGGCGTGCAAAAGGTCGATTCCCACCTTAGACCACGGAGAGGTCATGATCTCGTGCTGCTGGAGTATTTCTTTGGGCTGAGCAGGCTGTAAACGCTGGCAGGTCGCGCAATTGAGGACCATGTTTGATATGTACTCGTTGATGCCAGGCCAATAGACAGCCTGCTGGGCCCCGCGCCTGCTCTTCTCAATACCGAGGTGTCCCTCGTGGATCTGCGTGAGCACTAAGCTCTGGAGGCTGCGAGGAATGACGATGCGATACAACTTGAGGAGTATCCTTCGACAACTGTGAGGTCATCCTTTACATTAAAGAACTGGGGGCATTGCCCTATCTGCCAACCATTTGTGAGGTGAAGTCTGACCCGCTGCAGAAGAGTGTCCTTGGCGGTCTCTTCTCGAATGTTGACGAGTCGGTCGTCTGATGCCGGGAGGGTGCTGGCACACAGTTGCACCTGTGCCTCAATTTGGCAGATGAAGTCGACCTGTTCACAGGGCGAGGTGATGGCGTGAGACAGGGCATCCACAATGATTAGCTCTTTTCCAGGTGTGTAAACAAGTTCAAAATCATACCTGCGGAGTCGAAGGAGAATGCGCTGGAGCCTGGGCGTCATGTCATTCAAGTCCTTGTGAATGATATGAACTAGGGGTCTGTGGTCAGTCTCTACTGTGAAGGTTGGCAGATCATAGACATAATCGTGGAACTTCACAATGCCAGTGAGAAGGCCCAGGCATTCTTCCTCCATCTGAGCATACCTTTGCTCAGTGGGGGTCATGGCCCTTGACGCATAGGCCACTGGAGCCGAGGACAAGGAGTCATCCTTCTGGAGGAGCACCGCACCAATGCTGTCCTGGCTGGCGGCTGTGGAGATTTTAGTCTCCCGCTTTGGGTCAAAAAAAGCTAGAACAGGAGCAGTGGTTAGCTTTGCTTTTAACTCAAGCCACTCTGCTTGATGTGTGGGTAGCCACTGGAAAGTGGTGGACTTCTTCACCAGATGCCTGAGAGCCGTGGTGTGTGATGCGAGGTTGGGAATGAACTTTCCCAGAAAATTTACCATACCCAGGAAGCGGAGGACCACCTTTTTTTCTTCCAGGGTCTTCATTGTGTTGATGGCCTTGACTTTGTCCGAATTCGGTTGCACGCCCGGCTGGGATATTTGATCACCCAAAAACTTGATTGATGACATGCCAAAGGAGCATTTGGCTTTGTTCAACTTAAGGCCTTTGGCATGTATGCGTCTGAAGACTTGTTGCAGATGAGAAATATGTCCCTCCGGGGTCGTGGACCATATAATCAACATAAACACGCACACCCTCAATGCCCTCTAGCATCTGTTCCATTATCCGATGAAAGATTTCAGAGGCCGAAACAATACCAAACGGCATGCGGTTGTAACAAAACTTCCGAAAGGTGTATTAAACGTGCAGGGCTTCCTGCTGGACTCGTCCTGTTGTATCTGCCTGAAGCCACGCGATGCATCTAGCTTTGTAAACAATTTGGCATGTGCCATCTCACTTGTCAGCTCCTCCCGCTTCGGGATCGGGTAGTGCTCCCGCATTATGTTTCGGTTAAGATCCTTGGGATCTATACAAATGCGCAGTTCTCCAGAGGGCTTCTTCCCACAGACTATCGAGCTGACCCAGTCAGTTGGTTCCGTCACTTTAGATATTATATCCTGGTCTTGGAGCTCCTGCAGCTGCGCCTTTAAACGGTCCTTCAGAGGAGCCGGCACCCGGCGTGGTGCATGGATCACAGGTGTGGCATCAGGCCTGAGCAAAATTTTGTAGCGGTAGGGCAGCGTGCCCATCCCACTGAACACATCCGGGTATTGCAATAGTGGCTCGTCAATGTTGGCCTTTAGATTCATGATGGTAGAGGACATGGCATGGCATGTTGGCAGAGGTCATGGCATGTACGCCCTGGATGAGATTGAGTAGCTTGCATGCATGGGCACCAAGCAGGGAAGCCTTGTCAGGCTTGACGATTTCAAACCGCAATGTGGCCTTGATGGCCTTGTTGGAGACATGCAGGTGACAGGACCCTAACGCAGTGATGGCATTGCCATTATAGTCAAGCAGCTGGCAGGCCGGCGGAAGAATTGTTAGCTGCCTTTGGATACAAGCAAGATCTGCTTGAGATATGAGATTGGCTGAAGCACCAGTGTCCAGCTTGAGCCGGATGCTGCAATGATTAACGTGTACGATTGAACGCTACCCGTCCGCAGAATCCACATTGAGGATGGGTGTGTGTGTTGCTGAATGTGTGGAGGCCTTGTCATATATGGTAATGAGGCCCACTCGATATGGAGACTCCGGGCAGTCGTCCTCTGGATCCATGGCGGGATCAGGTTCCGAATCCAGCAGCCCTTGCTGCACACTTGAAAATGAAAAATGAAAATCGCTTATTGTCACAAGTCGGCTTCAAATGAAGTTACTG
Source organism: Scyliorhinus torazame (assembly GCF_047496885.1). Classification (NCBI taxonomy): domain Eukaryota; kingdom Metazoa; phylum Chordata; class Chondrichthyes; order Carcharhiniformes; family Scyliorhinidae; genus Scyliorhinus; species Scyliorhinus torazame. The sequence goes on from NC_092707.1 coordinate 38,917,569, forward strand.
TGAAAAGCCCCTAGTCGCCACATTCCAGTGCCGGTTCAGGGAGGCTGGTACGGAAATTGAACCGTGCTGCTGGCCTGCTTTGGTCTGCTTTAAAAGCCAGCGATTTAGCCCAGTGTGCTAAACCACCAGCCACTTCGAACGCGTTTGCGTTGGAACTGGGATCGCTGGCCCACAATCGGAGGTGCAGACCTGCACAAGGCTGCATAATGGCCAGGTTTCCTACAATTTAGACATCGCCTGCCACTTGCAGGGCATTGCCGCTTTAAATGGGTGGAGCCGCAGTTTGGGCACGTCATCATCTCAATGTCGTAACGCTCCGTGCGTCGTCGCACATGCGCAGTGCGGTCAGCCGCCGCTCGCACCTGCGCAGTGTGGTCTTCGACTGCTTCGTTCTCCCGTCCATGGTGCGCATGCATGGGACCCCAGGAAAAGCGCGCGAAATGGCCGCCTTCATCGATGCTCAGGCGCCGCATTCGGGCGATGGCTTGTACACTCTCAGACTCGTGGGAGGCAAGTTGGGACTGCTGTGCCGATATAAGGCGGGAGTAGCGACTTTTCGCCTGTTCATGGACTTTGCACGTCTCGATGGCTACTGGCAGGGTCATATTTTTTACTTTTAGGAGCCGTGTCGGAGTGGACGCCAAACACGATCTGATCCCTGATGAGGTAATCAGCGGTGTCACCGTAGTTGCAGGATTGTGCTAGAATGCGGAGATGAATGAGAAAAGATTGGAAAGGCTCATCCTTACCCTGAAGGCTTTGCTGGAAGACATAGCGCTCAAAGCTCCCGTTCGTTTCGACTTCACAGTGACTGTCGAATTTGGCTAACACGGTCTGGAACTTGGTCTTTTCTCACCGTCGGCAAAAGTGAGCGAATTGAAGATTTGGATGGCCTGGTCTCCCGCAGTCGATAGGAGCAGCGAGGTTTTTCTGGCATCGGATGCATTTTTGAGGCCCGAGGCCTCAATGTATAGACTGAATTTCTGCTTGAAGACCCGCCAGTTGGCGCCAAGGTTTCCAGAGATCCGGAACTGTGTAAGTGCCTGGATCTTCTTCATGCCGCTGGAAGGCACTTGCTGGTCGTCAGTGAATTCTTGAAGTTAAATTACTTAGATGAAGTAGCCACTCCTGGTATCATGTTGTGTTATTCACCCTGGGGTAACACGGACTGCAACATGATGCAGGTAAACGATAAAGAATACACCAAACCTAGGCGTGGGTTCAATATGATTTATTGAACTTCTGTAATAATGCACACAGCTGGCTGTGGGTTGACTCTCTACTACTCTAAATACACTAACTCTAACTATCTAGACCAGGCTAGCTCTGATCCACGTGTAGAAGGTACTGACTGATATATACACCCTGACTGTCACTACAGTTGTCACCAGTGGAAAGAGGCGGAGTGCTGATGCCTTGTGTGTTTTATAGTTGGAAGCCCCCCTCTGGTGTTCTGTCCTGTATGTTGATTGGCTCACCTGGGTGTCTGTCACTGCCTGTTTTTACCTCATAATGTGCATGGGTGCATATTGTGACAGTGCTGAACTTGTACTGACAGAAAATTGATTATTTTTGCCTGCCCTTCATATATTCAGGATTGTCACAGATGTTCCAGAAATAATACTGAATAAGTCTGAGGAGTATTAGATGTGAAAGGATGAATGATCAATGATTTAGTTTGCTCAGACATTTTGTTTGCCTGCATGTAGAAATGACAAGCTTCCCCTGTTTGCTGATCAATGTATGATTTTGATCATAATGACGTTAAGATAGCTGTCAAGGGACTTTGTTTTTCAAAGAGAAACATTTCCAGCATTTTTCCCTCTTGATTGCCATGAGATTACATATTTCTAGTGCTGCATACGGCGATAAGTTGGTGTCAGGCTTGACTCTGATATCTTCATGGGTTTAACAGCTTCCTGACACTCTTAACCTAACACGTCAGGAGTGACTACTTGAGTGAAGTATCAGAACACAAGTGGCACATGTAAATCTATAGACCAGAAAGTGTGGCCCGAACATTGAAGTTACCTTTTTCTGCCACAGAAATTACAGTTCAGTGAAACACCCACCAGCTATTGATTGTGCAAGATGTTGATCCTTATTTTAAATCCAAGGAATAAGGTTATTTTGTTGGAATGGGGTGACTGCACTGCAAAATCCCGCACTGGACTTAGCAGGTGGGATTGATTATCTTCTCCGTGGTTTATCTTTGGATCCTCACTGTCTTCAGGGGATGTCCCGGAGGACTGGAGAATAGCCAATGTTGTTCCTCTGTTTAAGAAGGGTAGCAAGGATAATCCAGGGAACTACAGGCCGGTGAGCCTTACTTCAGTGGTAGGGAAATTACTGGAGAGAATTCTTCGAGACAGGATCTACTCCCATTTGGAAGCAAATGGACGTATTAGTGAGAGGCAGCATGGTTTTGTGAAGGGGAGGTTGTGTCTCACTAACTTGATAGAGTTTCTTGAGGAGGTCACTAAGATGATTGATGCAGGTAGGGCAGTGGATGTTGTCTATATGGACTTCAGTACGGCCTTTGACAAGGTCCCTCACGGTAGACTAGTACAAAAGGTGAAGTCACACGGGATCAGGGGTGAGCTGGCAAGGTGGACACAGAACTGGCTAGGTCATAGAAGGCAGAGAGTAGCAATGGAAGGATGCTTTTCTAATTGGAGGGCTGTGACCAGTGGTGTTCCACAGGGATCAGTGCTGGGACCTTTGCTGTTTGTAGTATATATAAATGATTTGGAGGAAAATGTAACTGGTCTGATTAGTAAGTTTGCAGACGACACAAAAGTTGGTGGAATTGCGGATAGCGATGAGGACTGTCAGAGGATACAGCAGGATTTAGATTGTTTGGAGACTTGGGCGGAGAGATGGCAGATGGAGTTTAATCCGGACAAATGTGAGGTAATGCATTTTGGAAGGTCTAATGCAGGTAAGGAATATACAGTGAATGGTAGAACCCTCAAGAGTATTGAAAGTCAAAGAGATCTAGGAGTACAGGTCCACAGGTCATTGAAAGGGGCGACACAGGTGGAGAAGGTAGTCAAGAAGGCATACGGCATGCTTGCCTTCATTGGCCGGAGCATTGAGTATAAGAATTGGCAAGTCATGTTGCAGCTGTATAGAACCTTAGTTAGGCCACACTTGGAGTATAGTGTTCAATTCTGGTCGCCACACTACCAGAAGGATGTGGAGGCTTTAGAGAGGGTGCAGAAGAGATTTACCAGAATGCTGCCTGGTATGGAGGGCATTAGCTATGAGGAGCGGTTGAATAAACTTGGTTTGTTCTCACTGGAACGAAGGAGGTTGAGGGGAGACCTTATAGAGGTCTACAAAATTATGAGGGGCATAGACAGAGTGGATAGTCAGAGGCTTTTCCCCAGGGTAGAGGGGTCAATTACTAGGGTGCATAGGTTTAAGGTGAGAGGGGCAAGGTTTAGAGTAGATGTACGAGGCAAGTTTTTTACGCAGAGGGTAGTGGGTGCCTGGAACTCGCTACCGGAGGAGGTGGTGGAAGCAGGGACGATAGTGACATTTAAGGGGCATCTTGACAAATACATGAATAGGATGGGAATAGAGGGATACGGACCCAGGAAGTGTAGAAGATTGTAGTTTAGTTGGGCAGCATGGTCGGCACGGGCTTGGAGGGCCGAAGGGCCTGTTCCTGTGCTGTACATTTCTTTGTTCTTTGTTCTTTGTTCTCGCGGAGTACGAGCTCCCCCACTGAGGGGATTAATTGATTGATTGATATTTATTGTCACATGTACCGAAGTACAGTGAAAAGTGTTTTCCTGCGGCCAAGGGAACGTACATAGTACGTACATAGTAGACAAAAGAATAAGCGACAGAGAACATTGACAAATGGTACATCAACAAATAGTTATCGGTTACGGTGCGGAACAAGGACCAAACAAAGCAAGAGCAGCGTAGAGTGTCGTGAATGGTGTTCTTACAGGGAACTTCATTAAGAATTGTCTAAAAGGTCGACCAGTAAGACACCGACCAGAAAGAATTCTGGTAGGGATCTACTGGGAAGTGTATATACCGTTATTGTAAATAAATCAAAGTTCATTATTTTACTCAGTGTGGACTCCCCGTGTCCTTATTAAACTGGCGACGATCCTTGTTAAATACACCCAGAGACACACTCCAGAGGTGCATACCCTGAAGAAATGTTAGCAGAAAAGTGGAATCCACTACAATTGAGGGAAGCAAAATAAAGTGAGAAATTGGGCGCGATCTTCTAGAAACATTTCCAAGTGTTGGAGCGAGTGGGAATTGCCGCGGGTTTCCCGGCGGTCAGCCCAGCGAAACCGGCAACGCAATTCAATGTTAATCAGTCCACTTAAGGAGGCCTCACGGGCTTCTCGCCGCAAATAACGCCTCCCCAGCTTATTCGCCGGGACCAGGCTCGCCAGCACCCTGCTAACGAGCAGCACTTAAACTGCACTTGCTCGGTCAACCCCAGCCAGCTCACAATAATGGCTGAGGAGACCGGCCCCAAGATTCGGGGATGCTCACCTGGAGAGGCTCCTGGACACGGTGGAAACCAGGAGGAATGTTCTGTTCCCCGAGGGGGATCACGGAGGCGAGCCACAAGGCAGCCAGTGCTGCCTGGGATGAGATGGTGGCAGCCATTAGTTCCAACAGTATGACCAAGAGGAATGACCATAGTGCAGGAAGAAAGTCAACGACCTACACGGGGCAGCATGAGTGAGTAGACACCAATGCCACCCACCCCCTGAGGGAGCATCCACTCCACAACTTTCCAAGTGACCCTCAGCCCTCCGTCCCCCTTCCTCCCCAACCCCACCCTCACAGTCCCTCTCCCACCACTGAACCACATCTGTGATCAACAATGCTCTCTCTGTGTCTCCCCAGGAAGAGATCGCCTACAATCAGCAGGAGAGGGCCCAGACTGGCGGAAGGGTGCCGAACTTGAGAATCCTCACCTCCTTCGAGGAGCGGGCCCTGGAGGTGACCAGTGTGGACAAGGAGAGGGTGGTCACCAACACGGAGGCTGGCGGTCGCTGAAGAGGTGAGGAACCACCGGGACCCACCCGGAGGACTTGTCAAATGTGAGTATTTATTGCCTTATTGACAGACTCATCCCTCCCACTGACCACATGTCCATTCTCCCGCAGGTTCTCCAGCCGACGGTGTCAGCCCATCCCCGGCAGCCCACTCTCCTGACTCTGTGGAGAACATCTCGGAGAGCTCTGAGAATGCCACCATATAGTCGCGGCACAGCTGTCCCCACCCTCCGCCAGTGCAGATACACACATCTTGGTCAAACATGTTAGTGGTCAGACCCCTGCGGCACAATCTGGTGAGCACCACACTGCTGCTGATGTACATCAGGTGGAGGCAGGAACCCCCTGGCGAGATAGCAGTCGAAGGTCTGCTGGATCCCAGGACCCAGCTGGGTCCAAGCCTGATGCTGAGCCTCTGGAAGTGGGTTATCCGGAGATAATGGAGACGATAGAGAGCAGCCGGGACATTCAGAGGGAGATGTCAGCATCACTCCAGCAGATACACAGTTGCTTGGAGGAGTCCCAGAAGCTATGGGTGCAAGAGATGGCGCTGGCAATGAGTGGCACCGAGGCCAACACTGCAAGGGTGGCGACCGCAGTGGAGAGCCTGGTGCACAACATCAGCATCATGAGTGAAGGTGTCCAACACCGATGGCGCAGTCGGTGTTGGCCATGGCTGAGGGTCTCGACAGAATGCGGAGCATGTCCCAGTCACAGGTGGGCATGGCCGAAGCACTGCAGAACATGTCCCAGTCACTGAGGAGCATCGCTGAGGTGTCGACACCATAGTGGGGACCATGGGGAACCGCCAGGGCTGGCAGATCCAGATGATGCACGGGCAGCCGGGGCTCATGGAGTGGCGATGGTGGCCTCCAGCTCCCCTGAGATCCACCTCTCTGATGAGGACGCGTCTCGCACTAGCACACGCGTCAGGGTGGCAAGGCTGTGCATGTGCTGCTGACAAGTGAGCCGGTGACCTCTGGCCCCAGAGCCCCCAGAGGACACACGCCAGAGGCATCGAGGGCCATGCGACGAGGAAAGCAGCTGGCTGTCTCCACCTCAGATGTGCATCCTGGGGAAACTCCAAGACGTGCTGGTAGAACTAGGAGGGCCAGGCATGTTAATGTTCACTGAGGGTACCTGGGTGGGGGTGTTAGGGAGGGGGTAGGGTTGGGGGCTGGGGAGGTTGGGGGGGGTGGGGGGGTGGCGGCACTATCTGGAATGGGGTATTATAAGCTACTTTTTGCACCATTATGATGCCTCTGTCACTTCAGCAATGTGGCCTGATCCCCCGACCCTTTGCCCATGTTTCCAGGGTACCCTCCACCCCGTGGCGCTCACCCAGCCTCCGGCCATGGACATGTCCCCAGAGCTGTGTCCCATCCTCTGGGCAGTCAGATGTTGGTTGATCTAAGAGTGGTGTTGCCTCCCACAGTATTCAAGCACAGTGACCAGGCATCAAGGTGCGATTGGAATGCAAGGCAATGACTCCCACATGCTACATGGCCTGCCTACCCACGAGAATCCACTTGGCATGAGTCAAGTGCTCACTCAACCACGATTCCTAATTCCCTATTAGCGATAGCCTTCAGCCACATGGACAGAGGCCTCAGCAGTCAGAGGGCATTATGGGTGATCAGTGGGGCAGACAGGCAGGGACAAGGGTTGTCCTTGGAATGGTGTTGGGATCCAGGGGTTGACATAGTGGTGCCGCGCACATTTGCCCCACCAGCACCTACTGCCCATCCTCTCATGGAGGCCCACCCCTAAAGAGGGTCTCCCACCCCTCTGCCGAGCACTGGGTGGCAAGCCCAGCACACCCAGGCTCTTTGTTTGTGAGCAAAGATTGCTACTCACCTACTCGACTCACCACGGAAGCCCATCCGCCAGGTTCACGTTTTTCAAAAGGTCAAAGACTGTTTATTTATAACAAAAATAGAGATAGGACATGCAATACTTATAATAGAATAATGGCCAGCTTATCTATTACTCCCCTTTTACCTTCCCACCCTCTACCCAAACACGCACAAAATAAACACACACACAGGGAGGGGGAGGGGTAAAATAATAAGAGGATTAATATGAGATGGAAGATGAGTGTCCTTGTTTTGGATGTTGAAGTCATTACAGCAGGCTATCCTCCCAGGACACAAAGTGATTGTAACCACTGGTTGGATTGCCAGCAAAGATCTTCTGGCATAAGCATTCTGTCAGAACTCCCAGGTTGTAGGGTTCCCTCTGGGGAATCACTATAACATTTATTAACCTGAGCCTTCACTCCAAAAGAACAGCCTCAGGCCTTTGTAACTCTTATTTGTGACCAACTCCACTAGAATGTCCAAAAGCCTTTCTGAGTTGAGAGCAGAGTTCACCACACGAGATTTCAAAAATGATTTTTAAACAACTGACCCAGCCTGCAGCTGGCGGCTTGTTAAGGATCGCTTCAAGATTTTCCTTGTCTCCCGTCAACCCAGTTCTCAGCCTGGATTTTGCTCTTACTTGCTTTCCTGTCTCACTAGAATGTCCTCCATCTGTGGTGAGGAGAAGGCAGAGTCTCCAATTGGGTGTCTGAGGGAGATTTCCCCTTTCAAGGCGAAGGAAACTCACAAGAGCTTCCTTCTGTTTTGAGTTCAAAATGAAACTGAAAGTGGAAACACAGTCTCAAAAAGGAAGAAATATTCCAGAGAAAAAAATCTGACCAATCAGCATGATGCATTGATAAGGCCTGGAAATCTGAAACAATCCGTTGGCCGATAGCCAAGTCCATCAAGATGTATCATCATTGATGCCAGACCAAACAGCACATCCTGCTTGAGGTTCGGGGGCTCTTTTTAAAAAAATTGAAGGTGAAGCCCATCTTGAAGGTAAAGGTCCCATTAACTGTGCAGGTGCAAAAATTGAAATTTAAGAATAACAGAAATTAAAAGGAAAAAATAAGGGACAGACAGGGATTAACAGGAGAATCCTTACATAATTTGGAGAATATGGTTGATCATTCACCATTGGTCCCTGCTTTTACTGACTTTCTCAATCTCACTTTTCAGCTTTTCTCTACCGAACTCATCATCTTACTTCTTTCTCTGTCTTCCGCTGTTTTCTGCCTTTTTCTTCTTTCTTTTCAAGTGAAGATGATGGCTGGCTTGGTGTAATGTGTTAACTGAGCTGTAAAGGACTGCAGACTGCAAACTCCAGAAAGGAATATTGGGAAAAAATGGTGTTATGGGTCCAGGTTTACAGAACCCCAACGTGTTTCATGGAGTTCAACCGACCCACAACTTTTAATAGATTGTGGTGTGGGAAGCACACGGCGTGTGACTATAACACTAATAATCCTTCAAACTGTTCCTTTAAACATCCAAAAGACTTCAAACCTTCAAAAATAGGAGCACATTAGGTTACAATCAATATATTTATAGTCTTTGGATTGCAGAAATCAACAGACCATTTCTGTGTTTCTCCCTGCAGCTCACAGCAAAACCACCAGCCACCCCCAGCTGCGTTCTCAAACTGAAACTCAAAAAGCAGAAGTGAGCTCAGCTCCCCCCACCCTCTGACATTACTTCAGTAATATGATCAGCTCCATTTCTTAAAGGTACATTGCTGAAACATCCATTTCTTAAAGGTACTCTCACATGACACCTCCCCCCCAAGAAAAAGAAATAAACAATCAACTTCAAGATGGTTTCATTTTTCATCTTTGCACCATCAATTAAGAAATGCACACAGTAAAAACACGTTACCGGTTCAAAAAAAACAACACATGCAAACAGGTACAATATAGTCCTTTTTTTTTTTTCGTTCTTCTTCCTCCAACCAAAATCCTTCTCGATTGACAGTCTCTTTGAACAAGAAAGTCTCTGCACGATCCATCCATTCCTCTACGCCTCGGCATTTCGCGTTAAAGTTAGATACTTCAGTTAAATCTGATCACAGAGTCCCTTGCAATTCTCCAATACAGGAGCATCGGTTACCACAGCTTTCAGGCAGTCAAATGCATGTTTGAAACTTCGCTGTCCATTGAAATTTTTAAATGTTTCTTCAGTAAGTGGAGCAATCTCGCTACGAAACTCTTGCACAAATGTTCGATCAAACCCACTCATGCCAAGAAATCAATTTAATTCCCGTTGTGTCGAAGGTATCAGAAACTCCCCAATAACTTTCGTTTTCACATCCCGTGGGACCAATCGACCCTGTCCGATTGTATGGCCAAGAAAAGTGACTTGGGCTTTTCCAAATTCACTTTTGGCTAGGCTTATCACCAAACCCGCCTCCTGAAGTCGATTGAATAACTCCATAAGATGTTTTAAATGTTCTTTCCATGTCTGGCTGAAAACTAGCAGATCGTAGATATATACCGCACAATTAGGTAATCCTGAAACGACTGTATTAGTTAACCATTGAAATGTGGCTGTGGCGTTTTTCATGCCAAATGGCATAACTTTGAATTGGTATATACCATCTGGAGTCACAAAAGCTGAAATCTCCTTCGCCCTTTTGGATAAAGGTACCTGCCAGTAACCTTTAAGTAAATCCAATTTGGAAATAAAAGCGGATTGTCCCAACTGTCTCAATGCAATCCTCCAAACGTGGGATAGGATAAGAGTCCGTTTTTGTAACTGTATTCACCTTTCTATAGTCCACACACAACCGTTGGGTACGTCTGGTTTAGGTACCATCACTATGGGTGAGCTCCATTGGCTGCAACCCACTTCAATTATGCCATTTTTAAGCATATTCTCAATCTCTTTGTTCACCTGTGCCAATTTTAAAGGATTAAGTCTATATGGATGTTGTTTGATAGGAACAGCATTTCCCACATCTACATCATGTATAGCCATTTAAGTACTTCCCAATTTATCTCTACAAACTTGCCCATGTGATATCAATAACTCTTTCAGGTCAGTTTGTTTTTCCTCTGGAAGGTAACTTAACAATTCATCCCAATTTTTAAGAACATCCTCATTTTCCAATTTAATTTGAGGTATGTCAAATTCACAGTCATCTGGATTTGGTTTGTCACTTTGAGTTAGAATCATTAAAACCTCCTTTTTCTCTCCTTCCCTTTCACAGTACCCTTGAAGCATATTCATTTGACACACTCGGTGAATCTTCCTTCTATCTGGTGTTTTTACCACATAACTCATCTCACTTAATTTCCTTTCAATCTGATACGGTCCACAAAACCCAGGTTTTAAAGGCTCACCTGCCACTGGTAACAATACTAAAACTTTATCTCCACAGGCAAAACTACGAACTTTGGATTTCTTGTCCGCTACCCGTTTCATCACATTTTGTGCAACTTTCAAATGTTGTCTAGCCAATTCACCTGCTCTATTTAATCGTTCCCTAAAATTTGACACATAATCCAATAGTGTAATTTCCGATTTCTCACCCACCAACTTTTCTTTAATCAATTTAAGTGGTCCTCTTACCTCATGACCAAAAATTAGTTCAAAAGGACAACATTTGTTTGACTCATTAGGTGCATCCCTAATTGCAAACAGTACCAAACAGTACTCCCTTTATCCCAATCCTCTGGATAATCTTGACAATAAGCTCTCAACATCGTCTTTAATGTCTGATGCCACCTTTCTAACGCTCCCTGGGATTCTGGATGTACGCAGTTGATTTAAATTGCTTTATTCCTAAACTATCCATAACTTCTTTGAATAACTTTGAGGGAAAATTTGATCCTTGATCCGATTGAATTTCTGTGGGTAGTCCATATCGAGGAAAGAATTTAAGTAACTCCTCCATAATCTTGTTAGCTGTAATATTATGTACTGGAATGGCTCTGGAAACCTAGTAGACACATCCATTATAGTCAAAAGGTATTGATTCCCACTTTTTGTTTCAGGAAGAAGTCCTACACAATCAATTAGGACACTTGTAAAAGGTTCCTCAAATGCTGGAATGGTTATTAAGGGCGCTGGTTTTATCACTGCTTGAGGTTTCTCTATCACTTGACATGTGTGACATGATTGACAAAATTTAACTACATCTTTATGTAGTCCAGGCTAATAAAAATGTTTTCTGGATTTTAGCTTGAGTTTTCCTTATCCCCAAATGACCTCCCACTGGTACCACATGTGCCACTCGCAACACCTCCTTTCTATACCCTACCGGCAATACTACTTATAGAATCATAGAAGTTTACAGCATGGAAACAGGCCCTTCGGCCCAACCAGTCCATGCCGCGCAGTTTTTACCATTAAGCTAGTCCCAGTTGCCCGCACTTGGCCCATAACCCTCTATACCCATCTTACCCATGTAACCATCTAAATGCTTTTTGAAAGACACAATTGTACCCGCTTCTACTACTACCTCTGGCAGCCCATTCCAGACACTCACTACCCTCTGAGTGAAGAAATTGCCCCTCTGGGCCCTTCTGAATCTCTCCCCTCTCACCTTAAACCTATGCCCTCTAGTTTTAGACTCCCCTACCTTTGGGAAAAGATGTTGACTATCTACCTTATCTATGCCCCTCATTATTTTATAGACCTCTATAAGATCACCCCTAAGCCTCCTACGCTCCAGGGAAAAAAGTCCCAGTCTATCCAGCCTCTCCTTATAACTCAAACCATCAAGTCCCGGCAACATCCTAGTAAATCTTTTCTGCACTCTTTCTAGTTTAATAATATCCTTTCTATAATAGGGTGACCAGAACTGCACACAGTATTCCAAGTGTGGCCGTACCAATGTCTTGTACAACTTCAACAAGACGTCCCAACTCCTATATTCAATGTTCTGACCAATGAAACCAAGCATGCCGAATGCCTTCTTCACCACCCTGTCCACCTGCGACTCCACCTTCAAGGAGCTATGAACCTGTACTCCTAGATCTCTTTGTTCTATAACTCTCCCCAACGCCATACCATTAACTGAGTAGGTCCTGGCCTGATTCGATCTGCCAAAATGCATCACCTCACATTTATCTAAATTAAACTCCATCTGCCATTCGTCGGCCCACTGGCCTAATTGATCAAGATCCCGTTGCAATCCTAGATAACCTTCTTCACTATCCACTGTGCCACCAATCTTGGTGTCATCTGCAAACTTACTAACCATGCCTCCTAAATTCTCATCCAAATCATTAATATAAATCACAAATAACAGTGGACCCAGCACCGATCCCTGAGGCACACCACTGGTCACAGGCCTCCAGTTTGAAAAACAACCCTCTACAACCACCCTCTGCCTTCTGTCGTCCAGCCAATTTTGAATCCAATTGGCAACCTCACCCTGGATCCCGTGAGCTTTAACCTTCTGCAACAACCTACCATGCGGTACCTTGTCAAAGGCTTTGCTAAAGTCCATGTAGACAACGTCTACTGCACTGCCCTCATCTACCTTCTTGGTCACCCCCTCAAAAAACTCAATCAAATTTGTGAGACATGATTTTCCACGCACAAAGCCATGCTGACTGCCCCGAATCAGTCCTTGCCTCTCTAAATGCTTGTAGATCCTGTCTCTCAGAATACCTTCTAGCAACTTACCTACTACAGACGTTAGGCTCACCGGTCTGTAGTTCCCAGGCTTTTCCCTGCTGCCCTTCTTAAACAAGGGCACAACATTCGCCACTCTCCAATCTTCAGGCACCTCACCTGTGGCTGCCGATGATTCAAATATCTCGGTTAGGGGACCCGCAATTTCCTCCCTAGCCTCCCACAACATCCTGGGATACATTTCATCAGGTCCCGGGGATTTATCTACCTTGATGCGCTTTAAGACTTCCAGCACCTCCTCCTCTGTAATATGCACACTTCTCAAGACATCACTATTTATTTCCCTTAGTTTCCTAACATCCATGCCTTTCTCCACCGTGAATACCGATGAGAAATATTCATTCAGGATCTCACCCAACTCTTGTGGCTCTGCACATAGATGCCCTTGTTGATCCTTAAGAGGCCCTACTCTGTCCCTAGTTACTCTTTTCCCCTTTATGTATCTGTAGAATCTCTTTGGATTCTCCCTTGCATTATTTGCCAAAGCAATTTCATGTCCCCTTTTTGCCCTCCTGATTTCCCTCTTAACTCTATTTCGACAATCTCTATACTCATCAAGGGATCCACTTGATCCCAGTTGCTTATGTACGTCATATGCCTCCTTCTTCTTTTTGACCAGAGTCTCAATATCTCGAGTCATCCAGGGTTCCCTACTTCTACCAGCCTTGCCCTTCACTCTAAAGGGAATGTGCTTACCCTGCACCCTGGTTAACACATTTTTAAAAGCCTCCCATTTACCAGCCGTCCCTTTGTCTGCCAATAGTCTCCCCCAATCTACCTCTGCAAGTTCCTGTCTGATACCATCAAAATTGGCCTTGCCCCAATTAAGAATTTTAACTCTTGGGCCAGACCTATCATTCTCCATAGCTATCTTAAAACTAACGGAATTATGGTCACTTGTCCCAAAGTGATCCCTCACTAGCACTTCTATCACTTGCCCTTCCTTATTTCCCAAGACGAGGTCAAGTTTTGCCCCCTCTCTAGTCGGTCCATCCACATACTGAATGAGAAATTCCTCCTGAATACACTCAACAAATTTCCCTCCATCCAAGCCCCTAATGCTATGGCTGTCCCAGTCAATGTTGGGAAAGTTAAAGTCCCCTACTACTACCACCCTATTATTCTTGCAGCTATCTGTAATCTCCTTACATATTTGCTCCTCAATTTCCCGCTGACTATTTGGGGGCCTGTAGTACAGTCCTACCAAGGTGATCTCTCCCTTCTTATTTTTCAGTTCCACCCATATAGACTCAGTGGGCGAACCCTCGGATATATCCCCTCTAAGTACTGCCGTGATGTTCTCCCTAATCAAAAACGCCACTCCCCCTCCTCTCTTACCTCCTGTTCTATCCTTTCTATAGCATCTGTACCCCGGAACATTGAGCTGCCAGTCCTGCCCCTCCCTTAGCCATGTTTCAGTCATAGCTATAATATCCCAGTCCCATGTGCCCGTCCATGCCCTGAGTTCATCCGCTTTGCCCGTCAGGCCCCTTGCATTGAAATAAATGCAGTTTAATGTAGACCTTCCTTGCTCTCTGCCCTGCTTTCTCTGGTCATGCTTTACACACTCTCCCTTCCTGCCTTTTGTTTCTGTCCCCACTGACTTCCTACATCGGTTCCCATCCCCCTGGCACATTAGTTTAAACCCTCCCCAACTGCACTAGCAAACACCCCCCTGAGAACATTGGTTCCGGTCCCACCCAGATGCAGACCGTCCGATTTGTACAGGTCCCACCTCCCCCAGAATCGGTCCCAATGTCCCAGGAATTTGAAACCCTCCCTCTTGCACCATCTCTCAAGCCACGTATTCATCCTAGCTATCCTGTCATTCCTACTCTGACTATCACGTGGCACTGGTAGCAATCCTGAGATTACTACCTTTGAGGTCCTACTTTTTAGTTTAACTCCTAACTCCCTAAATTCAGCTTGTAGGACCTCATCCCGTTTTTTACCTATATCGTTGGTGCCTATATGCACCACGACAGCTGGCTGTTCACCCTCCCCCTCCAGAATGCCCTGCAGCCGCTCCGAGACATCCTTGACCCTTGCACCAGGGAGGCAACATACCAACCTGGATTCTCGTTTGCGTCCGCAGAAACGCCTGTCTATTCCCCTTACAATTGAATCCCCTATCACTATAGCTCTGCCACTCTTTTTCCCGCCCTTCTGTGCAGCAGAGCCAGCCACGGTGCCATGAACCTGGCTGCTGCCACCTTCCCCTGGTGAGCCATCTCCCCCAACAGTTTCCAAAACGGTAAATCTGTTTTGGAGGGAGATGACCGCAGGGGATCCCTGCACTGCCTTCCTACTCTTCCTCTGTCTGTTGGTCACCCTTTCCCTATCTGCCTCAGTAACTTTAATCTGCGGTGTGACCAACTCACTGAATGTGCTTTCCACAACTTCCTCAGCATCGCGGATGCTCCAAAGTGAGTCCATCCGCAGCTCCAGAGCCGTCAAGCGGCCTAACAGGAGCTGCAGTTGGACACACTTCTTGCAGATGAAGGAGTCAGGGACACCAGAAGGGTCCCTGACTTGCCACATCTCACAAGAGGAGCATGACACGGGTCTGAGCTCTCCTGCCATGACTTAAACCTGAAGTTAAATTTGAACTACACTACACAGCTAAGAGAAAGTCAAAGAGAGAGAAATCACTTACCAGTTACAAGCCAATCACTTACCTGCTGGCTGTGATGCAATTGCTCCAGAGACTCCCTCACAGGCCTGCTTCTCTGCACCTCCTTCAGGTGAGCACCAAATTCCCTGAACTAGTTAATTAATTTACTTAATTAACTTGATTTTTTTTTTGATTTTTTTTTTTTGTCACTCCCCTCTTACCCGAACTCAGCCTTACCCAAACTCAGATACACTCTGTTTGCCTTCAGCACTCTGTTACTATAGGCACTTCAGCCACACCCTTTGTATCCTTCCTGATTTACAGTCAGCCAATAGGCCTGCTCCCAAAACTGATCCCTCTCCCAAACAGATGACCTGCAAGGTAAGGAAGTGGTTAATCAGTACTTACCTCACCCACAGCGCGCCCTTTTAAACTGTCCCCTCTGCCTCGCAGCTCCCGCGCTTTTTGAAACTCCCGCGCTGTTTCCAAGGTCCTGGCTCCCTCTCTCTCCCGAACAGCTGACCTGCAAGGTAAGGAAGTGGTTAAGCAGTACTTACCTCACCCACAGCGCGCCCTTTTAAACTGTCCCCTCTGCCTCGCAGCTCCCGCGCTTTTTGAAACTCCCGCGCTGTTTCCAAGGTCCTGGCTCCCTCTCTCTCCCGAACAGCTGACCTGCAAGGTAAGGAAGTGGTTAAGCAGTACTTACCTCACCCACAGCGCGCCCTTTTAAACTGTCCCCTCTGCCTCGCAGCTCCCGCGCTTTTTGAAACTCCCGCGCTGTTTCCAAGGTCCTGGCTCCCTCTCTCTCCCGAACAGCTGACCTGCAAGGTAAGGAAGTGGTTAAGCAGTACTTACCTCACCCACAGCGCGCCCTTTTAAACTGTCCCCTCTGCCTCGCAGCTCCCGCGCTTTTTGAAACTCCCGCGCTGTTTCCAAGGTCCTGGCTCCCTCTCTCTCCCGAACAGCTGACCTGCAAGGTAAGGAAGTGGTTAAGCAGTACTTACCTCACCCACAGCGCGCCCTTTTAAACTGTCCCCTCTGCCTCGCAGCTCCTGCGCTTTTTGAAACTCCCGCGCTGTTTCCAAGGTCCTGGCTCCCTCTCTCTCCCGAACAGCTGACCTGCAAGGTAAGGAAGTGGTTAAGCAGCACTTACCTCACCCACAGCGCGCCCTTTTAAACTGTCCCCTCTGCCTCGCAGCTCCCGCGCTTTTTGAAACTCCCGCGCTGTTTCCAAGGTCCTGGCTCCCTCTCTCTCCCGAACAGCTGACCTGCAAGGTAAGGAAGTGGTTAAGCAGTACTTACCTCACCCACAGCGCGCCCTTTTAAACTGTCCCCTCTGCCTCGCAGCTCCCGCGCTTTTTGAAACTCCCGCGCTGTTTCCAAGGTCCTGGCTCCCTCTCTCTCCTGAACAGCTGACCTCACCCACAGCGCGCCCTTTTAAACTGTCCCCTCTGCCTCGCAGCTCCCGCGCTTTTTGAAACTCCCGCGCTGTTTCCAAGGTCCTGGCTTCCTCTCTCTCCCGAACAGCTGACCTGCAAGGTAAGGAAGTGGTTAAGCACTTGATGAACTTCTGCCCACTTTTCATCTGCCTGCATATGTACAGGTCTCCATTTTCTAATCAAGACATCATTTTGAAGGTAATAACACTCTGGTATACACTCAGATTCCTTGTCCGTATATGCTTTCTGATACATCCGTTTTATTTCTACATCGTTCTGTTGTAACTCCGCTAATTTTCTTGAACTAAAAATATTCGCGTCATCTTCCACCTGTTCTTGTTTTTCAAATATTTGATCAAAAATTGTTTCTGATAATTGCAGTTCCACCTCATCTTCACTCTTTGATTTCTCCTCTTGTCTGAACCTGTGACTTTGAAACCTTGTTACTATACAATCCGGAAAAATCCCAGGATATTCGTCCTTCAACACTTCAGTTGTCTGATTTTCCACTGGCTTATCAACCACAGTAGGAATCACTCCCTCCTGCGATCCACCTCTATCATTACCCAAGATAAACTGTGTTCCTGGACAAGATAGTTTCTCTATTATTCCTACTACCACTTCACCACCTCTTCACTGGAATTCCAACCTTACCTTATAGAACATAGAACATAGAACAATACAGCGCAGTACAGGCCCTTCGGCCCACGATGTTGCACCGAAACAAAAGCCATCTAACCTACACTATGCCATTATCATCCATATGTTTATCCAATAAACTTTTAAATGCCCTCAATGTTGGCGAGTTCACTACTGTAGCAGGTAGGGCATTCCACGGCCTCACTACTCTTTGCGTAAAGAACCTACCTCTGACCTCTGTCCTATATCTATTACCCCTCAGTTTAAAGTTATGTCCCCTCGTGCCAGCCATATCCATCCGCGGGAGAAGGCTCTCACTGTCCACCCTATCCAACCCCCTGATCATTTTGTATGCCTCTATTAAGTCTCCTCTTAACCTTCTTCTCTCCAACGAAAACAACCTCAAGTCCGTCAGCCTTTCCTCATAAGATTTTCCCTCCATACCAGGCAACATCCTGGTAAATCTCCTCTGCACCCGCTCCAAAGCCTCCACATCCTTCCTATAATGCGGTGACCAGAACTGTACGCAATACTCCAAATGCGGCCGGACCAGAGTTCTGTACAGCTGCAACATGACCTCCCGACTCCGGAACTCAATCCCTCTACCAATAAAGGCCAACACTCCATAGGCCTTCTTCACAACCCTATCAACCTGGGTGGCAACTTTCAGGGATCTATGTACATGGACACCTAGATCCCTCTGCTCAGCCACACTTTCAAGAACTTTACCATTAGCCAAATATTCCGCATTCCTGTTATTCCTTCCAAAGTGAATCACCTCACACTTCTCTACATTAAACTCCATTTGCCACCTCTCAGCCCAGCTCTGCAGCTTATCTATATCCCTCTGTAACCTGCTACATCCTTCCACACTATCGACAACACCACCGACTTTAGTATCATCTGCAAATTTACTCACCCACCCTTCTGTGCCTTCCTCTAGGTCATTGATAAAAATGACAAACAGCAACGGCCCCAGAACAGATCCTTGTGGTACTCCACTTGTGACTGTACTCCATTCTGAACATTTCCCATCAACCACCACCCTCTGTCTTCTTTCAGCTAGCCAATTTCTGATCCACATCTCTAAATCACCCTCAATCCCCAGCCTCCGTATTTTTTGCAATAGCCTACCGTGGGGAACCTTATCAAACGCTTTGCTGAAATCCATATACACCACATCAACTGCTCTACCCTCGTCTACCTGTTCAGTCACCTTCTCAAAGAACTCAATAAGGTTTGTGAGGCATGACCTACCCTTCACAAAGCCATGCTGACTATCCCTGATCATATCATTCCTATCTAGATGATTATAAATCTTGTCCCTTATAATCCCCTCCAAGACTTTACCCACTACAGACGTGAGGCTCACCGGTCTATAGTTGCCGGGGTTGTCTCTGCTCCCCTTTTTGAACAAAGGGACCACATTTGCTGTCCTCCAGTCCTCTGGCACTATTCCTGTAGCCAATGATGACATAAAAATCAAAGCCAAAGGTCCAGCAATCTCTTCCCTGGCCTCCCATAGAATCCTAGGATAAATCCCATCAGGTCCCGGGGACTTATCTATTTTCAGCCTGTCCAGAATTGCCAACACCTCTTCCCTACGTACCTCAATGCCATCTATTCTATTAGCCTGGGGCTCAGCATTCTCCTCCACAACATTATCTTTTTCCTGAGTGAATACTGACGAAAAATATTCATTTAGTATCTCGCCTATCTCTTCAGACTCCACACACAATTTCCCATCCCTGTCCTTGACTGGTCCTACTCTTTCCCTAGTCATTCGCTTATTCCTGACATACCTATAGAAAGCTTTTGGGTTTTCCTTGATCCTTCCTGCCAAATACTTCTCATGTCCCCTCCTTGCTCGTCTTAGCTCTCTCTTTAGATCCTTCCTCGCTACCTTGTAACTATCCATCGCCCCAACCGAAACTTCACACTTCATCTTCACATAGGCCTCCTTCTTCCTCTTAACAAGAGATTCCACTTCCCTGGTAAACCACGGTTCCCTCGCTCGACGCCTTCCTCCCTGTCTGACCGGTACATACTTATCAAGAACACGCAGTAGCTGATCCTTGAACAAGCCCCACTTATCCAGTGTGCCCAACACTTGCAGCCTACTTCTCCACCTTATCCCCCCCAAGTCACGTCTAATGGCATCATAATTGCCCTTCCCCCAGCTATAACTCTTGCCCTGCGGTGTATACTTATCCCTTTCCATCATTAACGTAAACGTCACCGAATTGTGGTCACTGTCCCCAAAGTGCTCTCCTACCTCCAAATCCAACACCTGGCCTGGTTCATTACCCAAAACCAAATCCAACGTGGCCTCGCCGCTTGTTGGCCTGTCAACATATTGTTTCAGGAAACCCTCCTGCACACACTGTACAAAAAACGACCCGTCTATTGTACTCGAACTATATCTTTTCCAGTCAATATTTGGAAAGTTAAAGTCTCCCATAATAACTACCCTGTTACTTTCGCTCATATCCAGAATCATCTTCGCCATCCTTTCCTCTACATCCCTAGAACTATTAGGAGGCCTATAAAAAACTCCCAACAGGGTGACCTCTCCTTTCCTGTTTCTAACTTCAGCCAATACTACCTCGGAAGAAGAGTCCCCATCTAGCATCCTCTCCGCCACCGTAATACTGCTCTTGACTAGCAGCGCCACACCTCCCCCTCTTTTGCCTCCTTCTCTGAGCTTACTAAAACACTTAAACCCCAGAACCTGCAACATCCATTCCTGTCCCTGCTCTATCCATGTCTCCGAAATGGCCACAACATCGAAGTCCCAGGTACCAACCCACGCTGCCAGTTCCCCTACCTTGTTTCGTATACTCCTGGCATTGAAGTAGACACACTTCAAACCACCTACCTGAACGCTGGCCCCCTCCTGCGACGTCAAATCTGTGCTCCTGACCTCTATACTCTCATTCTCCCTTACCCTAAAACTACAATCCAGGTTCCCATGCCCCTGCTGCATTAGTTTAAACCCCCCCAAAGAGCACTAACAAATCTCCCCCCCAGGATATTTGTGCCCCTCAGGTTCAGATGTAGACCATCCTGTCTGTAGAGGTCCCACCTTCCCCAGAAAGAGCCCCAGTTATCCAAAAATCTGAAACCCTCCCGCCTGCACCAT
Organism: Scyliorhinus torazame; assembly: GCF_047496885.1. NCBI lineage: Eukaryota > Metazoa > Chordata > Chondrichthyes > Carcharhiniformes > Scyliorhinidae > Scyliorhinus > Scyliorhinus torazame. Next base: position 38,937,950 of record NC_092707.1, read on the forward strand.
CCCTGTAGCCACGTGTTTAAATGCTCTCTCTCCCTATTCCTCATCTCACTATCACGTGGCACGGGCAACAACCCAGAGATAACAACTCTGTTCTAGTTCTGAGCTTCTGAGCTTATATAATGGAACGCTACTCCTCTCACCCTGAATTCCACATATTACCACCTTTTCTGGCAACATTCTTCCCAAACTACATAATTCCTCATCTCTTACCATTAAAGATTGACTAGCTCCTGTATCTCTTAAAATTGTGACTTCTTTACCTGCTCCTCATGAGACACATGAGTAAACTTTACCCACACAAGTAAATTCTTTAAAGACATCTGGCACCTTCTTATCAATTACTTCTTGACCAGGCTGTACAATCGTTTGCACCTCCTTTGCTTCCCTTGGGCTTTCCTTTACCACTCTAACATACCCCACTGTCTTATCCTGTTTTACCACATCAGCCTTCCCAGTGCTTTTCTTCAACCACCAACACTGACTTTACATGGCCTAGTTTATCACAGTGAAAACATCTGAAACTTTTCATTTCTCTTCCATTCTGAGGTACTCCCTTCTGAGCCACAGGGATGTACTCAGTGCTGGAGATCCATTCACCGTGGCTTACCCCTGGTAGGTCGTACCCCTCAACAGTATCCAAAACGGTATGCTTGTTACTTAGGGGAACGACCACAGAGGATCCCTGCACTGACTGCTTCCTCCCAGCTCCTCTCACCGTCACCCATCTACCTTGATTCTTTGGAGTAACTACATCCCTGAAGCTACTATCTATGACCACCTCTGCCTCCCGAATGATCCGAAGTTCATCCAGCTCCAGCTCCAGTTCCCTAACGTGCTTTCTGAGGAGCTGGAAATGGGTGCACTTCCCACAGATGAAATCAGCAGGGACACTGACGGCGTCCCTCACCTCAAACATTCTGCAGGAGGAACATTGCACTGGCTTCCCTGCCATCCCCTCTAGATAAAAAAGAAAAAGAAAGAAAGGAAGAGCTTACCTGTTATTCACTCTACTCCTTAGGTTGAAGGAGGTGGAAGGGTGGGGGATACTACAAGTGTAGTGCCTCGGGTTTAGAAACTGCCCAACCTAAATACAGGTAAAAATAAAACACTTAACCAGCAACCACTGCGCCCCACACGAGAACAACAGTCAGCTGTTATGGGCCTGCGCAAACAATTTAAATCTTTACTACTTACCCAGCAGTCACTCTGTCCTCACTCCGACCAGATTTAGCTGGAAACTCCCAACAGTAAGTTTAAAAAAAAATTTACTCCCCTTTTCAGCAAGCACTCACTCAGCAACCACTGTGTCCCGCACGATAATACCTCAGGGAAAAGAAAAACTACTTACCTGTCACCAGCCAATCACTTACCTGCAGGCTGTGACATCACCCGGTTCAACTTCTTTCTACTTCTACCTGCCCTCTTGATCTTTACTCGGCTGGGATCCTTACAGTGATTGTCTTTTTTTTTTGGATAGAGGAGGAGGTAGGAAGGGAAACACTGAAGAAGTGTTTTGGGTTTAACTGTCATTTGACAACAGCTCCTCCACAAACCACCTTCACGATACGGAGACCACAATGCACTGATGCACATTTCCCTTCAACAGCCAATCAGCAGCTCCGCTCTACTGCCTCTGCTGGATGCTTGCCTTCACTTGAACACCTAGGGTGTCTTGCTCAGGTACACTTTCTGGATGCAGTGACCGCAATTCACTGATGCAAATTTCCCCCGCAACAGCCAATCAGCAGCTCCGCTCTACTGCCCTCTGCTGGATGTATGTTTGACAAAATTCTTTCCTTAAATTTCTAAACCTTTGTCTGTAAGCTTCAGGCACTATCTCATATGCACTTAAGATGGATTTTTTCACCTCATATGTTCCAGATACCTCCTCCGGTAGTGATGCAAACACTTCACTAGCTCTATCTACCAGCTTTGTTTGAATCAGTAATACCCACATGTCCTGTGACCATTTCATTTGTTTAGCGACCTTCTCAAATGAAATGAAAAAGGCCTTTACCTCCTTCTCATCAAACCTTGGCAATGCTTGGACATATTTAAATAGATCCCCACCACGTCTTCGACTATGACGCTCTGTCTCACTATCCTCATCAATCTCATCCAACCATATGTTTGCCTTTGCACCTGCCAATTGTAACTGATTTTCATGTTTCATACCCATTTTATGAAGTTCAAACTCTCTCTCTTTTTCCTTTTCCTCTCTATCTCTTTCTTTGTTTCTTTCTTCTCTCTCCTTTTCATTTTCCTCTCTATCTCTGTCTTTGTTTCTTTCTTCTCTCTCATCTTCTTGTTCTCCCATTGCATATTCAAGTTGCTTTAATTATTTTTCATATTCAAATTGCTTAATCTGCAACTGGAAGTTTGCCATTTCTAATGAGTCAGAATGTATCTCAGGCAAATTTAAATGCTCAGCTATCGCAGTAAGTACCTCATCTTTTTGCATTTTGCCAGGCAATGTTAACTGCAATGCTTTTGCCAAATCTAACAGTCTACTTTTAGTCTCTGTCCGTAAGGTATTGTGTGTTTCCGTTGTTGTTTATTTTCTCCTTCGTTCAATTGCTCTGTTTTATTACCTTTGCTCGCGAGTCGCCAGGTATCTTTATGATACGGCCACGTGGTTCAAGTCCGAGTAATGATCAATAATCCAATGCACCAATTAGTAAGATTTAAATCAAAGCACATTTATTATACACAGTAATCGCTACTCATGCACAAATTCTACGTCTAAGCTACTTCTACAACTAATGAAATGAAAATCGCTTATTGTCACGAGTGGGCTTCAATGAAGTTACTGTGAAAAGCCCTTAGTCGCCACATTCCGGCGCCTGTTCGGGGAGGCTGGTACGGGAATTGAACCGTGCTGCTGGCCTGCCTTGGTCTGCTTTAAAAGCCAGCAATTTAGCCCAGTGAGCTAAACCAGCCCCTATACAGGCCCCTAACAGGCCTATACTTAACTTTGAACTGGCCTCCCAGGTCAGGGGAACAAATGGCCTTTTGTTCGGGTTCTGAGTCTGCGGGATTCGAAGTTGGTACAGATTGGTAGCTAGGAGCACCTATCTCGTAGCGAGCGTTGAATTAAGACTTACGATTGTCGGTCTTCACTGGAGTCACTGCACCGGTCACGGTCAATGTTGGTTCATTGTTGCTGGGTGACCCGGGCAGGAAGAAGAGCGCGGTGAAAAGAGAGGTGAAGAGGGGTGATGAGAGGTGAAGAGAGCTTGGGGCTCAACTCTTATAGTCCCCAGGGGCTTCCCGCCTTTCGGGGCGGACCCTGTACCTGGTCCCAAGTGATTGGACTTTGTCCCAATCGCTTGGTTCGATTTTCTCCAATACTGGAGCGGTTCCCTGATCGATGGGCGGTCTTGAGGTGCTCGTTCACCTCCTTTGTTTTGGCTCCTGCTGGCGCCGAGGAGTCTGGCTTTGCTTTGTGTGTCAAAATGTTACTTATTGTTCCCGGGGATTGCTCATCAGTATGCAGCTGGCTGTTCACTTTGTTATGCTGATGGCCGCTGGTATCGATGTTGTCTGGTTTTTGCAGAGGTAAATACACAGCAAACCTGCAGCTGCTGGTTTTTGTCTTGTTGGCTGACTTTCCCATCAGCCTTTGCCGTTCGCCATTTTAAATCGGGAGTTGGCTAATTTAAGTGGCTACACCGTGTCCACTCCCAAAAACTTCTGAGCCTCTGAAAGAGCCATTGCCCATAACACACTCCCCACTTAAACTAATATACCACACCTGAAAAGCAACCACAATATGCTCACCCCTCACTGTCTTTAAATTTCTTAAGCCAATCCAATCGATAGACTTTTATCCCCCTCGGGCCCCCAATTGTTATGGGTCCGGGTTTACAGAACCCCAAAGTGTTTCATTGAGTTCAACCGACCCACAACCTTTAATAGATTGTGGCGATAGAAGCACACGGTGTACTCTCCAGGTGTGATACAGCAGAAATGGACAAGTGGTTTTTAAACAAAACAATGTTTATTCTATGAACTCAAGTTAACCCTTTTAAAACAAACATTGAATATCTTAACACCCATTACTTCAAAGATAACCGCAAAAGACTACAACACTAAATAATCCTTCAAACTGTTCCTTTAAACAACCAAAAGACTTCAAACCTTCAAAAATAGGAGCACATTAGGTTACAGTCAATATATTTATAGTCTTTGGATTGCAGAAATCAACAGACCAGCTCTTGTGTTTCTTCCTGCAGCTCACAGCAAAACAACCAGACACCCCCAGCTGCGTTCTCAAACTGAAACTCAAAAAGCAGAAGTGAGCTCAGCTCCCCTCACCCTCTGACACCACTTCAGTAATATGATCAGCTCCATTTCTTAAAGGTACATTGCTTAAGCATCCATTTCTTAAAGGTGCTCTCACATGACAATGGTCTATAGCAGCGCCTGTTCTATCACTTTGCTTGTACTTGTCCTCACACCCTCATTGTCATTCCCAATCTCTTTACCTTTGTGTTACCTATCCTGCTAACCAGTAGCTGTTTCCTTCAGGAAGACTTATGATAACTATGTGCAATCCATATATATCCACTGAACAAGGATTTAGTAAAGTCCATGCGTCTACACCATTAACCAGATCATGGCGCTATTAAAGCAACAGTTTCAATGCTGTAGCAGGTCTGGAACCTTCCTGCAATTCAACCCAGCCAGAATATCATGCATTATTGAGGTTTGTTTTATTCTATACAATTTTATGATGCATGAAGAAATGATGGGTGAGGAAACTCAAGCTATTGAGATGGGGAGCCATGCAATATTGAAGATGTCACAGAAGAGCAACCACTGTCAATACTATTCATTAAAAGCAAATAACTGAGTCCTTCTGATAATTATACTTCAATTCCCTTGACAGAATAGCTCTCTAAAATTACCTGAAATCCTCACCACCATCACAACTACTGATCCAACACCAGTCATCTTCAGGGACAAACGTTAGGAAAGGAGCAGGACAGGGCAGCACGGTGGCACAGTGGTTAGCATTGCTGCCTCACGGCGCCAAGGTCCCAGGTTCGATCCTGGCTCTAGGTCACTGTCCGTGTGGAGTTTGCACATTCTCCCTGTGTTTGCATGGGTTTCGCCCCCACAACCCAAAGATGTGCAGGGTAGGTGGATTGGCCACGCTAAAATTGCCCTTAATTGGAAAAAATGAACTGGGAACTCTAAATTTAAAAGAAAAAGAACCGGAATAGGCCATTTGGCCCATCAAACCTTTTCCACCATTTTATAAGATGATGGCTTATCCGATTGAAAGTTCAAATCTGCATCCCACCTACCTCCAATGACCTATCATTCTCTTGCTTACCAAGAATGTAGCCACCTCTCCTTTAAAATATTCAAAGAATCTGCTTCCACTGTCTTCTCAGGAAGAGAGTTCCAAAGATTCTCGATCGTCTGAGAGAAAGGTTTTTGCCTCATCCATCGCCTTTTTAAATAAGAGACCCTTTGTCCTTTAACAGTGACCCCTTGTTCTGAAATATCCCACAAGTGGAAAAATCCTCTTCCCATCCAACCTGTTAAGAGCTCTCATGATCTTGTATGTTTCAATAAAGTAACCTCATTCTCTTCTAAACTCTACCTATGCAAACCTAACCTGGCCAACCTTTCCTCAGAAGACAACCTACCCATTCCAGGTGTCAGTCTGGTAAACATTCTCTGAAATGATTCTAACATAGTTATATCCTTCCTTAAATAAGGTGACCAATGCTCTGTACAATACTCCAGGAGTGGGGTTGGATTCTCCGCCCCCCGATGCCAAAATTGCATTCGGCGACGGGGCGGAGAATCATTTTGACGCTGAAATCGGGAGTGGCGCCGGTTTTCGTATTCTCTGTCCCCTGAAAAGTGCCGTACTCCGACCTGCCGAGTACCCAACGGCGTGGGTTACGTGTGCTCACACAATTCGGGAACCTCCCGTAACGGCTGTTGACTCAGTCCGGCGGCGCCACAGTCGGGGAGGGCCGACCCATGAGCAGGGGGGCCTTCATTCAGGGTTGGGGGCACTGTGAGCAGGTGATCCAGGGCGCGTGAGCGGCCGAAGGGAGGCACTACTTTTGCAGTCTGGGCCCGCAGGCTGAGTCCGCCATGAAGCACGGTGCAGCTTCTGCAGGCCGCCGCCATTCGCATATGCGGCCACGGAACCAGAAATCCTCGGCCGTATCGGCAGCTAGAACTGCGAGCTCTACGCTGGATCCCTGCGCCAGTTTTCTTGCCGTAAAAGTCCGCCGTTTTCACGCCGACGTGGGGACTTAGTCTCCCAAATGGAGAATCCAGCCCGTGGTCTTTTGACTAAAATTAAGACAGCCTCTGAAGCACAGAGTTCTTCTATCTCTCACCATTTAGATAATGCTTAATTATTATCTTTCCTGCCAAAATGAACAATTTCACATGTTTCCACATTATATACCATTTGTCAGATATTTGCCCATGCACTTGACCTTTCAATCTCTTTTTGTGAATCCCGCCCCGCCACTCCGACGGCGGTTGCCGAATTTGGGCGGGGGTGGGGATCACGCCGCGCCAGTCAGGGGCCGTTGGCAGTGCCCCCCCCCTCCCCCGGTGATTCTCCGGGCCACGATGGGCTGAGCGGCCGCCCGTTTATGGCCAGTCCCGCCGGCGTGGATTAGACAAGGTCCATATCGGTGCGACCTGGCTTTGAAGGTGGCTTGTGGAGACCATGGAGGGATCTGGCTTCGGCGGGGGGGGAGGGGGGGGGCACGGTGGTATGGCCCGCGATCGGGGCCTACCGATTTGCGGCCGGGCCTGTGCCGTGGGGGGCACTGTTTCCCTCCGCGCCGGCCTGTGTAAGGCTCTGCGATGGCCGGCGCAGAGAGGAAACCCCCTGCGCATGCGCAGGAATCATGCCAGCCGTTCTGCGCATGCGCCAGAACATGCTGGCGCTCCTGCGCATGTGCCAACTCGCGTCGGCCGGCGGAGGCCCTTCGGCGCCAGTTGGCACGGCGCCAACCACTTCAGCGAGGATCCGCACCTTCCAGGCGGCCCGACACTGGAGTGGGTCACGCCACTCTTTGGCATCGGTACGGCTGCCCCACCGATTGCGGGAGAATCCTGCCCCTTATGACCTCTTCACAACTTACTTTCCTACCTATCTTTGTGTTATCATCAAATTTTGTATCCATCCCTTCATCCAAGATATTTATGTAAAATGTAAACATTTGAAGTCCCAGCATTGATCCCTGCGACACGCCACTTGTTAAATCTTCCCACTTGAAGACCCATTTATGTCTATGCTCTGCTTCCTGTTAGCCAGCCATTCATCCATCCATGCCAAAATGTCAACCCCTGTATTCTGAACTTTTATTTTCCACAATAACATTAAATGTGGCACGTTGTGAAATGCCTTCTGAGGGATAGAAACTGGGGACATGAGAAATACTTAAGTGGTAAAGGTAAAGGTGATGTGATGGGAGACAATAAAGAGAGTGCACTTCAGATTAAAATAGAAATCCAGGAGGGTGGAAAAGAAATGAAAAGTTTCAGATGTTGTCACTGTAATAAACTAGGCCATGTAAAGTCACAGTGTTGGTGGTTGAAGAAAAGCACTGGGAAGGCTGATGTGGTAAAACAGGATAAGACAGTGGGGTATGTTAGAGTGGTAAAGGAAAGCCCAAGGAAGCGAAGGAGGTGCAAACGATTGTACAACCTGTTCAAGAAGTAATTGATAAGAAGGTGCCAGATGTCTTGAAAGAATTTACTTGTGTGGGTAAAGTTTACTCATGTGTATCAGGAGGAGCAGGTAAAGAAGTCACAATTTTAAGAGATACAGGGACTAGTCAATATTTAATGGTAAGAGATGAGGAATTATGTAGTTTGGGAAGAATGTTGCCAGAAAAGGTGGTGATATGTGGAATTCAGGATGAGAGGAGTAGCGTTCCATTATGTGAGGGAAGGTTGGAAAGTCCAGTGAAGAGTGGTGAAGTAATAGTAGGAGTAATAGATAAACTATCTTGTCCAGGAACACAGTTTATCTTGGGTAATGATATAGCTGGATCGCAGGTGGGAGTGATGCCTACTGTGGTTGATAGGCCAGTGGAAAATCAGTCAACTGAAGTATTGAAGGACGAATATCCTGGGATTTTTCCGGATTGTGTAGTAACAAGGCCGCAAAGTCACAGGTTAAGACAAGAGGAGAAATCAAATAGTGAAGATGAAGTTGAAGTGCAATTATCAGAAATGATTTTTGATCAGATGGTTGGAAAAGAACAAGAACAGGTGGAGGATGAGGCGGAAATTTTTAGTTCAGGAAAATTGTCTGAGTTACAACAGAAAGATAGAGAAATAAAACGGATGTATCAGAAAGCCTACAGGGAAGAGGAATCTGAGTGTATATCAGAATGTTGTTACCTTAAAAATGATGCCTTGATGAGAAAATGGAGACCTTTACATATGCAGGCAGATGAAAAGTGGGCAGAGATTCATCAAGTGCTATTGCCGGTAGGGTATAGAAAGGAAGTGTTGCGAGTTGCAGATGAGGTACCAGTGGGAGGTCATTTGGGAATAAGGACAACTCAAGCTAAAATCCAGAAACATTTTTATTGGCCTGGACTGCATAAAGATGTAGTTAAATTTTGTCAATCATGTCACACATGTCAAGTGACAGGGAAACCTCAAGCAGTGATAAAACCAGCGCCCTTAATACCCATTCCAGCATTTGAGGAACCTTTTACAAGCGTCCTAATTGATTGTGTAGGACCGCTTCTTAAAACAAAAAGTGGGAATCAATATCTTTTTTATAAATATAATTTTTAGATTATCCAATTCATTTTTTCCAATTAAGGGGCAATTTAGCGTGGTCAATCCACCTAGCCCGCACATCTTTGGGTTGTGGGGGCGAAACCCATGCAAACACGGGGAGAATGTGCAAACTCCACACGGACAGTGACCCAGAGCCGGGATTGAACCTGGGACCTCAGCGCCGTGAGGCAGCAGTGCTACTCACTGCGTCACCGTGCTGCCCCAGAATCAATATCTTTTGACTGTAATGGATGTGTCTGCTAGGTTTCCAGAGACCATTACAGTACGTAATATTACAGCTAAAAGGATTGTGGACGAGTTACTTAAATTCTTTACTAGATATGGACTACCCACAGAAATTCAGTCGGATCAAGGAACAAATTTTACTTCAAAGTTATTCAAAGAAGTTATGGATAGTTTAGGAATAAAACAATTTAAATCAACTGCGCACCATCCCGAATCGCAGGGAGCGTTAGAAAGGTGGCATCAGACATTAAAGACAATGTTGAGGACATATTGTCAAGATTATCCAAAGGATTGGGATAAAGGGATCCCATTTGTAATGTTTGCAATTAGGGATGCACCTAATGAGTCAAACAAATTTTGTCCTTTTGAACTAATTTTTGGTCATGAGGTAAGAGGACCACTTAAATTGATTAAAGAAAAATTGGTGGGTGAGAAAACCGAAATTACACTATTGGATTATGTATCAAATTTTAGGGAACGATTAAATCGAGCAGGTGAATTGGCTAGACAACATTTGAAAGTTGCACAAAATGTGATGAAACGGGTAGCAGACAAGAAATCCAAAGTTCGTAGTTTTGCCAGTGGGGATAAAGTTTTAGTGTTGTTACCAGTGGTACGGGAGCCTTTAAAAGCTAGATTTTGTGGACCGTATCAGATTGAAAGGAAATTAAGTGAGGTGAATTATGTGGTAAAAACACCAGATAGAAGGAAGACTCACCAAGTGTGTCATGTGAATATGCTTAAAAGGTACTTTGAAAGGGAAGGAGAGAAAAAGGAGGTTTTAATGATTCTAACTCAAAGTGACAAACCAAATCCAGATGACTGTGAATTTGACAGATCTCAAATTAAATTGGAAAATGAGGATGTTCTTAAAAATTGGGATGAATTGTTAAGTTACCTTCCAGAGGAAAAACAAACTGACCTGAAAGAGTTATTGATATCACATGGGCAAGTTTGTAGAGATAAATTGGGAAGCACTAAAATGGCTATACATGATGTAGATGTGGGAAATGCTGTTCCTATCAAACAACATCCATACAGACTTAATCCTTTAAAATTGGCACAGGTTAACAGAGAGATTGAGAGTATGCTGAAGAATGGCATAATTGAAGTGGGTTGTAGCCAATGGAGCTCACCCATAGTGATGGTACCTAAACCAGACGGTACCCAATGGTTGTGTGTGGACTATCGAATGGTGAATGCAGTTACAAGAATGGACTCTTATCCGATCCCACGTTTGAAGGATTGCATTGAGAAAGTGGGACAATCTGCTTTTATTTCCAACTTTCGGACATGGAAAGAACATTTAAAACATCGTATGGAGTTCTTCGATCGACTTCAGGAGGCGGGTTTGGTGATGAACCTAGCCGAAAGTGAATTCCGGCCAGGGTGAGTTGGCTGCTCTGTGCCCCTGGCATTAATCCCGCCCCCCACCACACCCACATATACCGGCCCCTCCCCCCCAGGTGACAGCCGAACCCGCACCCTGCCCAACATGCCAGCACCCATGTCAGCCGCCATGGCCAGGTGTCCTCGCCACTGCGGTCACCATCTACCTAACCCCTGAGCTGCATGCGTCGGACCGTCTAACGGTTTCGCTTTTTGTGGTCCCCCCCACCCCCCACCACCTCCCATCCCAAGAGAAGGCCACACACAAACGCTGGGAGCGGGAGAAGACCGGAGGGAGACCAGCAGAACTGCAACCTCTCACCAGGCCCGAGCAGATGGCCCTGAGCATGTCCGGTGACCCAGAGGAAAGGGATGTCGCTGAGGTTGAGTGCGGTCACGGGCGAGCAAGTGAGACCCCGCTGAGTTGCAGTTTCCCATGACACGTGTGTGCACCCCTCCCTAAATCTCACCCCTTCCTCTCGCCCCACACCCTCCTCACCTTTTGTCCCTCACCTCCCCACACCCCCCTCAGCCCCGCCCACCTCCACTTTCCCACGGCCCGCTGTCTAATTATACATGGTGTCTTGTATCTTACAGGACCTGCCTGAGATGTGACCGGTCCATCCGGAGCCCCCTGCCCCCAGACAAAGTCAGAGCCGGTGCCGCCCCAGACAGCCGAGCATGACGGGGAGAGCAGCCCGGACACCAGCCGTCCGCCCGAGACTCAGGACACCCAGGAGCTTGGGTCGGAGGGTGACACTGACTTTCCGTCAGAGCTGTCTGCTACACCCTCCACCGTCCCAGAGACAATCACCTCGGTTGGGCACATTAGTGAAGAGGCTCCTGGGACACTATCTGGTGTGCACCACACATCGCATCTGGTACAACAGGTAGGAGCAGCCGAGGGGCTGGACGGTCGGAGGGCAAGCCGGCCCCAGGAACCAGCTGCCATTCAGACGGGTCCCGGGCTTCTGTAACAACCAGTCCCAGCCACAGTGCAGATGCAATCAGTCAGCCAGGGACTACAAGAAGGGATGTCGGCGAGCCTCCAGCATCTCATGGAGCAGGTGGAGGAGTCCAACTATGTGCAGCAGCAGACTGTGCTGCCTGCCATGCGTGCCACCCAGGCCAACACCGCGCGGGTGGCGTCCGCGGTGGAGGCATTGGTGGCGACGGTTTCGTCAATATATCAGCGTGCTCAATGCCTGGGGCATTCTGTGTAGGCAGTGGCCAAGGCCCAGGTCAAGGCTGCCCTCTCACAGGCAGCCATGTGCCAGAGCCACCCAGACATTGCAGCGGCGCTCCTTAGCATGGTTGAGTCACAGCAGGCCATGGCTGGGAACATCGGTGGCATTTCCCAGGCGCTGGGCAGCGTTGTACAGAGACAGAGGGAGGTGGCCCAATCCCAGAGGGAGGTGGCCCAGTCACTGGCTGATGTGTCACAGTTGCAGTGTGATGTGGTGCAGTCCCAGACAGAGATGGCCCACTCCCTGTACTCCATGGCCGCGAGCTTGCACACCCTGGTCGAGACCAGAGCCGGCCTGCTGGACTGGCAGCGCCAGGTGGTGGTGGTGGGGGGGGGGGCGCTCCAGGCACAGATACACTCTCTGTGTCTGATGGATGTTGGTGTGGGCTTGTCCAGGGCGGTGGGGGGTGGGGTTCACAGACCAGCTGGGTGTTCATTGAGTGGTACACCTTTGGATTTGTGTACAGCAGCCTGTTATCCACAGGTGACCATAGGGTGTCCTGCTTCCCGGCAATGGCGGTGAACCCTGCTGCCTGGGCGTCCTGGTTGGCTCGGTCCCCATGGAAGTGGATGTACTGCTCCGCCTGAGCATATAGATCCTCCGTGAAGGCGTGAATGCACCTGTGCACTGAGGTATGTGAGATCCCGGGCAGGTTCCCACTATGTGAAGGACCCCGTCACATAGAAGTTCAGGGCGACCGTCACCTTGATGGTGTTTGGAGCTGGGGGGATTTGTTATGTTGTAGGTGTAACATAAGTGGCTCCCTTGTGGTGCACTTGACAAAGGAAGGTTCAGACGTGGAGATAACTTCAACACGTTTTTTAAACTATTTACACTTCTATTACTCGGGTTTGACACTACTGGGCAGCACGGTAGTCTTGTGGATAGCACAATTGCTTCACAGCTCCAGGATCCCAGGTTCGATTCTGGCTTGGGTCACTGTCTGTGCGGAGTCTGCACATCCTCCCCGTGTGTGCGTGGGTTTCCTCCGGGTGTTCCGGTTTCCTCCCACAGTCCAAAGATGTGCGGGTTAGGTGGTTTGGCCATGATAAATTGCCCTTAGTGTCCAAAATTGCCCTTAGTGTTGGGTGGGGTTCCTGGGTTATGGGGATAGGGTGGCGGTGTTGACCTTGGGTAGGGTGCTCTTTCCAAGAACCAGTGCAGACTCGATGGGCCGAATGGCCTCCTTCTGCACTGTAAATTCTATGATAATCTATGATAATCTACTGCTAATCCTACTATAGCTACCCAGACTGACTAACCAGCTGCTGCAATCCACGTGGTGGGTGTAATATTGAATCAACCCTGTGTCTGTACTCACTGACTGTCTCCACTGGAAAGAGGCAGATCATGAGTGTGGTGTACTTTATATATGGGTTGGTGTAATGCCCCCCTGTGGTCGTGTCACCTCCGTGTGTATCGTGAATGTCCATTGGTCGCGTCCTATCTAACTGATCTATTGGTTGAGTGTGTGTGTGTGATGTTTCTGGTGCTCCCTCTAGTGTCTAGCTAGCCTACATGCATTTACATTGATGCACATCACCACAGGGGGGGCGAGGCACGCTGTGGCAGAGGGGTGGGGTGCGGGGATGGGCTCCCCACCCCAGCCAGTGCGGCCAGTGTCCGGGCCAGCAGCTCGCAGTCACTCCACTCCGTTTCCTAACTCCTCTCACTCCAGCAGCCTCGACGCCAGGTTGATGATTTATGAGACGATAAGCGAACCACGCCATTGGGAACTTGGCCCATCGGAGGCGGTAAATCTCGGAGGCCCCGGAGAATAGGGTGTGAGGCCTGCTAATGATATACCACTGTATTTTAACCCTGGGCGGCGAGCGACGCATTTACACCATTTCCGGTGTGCTGGAGCTTCCCAATTTGGCATCAAACTGGCGGCGAACCTGATTTTTCCATCGGAAGCTATACTCCGCCCAATCTCGTTTTGCGATTTCGGTGTCGGCAAGCAGAAAATCTCACCCATTTTTATGGGCCAGGTTTGAGAAAATTCCAAAGTAATTCATGGAGTTCGCCTGACCCACAATTGTTTATAGATTTTGGTTAGGAGGTGCATAAGGGCCTGCCTTTTAGGTGTTATTCAACAGAGGCCTAAAGCACTTTTAATCAAAAACAAAGTTTATTCTAATAATTCAGTTAACATTTCTATAAACACACACAGTAAGCATTTTTATCAGCTACAAACATAAATACCCCATATAACCCTTAATAACTTCCCTTTCAACTTTTTCGATTTGAACACAACATCCAATAAATCAAAAAAAACCTTTTACCTGAAACAGTAGGTTTAAATTCTTTCCAGAAAACAGGTATCGCTTTTAAATTATCAAGTAATCTGGACATCTTTTAACATGCAGAGAGCGAGAGACAAGAGAAACCTTGGTCTGAATCCAGCTTCCAAGTAAAACTCAGAGCCACAGCCAGTTCCCAGTTCAAAACGAAAGTAAAAGCCAGTGCCACAGCCCAGCTCAACCCACACAATGACATTACTGAAACCATTTGATAAACACACATTTCTTAAAGGGACACTCCCATGACACCATGGTGTTGACGCCAACGCAGAATCAGTGGACTTTCACAACAGCAAAACTGGTGCCACACCTGGACTGATTCTGCTACTGCTGAGGGGTTAGCACTGGAACCACGTGGGACACAATCGATTCCAATCAGAAATGGTGCCGGATTCGCTGGTTTCTCGATTGACACTCAGGAGGCTGACAAGCTGCAGCCGCATATACTCACCTCACTTCCCACACACCATCCCAGCCAACAAGATGGCAATAAGACACACAACCTCATGTTTCACAGAGCTGGAGACCTGGACCCGTGGAGAACAGAAAGATGACCCTGTATCCCTTAATAATTTTACTTAACAAAAATCTATCTCGGATATAAAATTAAGAACTGATCTAACTTCAACAGCTGTTTGTTGGAGACAGTTTCAAATCCCTACCATCCATTGAATGAAGAAGTTCTTCCTAACATATCTCCTGAATTGTCCAGTCCCAACTTTTAAACTATACTCCCTAGTTTTAGAATCTCCAACCAGTGGAACTGGTTTATCTTTATCTATCCTTTCTTTCCTTGTTAATATCTTTAACACTTCGATCAGACCACCCCTTAGCCTTCTAAATTATCGCGAAAACAGGCCTACTTTGAGTAATCTCTCGTCGTAACTCAGCACCTGTAATCCAGGCATCAGTTTTGTCAACCTACATTCCACTCACTCCATGGCCAAAATATCTTTTCCTGGTGTGTGGTCCTCAAAACTGCTCATAGTACTCCGAGTGGGGTCGAACCAGGGTTTTGTATATCTACATTATAACCCCTGTGTCTTTATATTCAAGCCCTCTGGATATAAACGCGAGCATTCCATTAGCCTTTTTGATTATTTTATGCACTTGTTCCTGGCATTTTATAATAATAATAATCTTTATTAATGTCACAAGTAGGATTACATTAACACTGCAATGAAGTTACTGTGAAAATCCCCCAGTCGCCACTCTACGGCACCTGTTCGGGTACACTGAGGGAGAATTCAGAATGTCCAATTCACCTAACAAGCACTTCTTTCGGGACTGTGGGAGGAAACCGGAGCACCCGGAGAAAACCCACGCAGGCACGGGGAGAACGTGCAGACTCGGCACAGACAGTGACCCAAGTTGGGAATCGAACCTGGCGCTGTGAAGGAACAGTGCCAACCACTGGGCTACCGTGCCACCCCTATGGACCTATTAAGGACCTATGCACCTGAACCCCCGAGTCTCTTTGGACATCGACTGCACCTAACCTCTTTCCATTAGAAAGTATTCTGCTCTATCTTTTTTTGGTCCAAAATGGATAACTTCATATTAAATTCCATCTGCCACAATTTTGCACATTCACCTAGTCTGTCAATATCTCTTTACAATTTTATGCTATCATCGAGGCTGTCAACAATGCCACTTAACTTTGTATCATCCACAAATTTTGACATATGAATTTCTATTCCATCATCGAAGTCATCAATGAATAGTGTGACTTGAAATGAAATTAAAATAAAATATTGGGCTTTCTGTCCAATATCCTGGGCATTTTAGGATCTGATCTGGGATTGTAATGCATTCCAAACTTGATGCATACTCGATACTTTGCTTTGATTTTGCTGCCTTCTAGTCCCATTACTACTTCCTGTTACCAACATTATTTTCTTCCAATTTGGGCCACCCTTCATAACAATCTTTATTAGTCTCATAATTAAGACTGCAATTAAGTTACTGTGAAAATCCTCGAGTTGGCACACTACTGTGCCTGTTCTGGTACACTGAGGAGAATTCAGAATGTCCAATTCATCTAACAAGCACATCTTTCGGGACATGTGGGAGGAAACCGGAGCGCCCAGAGGAAACCCTTGCAGACACTGGGTGAATGTGTAGACTCTGTACAGACAGTGACTGAAGCCGGGAATCGAATCTGCATCCCTGGCGTTGTGAAGCAACAGTGCTAACCACTGTGCTACTATTTGCTCAAGGTCCTCATCCCCCTGACAAGCGAAGAAAGGATATACCTGCCATAAAGGGAGTGCAGCAAAGGTTTGCCAGACTGGTTCTTGGAATGGCAGGACTGTCGTATGAGGACAGATTGGGGGTTCACTGGAGTTTAGAAGAATGAGAGGGGAACTTCCGGTGATGGCCATGGTGTGAGTAGTTGCACATTTGGTGGCTCCCGCTCGTGGCGTTTTTTTAGGATCTTTTCCCCGGTTAACGGGTGGATGTGAGGAGTTAAAAAGGTGCAGGAGAGCTAGCAGAAGAGAGTAACCCATTGGTACATGGAGCTGAGGGTCAGAAGCGGTCACAAAAGAAGGGAACAGAGTGCAAATGCTGGTGCAGTGTTTGCAACGCACATGGAGATGGCGGGGTGTCAGGGAGCTGTCCTGCCAGCTGTGTGGTCAACAGAGCAGCTGGTGAGCTTCCTGAACGGGATGTTCACCCAGCAACTCAAGAAGAATCTGGAGGATCTGGCCTGGGCGATGGATTTGATTAAGGCAGTGATCGACCACGTGGAGATGAGGCTGGAGGCCCAAGGTTAGGCAATCCAGAAGAGGGAGGAGGTGGCGGGAGAACATGAGGAGCAGCTCACCTTGATGGCAACAGAGATGGGGCTGATGCGGGATCAGCAGAGGTGGCTCCAGGCAAAGATCAGAGCTGGACAAAAGGAGAGCGAGCTTCAATAAGACCAAGGCGGCCCTCTTCATGAAGGGGGCGAAGTTTGGTATGCCGTACCCAGCATGTTTGTAGGTGTGTTATGAAGGCCGGGAACTGTACTTTGGAACGTCGGAGGAGGCGATGGAATTTATCAGAGACAATTGACTGGCAGGAAGAGGAGGCTATTGAACTTTGGAGGAGATGGTTTGGCGCTGTGTTTAATTTGTGTTTGGGGCTATTGTTCGGCTTCAGGTTTGTTTTTCCTCTTTGTTGGAAGATTGGGCTTGGTGAGGGGTTGTTTTTGTTCGTACTAGCAGGATGATTGAGCGGGGTTGGAGAATCAGTGGAGCGGGGGTGGAGAATCATGAACCGGGTGGGTGCTGCCAGGCTAGCTGGGCGGGCTAGTTCACGGAAGCCCATGTGCACAAGGTTTACTCCCGAATAGACTTTTCGTGTTCAATAAGACGATGTTGTCGGGGATGGTTGATGATGAGTATTTTACAATAATGGTGTCGGACCTTGCCCCGCACTGGGTGGACCTATGAGTGAGCAAGGAGGAGGGGGCAGCAACCGCAATGGAGACTGTTGGCGGAGAAAGAGGTGTGTGAACGGGTGAGGAATGCTGTCCGGGGTTATGTGGAGATTAATGATACGAGAGGGGGTGTTCGGCAGGTATGGTATGCGAGGCACTGAAGGCAATGGTCAGGGGTGAGTTTATTTCGATTTGGGCAGATAGGGAGAAGGCAGAGCAGGCGGAGATAGAAAGGCTAGTGGAAGAAATCCTGCATGTGGACAGGAGATTTGTGGATGCCCCGGAGGCGGGGCTGCTAAAGGAGCGGCAGAGGCTGCAGTTGGAGGTTGGGTTATTATCCATGGGTAAGGTGAGAGGGGTTGTGTATGAGGCGAGCAAGATGCTAGCACACCAGTTGAGGAAGCAGGAGGCGGCAAGGGAGACTGGGAAAGTGATGGACACAGGTGGGAATATGGTCTTGGACCCAGCGGGGGTGAATGGGGTGTTTAGGGACTTCTATAGCAAGCTGTACGAGTCGGAACCCCCAGCCGGTATGGAGGGGCTGAGGCGGTTTCTAGAGAGGTTGGAGTTCCTGAAGGTGGTTGAAGAGTTGGTGGAGGACCTGGGGGCCCCAATTGGACTGGTAGAAGTAGTGGAGGGGCTGGAGGCGATGGAATTGGGCAAGACCCCGGGTCCGGACGGGTACCCGGTGGAATTCTACAAGAACTTCTCTGGGGTATTGGGATCGCTGCTGGTAAGGGCTTTCAATGAGGCAAAGGAGCTGGGAGTACTACCCCCCGACGTTGTTGCAGGCATTGCTCTCCCTCATTCTAAAGTGGGATAAAGACCTGGAACAATGTGGGTCCTCTCGACCGATTTCCCTGCTAAATGTAGATGCCAAACTTTTGACTAAGATCTTGGCCTCGAGGATCGAGGATTGTGTGCCAGGGGTAATAGGGGAGGACCAGACGGAGTTCGTGGTGGTTGCCATTGACGCAGAGAAGGCCTTTGATCGAGTGGAATGGGAATACCTATCGGAAGTCCTGGGTCGGTTTGGGTTTGGGCACGGTTTTGTGAACTAGGTCCGGTTGTTATGTCAGGCACCGGTGGCGAGTGTGCGGACGAACCGGGTGAGTTCAGTTTATTTTAGGTTGCACCGGGGGACAAGGCAGGGGCGCCCACTTTCCCCACTGCTGTTTGCCCTGGCTATAGAGCCGTTGACAAAGGCACTGAGAACGTCGAGTGTCTGGCAGGGCATAGCAGGGGGGGGGGGGGGGCGGGGGGGTGAGGCACAGGGTCACGCTTTAAGCGGACAATTTACTTCTATAAATTTCAGACCCGCTGGAGAGGACTGGAGGGATTATGGGGATATTAGAGGAAGTTGGTTGGTTCTCGGGGTATAAATTGAATATTGGCAAGAGTGCGGTCTTTGCGATTCAGGCGAGAGGGCAGGAGAAGAGATTGGGGGAGATGCCGTTCAAGGTGGTAGGGGGAAGCTTTCAGTATTTGGGTATCCAGATGGCATGGGAATGGGAGCAGCTGCACAAGCTGAATTTGGGTCAGCTGGTAGAACAGATGAGGGGGGACTTTCCGAGATGGGATGCGCTCCCGCTGTCATTGGCAGGGTGGGTACAGACAGTGACAATGATGGTCCTCCTGAGGTTTCTGTTTGTCTTTCAGAGCCTTCCAATTTTTATCTCCAATGCATTCTTTAAAAAAATAAATGCGGTGATCTCGGGTTTGTTTGGGCGGGTAAAACCTCACGGGTGAGACCGGTGCTACTGGAACGGGGGCGTTGGGGGGTGGGGGGGGTGGGGCTGGCTCTTCCGAATTTTATTTTATAAATTATTATTGGGAGGCGAATATAGCAATGGTCAGGTAGTGGGGGAGGGGTCGGTTTGGGAGCGGGTGGAGGTCGCCTCATATAAGGACACGAGTTTGGGGACACAGTTAACGGTTCCTCTGCCGTTTTCCCGGCCAGGTACTCCACAAGCCCGGTAGTAGTGGCAGCCCTGAGGGTCTGTGGACAATGGCGGCAGTACATGGGGTTGGAGAGGGCGTCTGTGTAGGCACCAAAATGTGGTAATATCCGGTTCACTCCGGGGGGGTTGCTGGATGGTGGAGTTCCAGAGCTGGCAGTGGGCGGGGATCGAGAGATTTGGAGATCTCCTTATTGATGAGGGCTTCCCGAGCTTGGAGAAGTTGAAATGAAAATTAAAATGAAAATCACTTATTGTCACAAGTAGGCTTCAATGAAGTTACTGTGAAAAGCCCCTAGTCGCCACATTCCGGCGCGGCTGGTACAGGAATTGAACCGTGCTGCTGGCCTGCCTTGGTCTGCTTTCAAATCCAGCGATTTAGCCCAGTGTGCTAAACAGCTCCATCAAGGAGGAGGAGTTTGAGTTGCCAGGTGGGAATGGGTTCCGTTATCTGCAATTGAGGGATTTTGTGCAGATGCAGGTTTAGACTTACCCGCACCTGCCGCACCAGGTGCTACAGCATAAAGTGGCTTCGAGAGCAGGAGTAGGGGAGGGGAAGGTTTCAGAGATCTAGAAGCAACTGATGAAGTGGTAGAGAGCCCCGATAGGGAAGGTGAAGAGAAAGTGGGAAGAAGAGCTGGGTGGGGATATGGAGGCCGGATTATGCATCCTCGCCGTGTTCCAGACTCAGCCTGATACAATTCATGGTGGAATTCATGGTGGTCCATAGGGTGCACATGACAGTGGCCCGGATGAGCAGGTTCTTTGAGGGGGTGGAGGATAGGTATGGGTGCTGTGCGGCGGTCCTATGAACCATGTCCATATGTTTTGGGCATGTTCGAGGCTGAGGGGTTTCTGTCAGGTGTTTGCTGACGTCATGTCAGAGGTATTAAAAGTGAGGGTGGTACCGAGACCAGAGGTGGCAATCTTTGGCACATCGGAAGATCCAAGAGCCCAGGGGGTGAGAGGCCGATGTCCTGGCCCTTGCCTTCTGGTGGCCCGAGACGGAGCCTACTAGGATAGAGGGACTCGGAACCCACAAAGTCGGGGGTATGGGTTAGCGACATGGCCGGGGTTTCTCAGACTCGAGAAAATTAAATTTGTCTTGAGGGGATCACTGCAGGGGTTTGCCCAGAGTTGGCAGCCGTTCATCGACTTTTGCGAGAAAAATTAAGCTGTCAGCAGGGTGAGGAAGGAGGCTTGGGGGGTTGAGTAAGGTTCGGAAAACCAGTGAAAAGGGGGCCGGGGGGAAGGAAGTCCTGTTTATGTAAGCCATGTGGCTGGGGTTTTTTACTGGGGGGTGGGGGGGGGATTGGTCATATTTCTCTGTTCTTGTTGAAAGCTGATGTTTAAAATTGTTAAAATTATAAATGCGTCAATAAAATATATTCTGAAAAAAAAGAAGAATGAGAGGGGATTTGTTTGAGACGTATAAAATTCAGACAAGGCTGGGTAGACTGGATATCGGGATGATGTTCCCCCTGACTTGAGGGGGTCTAGAACAAGGGGTCAATGTTGCAGGATATGAGTTTGGCTCTGGTCTCGGTACCACCCTCACTTTTAATACCTCTGACTGACATAAGTCTGTGGAATCTTCTTCCACAGAAGACTGGAGGCAAATCACTGAATATATTTAAGAAGGAAATAGATATCAAAACTCCAAACATGAGAAGGGGTATAAAGAAAGCCCAGCAGTATGGCATTGAGTTAGAGGATTAAGCATAATCATATTGAATGGGAAAGCAGGCTTGAAGTGTTGAATCATAGAGGTTTGGACTGACCTCCAATCGTGCAATCTTGCCATTTTGTTTCTCTTGGAGGACTTGCTGGTACAGGCTCTTTACAACTGAGGTGTGTAAATGTCTCACTGCACTTGCCGTTTTGGTGTTGAGATGCACTTTCGCTGTTTCCATTATTTTGACACCCACGTGTCTTCATTTCCAGCGATTTGGAATTTTGTTGTTTATTCTAGATTTAGATTTGGATTTATTGTCGATGTGTACTGAGGTACAGTGAAAAGTATTGTTTTGCGTTCAGTCCAGGCAGATCGCTCCATACATGAGAAACAGGACATACAATAAATGCACAATGTAAATACATAGACATAGACATTGGGTGAAACGTACGGAGTGCAGTGCTACAACAAGAGAGAGAATGCTTAGAGAGATCAGTTCAGTCCATAGAAGGTTATTCAGGAGTCTGGTAACAATGGGGAAAAGCTGTTTTTGAATCTGTTCTGCGTGTTCTCAGACTTTGGTTGTGCTGTTGTTCTATTTATGGTTCTCACTGATCCGAAAAAGTAGCTGCTCTCATCTGTTTTTGATAGGAGCCTTTTCTTGCTACTGGCTTGAGTGGTGACTAGGTCCCTTTTTCTTTCTCGCTCTTCTTTTAATGTCAGGTTAAAGTCCAACAGGTTTATTTGGAATCACGAGCTTTCGGAGCGTAGCTCCTTCAGGTGAGTGAAGAGGTAGGTTACTGATGCACTATCAATTACTACAAAGACGAGTAGTAAATAATCGAGGCTTTATTGAGCAAAGATGTGTGGCCTCTTGTAGCTGCTACCAGAATGGGAGCAGCACCGGCGAGCACACACATTTATACGCCGCCTGCTGGGCAGAGCCAGCAGGCAGGGATTTACCCATGTACCTCTAGTACAGGAGTCTTACCGTACTACATCTAATACAGTTAGTGGTGACTACCACATTTGGAGCGTAGCTCCTTCATCAGGTGAATGAAGAGGTAGGTTACACAAACACAGCATATATAGACAAAGCCAATGATGCAAGATGATACTTTGAATGCGAGTCTTTTCAGGTAATTAAATCTTTACAGGTCCAGACGGTGTGACTGGAGAGAGGGATAATTACAGGTTAAAGAGGTGTGAATTGTCTCAAGCCAGTGCAGTTGGTAGGATTTCACAAGCCCAGGCCAGATGGCAGGGGGTTAAATGTAGTGAGACATGAATCTAAAATCCCGGTTGAGGCCGTACTCATGCGTGCAGAACTTGGCTATCAGTTTCTGCATTGTCTTGCGTCCTGAAGGCTGCCTTGGAGAATGCTTACCCGAAGATCAGAGGCCGAATGCCCTTGACTGCTGAAGTGTTCCCCGACTGGAAGGGAACATTCCTGCCTGATGATTGTCGCGTGATGTCCGTTCATCCATTGTCGCAGCGTCTGCATGGTCTCGCCAATGCACCACACCTCGGGACATCCTTCCCTGCAGCGTTTGAGGTAGACAGCGTTGGCCGAGTCGCACGAGTATGTACCGCATACCTGGTGGGTGGTGTTCTCACATATAATGGTGGTATCCATGTCGGTGATCTGGCACATCTTGCAGAGGTTGCCAGAGCAGGGCTGTGTGGTGTTGTGTTCGCTGTTCTCCTGAAGGCTGGGTAGTTTGCTGCAAACAATGGTCTGTTTTAAGTTGTGCAGTTGTTTGAAATCAAGTAGTGGGGGTGTGGAGATGGCCTTGGCAAGATGTTCATCTTCATCAATGACGTGTTGAAGGCTCCGAAGAAGATGTCATAGTTTCTCCACTCCGGGGAAGTACTGGACAATGAAGGGTACTCTGTTGGTTCAGTCCCTTTTTGTCTTCTGAGGAGGTCGGTCGGGTTTTTGCTGTGGCGCGTTGGAACTGTCGATCGATGATTCGAGCGCCATATCCCGTTTTTACGAGGGCGTCTTTCAGCGTCTGTAGATGTCTGTTATATTCCTCTTCGGCTGAGCAGATCCTGTGTATACGGAGGGCTTGCCCATAGGGGATGGCTTCTTTAATGTGTTTCGGGTGGAAGCTGGAGCAGTCAGGAACTCAGCCCATCGGAGGCGATGGATTTCGGAGGCCCCCGAGAATAGGGCGTCAGGCCCGCAAATGATATGCCCACGGTATTTCAACGCCGCACGACGAGCGGTGCATTTACGCCATTTTCAGGGTGCCAGAGCATCCCGATTTGGTGTCAAACTGGCGCCTACTGCGATTTTGGAATCGGAGGCTATTCCCCGCCCAATCGCATTTTGCGATTTAGGCGTCGGCAAATGGAGAATCCCACCCAAGGTTTTCCAGCAACATCCGAACAGCCGAAGAACAGAAAGCAAGTCCCAGAAACAAGGTGAAAGTTTCAGAATCCAGGAAATGGGGACAAAAGAATGAGAATGTCCAGGAAGACCGTGAGTCAAATGAACAAAGAATAGGAATCAGGACAAAGTCCTGTTCAATGAAGTTAAAGCAAAGAGCAGATAAAGGGCTCTGAATTAATGAGATAGCTGCACGAACCTTATTTAAAGTTGGCATTGCCTGCCTCACGGCACATGTTCGAGCACTAGGTTTGCTTGCTGTCCTTTGTCTACCAATTATCCTACTTATAATTCTTGCAGATGACCGTCTTGCAACTGACCACCATGTGACCAGGTTTAATGCAGAGACAACAATGTCTCTGCTGACCTACATAGGCTAGAAAGCCCTGACTTAACCTGCTGACAAAACGGATGGCTCAAATGCCATCTACCCTCAAGGTGATCTTGGCCATCCATTCCCATTACGGAGGGTTCTTTACAACATTGTTGTTCCCAATTACTTTGATTTACCAGGCAAGGAATTCATAGAGTCTGGTTTCATAGAATTTACAGTGTAGAAGGAGGCCATTCGGCCCATCGAGTCTGCACCGGCTCTTGGAAAGAGCACCCTACCCAAGGTCCACACCTCCACCCTATCCCCATAACCCAGTAACCCCACCCAACACTAAGGGCAATTTTGGACACTAAGGGCAATTTATCATGGCCAATCCACCTAACCTACACATCTTTGGACTGTGGGAGGAAACCGGAGCACCCAGAGGAAACCCACGCACACACGGGGAGGATGTGCAGACTCCGCACAGACAGTGACCCAAGCCGGAATCGAACCTGGGACCCTGGAGCTGTGAAGCAATTGTGCTATCCACAAGGCTACCGTGCTGCACGAATTGAGTACATTCACAAAAGGAAAAGGAGGGTTGTGGAAATGGAGTGCGCCGTTGCTTTTCCTTGAAGATCTTGAGGAACGTCACACATCCTGCAAGGTTTTTAAAGGTCACATTGAAGTATCCAGCTGGGGAAGTCTTGCAGGCAGTGGATATCCAAAGTTTTGGATTCCTAGAAATAGAAATGTCTCACTGAACAAAGAAGGCGCAGTTAATGGGTACAGCGGCTCCACTATTTTTTATCGCTCCCCTAACAATGTTACATTGACCAAGGGTTGTTGGTCAACTGTTGTTGGTTATAGTTATCATTTTAAAGTCTCTTTGGACAACCAGAAAGAATACAATAACCAGAGATGAAATTGACAGGATATATTATTTCTGCAGAATGAATGAATCAAAGTAGTTCCGTAGATATGTTATGCAGATATGCGGGGCGGCACGGTAGCCCAATGGTTAGGACTGCTGCTTCACAGCACCAGGGACCCGGATTTGATTCCTGCTTGGGTCACTGTCTGTGCGGAGTCTGAAAGTTCTCCACATGTCTGTGTGGGTTACCTCCGGGTGCTACGGTTTCCTCCCACAAGTCCCGAAAGGCTTGTTAGATGAATTGGACATTCTGAATTCTCCCTCAGTGCACCTGAACAGTCACCGGAGTGTGGCAACGAGGGGATTACAGAATAACGTCATTGCAGTGTTGATGTAAGCCTACTTGTGACACTAATAAACATTATTATTATTATCATCACCTTCCTTGGTCACAATCTAGCTGGATATTAAGGGATTGCGATTGATGAAGAACCCTGGCTGCTCTGAATATTCCTTGATTGGCAAGTGTGTGCAATCAATGACCTGTAGTTGTGTAAAATTAGGTACTGCAGCAAAGCTAGCAGCTGAATGTGTTTTATTAGTCATATCTGTGGCACAAGTGCCAAAGGTCACCTGGGAGTTGCATTTGCAGGAAGCAGATTGAGATCTCCATGAGATGTCACCATCAGATCCCTGGAAAGATCTGGAGGTGAAGGAATTTAGCAACTTTGATGGCCACTGACAATGTATGTCCAACTAGTCCTTTGGAAGGATATCTTCTTCCAAGAGGCTACAGGTGTCAGCAATCACTTGCTCTGAAAGTCTGAGACACTTGCTCTGACATTTTGTGGAACACACCATCCCTGCTGTTGGTATATTTCCTGGTTCTGCTGCTAGCAATGTCGCTGCTCAAGTGGAACCTCATCAGAGATCTAAGCCACTGCTGCATAAGTTGCTCCCAAACTATAATGATGGCTGACATCAATAAGGTTAGAGGAAGATGAGTATACTCCAAGGCAGTTAAAAGTTCTTACAAAATGTTGAATGTGATCCTCAGAGTAATAAATTCAAGCTCAAACATAAGCCTTTCACTGAGGTTAGTTCCAAATATTTTGTGATGTCTGCAACTCATACAAAGTTTGACAGAGAAAACAGAGAACCTGAATTATATACATCCCTTTGAGAAAGCTGAGAACAAGGTCAAGGAAATTTATGAAATCAGCACAATATATGTGTGATCCAGTGATGAAGAAAGAGATTTCGGGGGAGAGATATGGGGTAATGTAATCTACAACATCAGTGATATGAGATCACATGAAAATGAAAGTTGAAGTTCAATATGAAGCCTCATGCTAAGCTTTATCCTGTACATAGTTAGAAAAATGCCCTGGTGCTTCGCTGGCAATGCTATTGAGGTTTGCGCCCCCTATCGGCGTCTCTGTGCAAAACCGTAATTTGCATGAGTTTAAATATCATCCGTGAGTTGGACTCTTAATGTTCCACCCCTTCGTTATACTCCACCACTCTTGGGTGGAAGTCTTTTGGGCGTGAATTAGTGCAAGTATTTACAAACGGGGCCTGGGCGCCATGGCTGTTGAGGGGGAGCGGATGCTAAAATACTCTCAAAAACTGTCAGGCTTGCTGGGGTATGGCTGCCGGGGAGGGGGGAGGGGGGGGGGGGGGGGGTGGTGGTGGTGGAAGTGGAAGTTGTTGAATAACCTGGTGCCAAGTCCGTGAACTCAGGGTATCCACCTTGGGATTGGGGTGGCCTGACTCAGACTTGTCATTGCTGCAGTGTGTGGATTTAAATGCACTCCTTTGGTGCTACTTACAGGTTCCTGGCTGCTCACTCTGCTGACTACTCACTGTGTTCTGTGAATGTTCAGAGAGCTTTTGATGATGTGGGAGCCTACCAACCCACCCCCTGGAAACATCATAGCCTTGTGGTATCATCAAGAGGATGAGCGTGGCCAAACTCAATCAGTGGCCCACCAGGTGTTGGCACTCCTCAAGCGCTGCCCCACTGCAGAGGAAGCAGTGGATTAGCAGAGCTCACCCCAAACAAAGAGCACCAGCACCGTGGCCTTTGGAACCAACCCTGGTTCTCTGCCTGGGGCCTTACCAGTGATACCTACTCCTCAGGGTCACAAGCTATCTCCTCCTGGTGAGGTTGGCAGCACTTAATGCCTCTCTCACTGAAGCCCTTCCACCGGGTTCACGTTTTTCAACAGGAGTACTAATCGGCAGCAGCGTGAGCACTTGCTGGGGAGGCTGCTGAATGACAGGAAGCAATTCGATATGGGGTGGCTCCTGCTAATTGTATAGAAATGGGCTTAAGTGGTGATAACTAGTTTCTTGCCATACTATGCCAAGATCCTAATTTTGTCTACAGGAGTGGACTGGTTGCATCACAAACCGTCTGGTGCCTGGCGCGGATCTAATTTTTGGCCTCTCCTGCTATTCACCGACCTCATTATGCTTGAGCGATAGCGTAACAAGGCCGGAGAATCGCTCTAAGTATTGGCGGTGGGACTGAATCAGTGGACTTCTATGACATCTAGATTCCAATGAAAAACAGTGGCTGATTCACTAGGGTCGGGATTGCAACTTGAGAGGCTGACGAGCTGGAGCCTCATATCAGCACTCCACTCCCCACAGACACTCATCCCAACCAACAAGATTGCAGCACGAAGAGCTGCACTCCGGTTCATGGGCACAGAGCTCACAACCCTGCTGGACACCATGGAGGACAGGTTCCCCAGGATGGGAAGGAGGCTGCCACCCGCCGCTGTATACCGGGTCTGGGTGCGCACCTCCGCCAGCACTGAACAGCAGTGCAGGAAGTAGCTGCACAACCTCCTCAGGGCAGCCAAGGTGAATAGGCAGAACCGTGACCCTGGTACCAAATTCCGTCCCACACACTTGTAAATCTCCCACCCGGAGGCCAACCGAACGCCACCCCCCAGCAATTTGACCGCCCCTCACCCTGTTCCACATGCCAGCACCCATATCACCTGCCATGGCTGGGTGCCCTGGCCACAAAAGCCACCAACTGCCCACCTCCTGTGCTGCCCATGTTCGACTGCCTATTACTGTACGCTTTCTGTCTCCCCCCTCCCCCAGGAGAAGGTGGCGCAGAGAGAGAAGACTGGAGAGGGACCGCCGGACCTGCCGCCCCTCACTGTCGTGGAGCAGCGGACACTGGACCTGGCCGGTGGGCCCGGAGAGAGGACAGGTGCTGAGGCAGAGTTCGACCTCGGGCAACCAAATGAGCCCCCGCTGAGTTGCAGAGTCCCAATGGCACGGGTGGCACAACCTCCACCCCACCTCCTCATACCACCTCCCCATACCACCCCCACACCACACCATCTCCCCCACACCACCTCATCTCTCCCTCACTACACCCACACCATCCCCTCACCATTCCTGCACCACTCCCACACCACTCATACACCACCTCCTGAACACCCCCGCAACATCCCACCTCCCCCACACCACCCTAACCCGCAATCCAATAATGTGTCATATCTTGTTACTTGCAGTATCACCTGACGATGGAGAAGGCCCATCTGGTGTCCCCCGACCCCAACCCCAACCCCAAGTGGATTCCAGCGAAGAGGCGGCAACAGACAGTGAGGAGATCCCCCAAACGCTAGCCCAACACGCCCCTGAGCACCAGTCCGGGGATGACACCGACTTTCCAACGTAGCTGGCTCCACTATCCTCCACCATTCCAGAGACACTATTCCTTTGTTGGGCATTTTAGTACAGAGGCTCCTGGGGGACGAGCTGGTGCGCGACACACACATGCAGCAAGTGGAGATAGGAACCATTAAGGGGATGGATGGTCGGAGGGCAACCCCATCCCAGGGACTAGTCCAGATGGGTCTCAGGCTTCTGATAAGGTGGTCCCATCGATAATGGAGAAATAGAGCAGGGGACTGCATGAGGGGGTGTCAGCAACCATCCAGAGCCTACAGGTGCAGTTGGAGGAGCCAAACCACCGGTGGCAGGAGGAGGCGCAGACTTTGGGTGCTACTAGGCCAACCCGCATGGGTGACGTCTTCGATGGTGGCCTTGGGGGCGAAGGTATCGGCCATGGGTAAGGATGTCCAAGGCCTGGGGCAATCTGTGTGGGTGGTGACCAAGGCACATAACAGGGCTGTCCTGTCACAGGCAGCTATGTATCCGGGCCACCTAAATATTGCAGAGGCGCTCCAGAGCTGGGCCCAGTCACAACAGGTTATGGCTGAGGACATAGATGGCATTGCCCGGGTGCTGACTGACCTGAGCCAGTCTCAGAGGGAGTTGGCACAATCACTGAGTAATGTGGCACACTGCCAGAGGGAGGTGGTCCAGTCCTTGTGCTCCATGACCGCGAGCATGGAGGCCCTGGCCGAGATGAGAGCGGGCCTCCAGGACTGGCAGCGCCATTTGGCAGGGGAGCCCCAGGTGTTTGCTCTCGTTGTATCCATGACCTAAGGAGTAGTCCGGAGGTCATCGGGCACTCTGAGAGAGGAGGAACTGATGGGGCTTGTGCTGGCGACTCCCCCCCCCCCCCCACTCCTGTCCCTGGCATATCCGCTGGGCAGCAGGCAGAACAGGGTGGAACCATGCCACCATGGACAACCGAGCGACTGCTGGGCCCAAGCAGGCCCGGTCGCTCCAGAAGACTGCCGCCAAATGGGACTCACAGGTCGAGAATCTCAAGTTCACCTCCACCCTGCGGATGGAGATGGGCGGACGTTGGAGGTGGGCACAGGCCGGGGCCCTCAGATTGGACACTGCATAACGTACTGGTACCCTGCCACTTCCCCTCAACCCTGACCCCACCGCCCCCCCGCCCCCATATCTACCACCCCAAGGGTTTGGTGAGACCGTATGATAGAATGGCCAGCTCGCATGGAACCACCCAGGTGGACGGTGGAAAGTGCTATTGTGGGCAGGAGTCAGATGTTGTCAAACGACGCGGAGCACCAGAGCTCATCACAGAGCGGGTTGACATCATTTTCCATCCCATGGACCAGACCCACTCTTACTGCCAACCCAAGACCCACACCCCATGGGGAGGCAGGTAGAAATCATAGAGAGGGTGGTCGGGGGGCTGGAGGTGGTGTTGCAGGGAAAGTCGACATGGGAGGGGGTGGGTAGGATTGGATGTTCATGCCAGGCCCCCTAGTCGGTGAACCTCGAGGCGAATAGAGCGTCCCATGTGTACATGGCATACATGTTGTGCGGCCTCCTGTGCCTTCCTAGGCTCCATATCCTGGCCATCCTCCTCATCGGCCGAGGCCTGATGTTCATCCTCCTCCTCCAGGACATCACCCCTCTGTTGCTCAATACTGTGGAGGTTGCAGCAGGCCACCACGATGTGAAGACCGGCCGGTTATGCAGCGGCGTTCGTAGGGTGAAATGCATCCCATTGATCACCCTCTGGATCTGGGGGAACCAGGAGATGATCGTGAACTCTGCTGCCTGGGCACCGAGGCTCGGTCCACATTGAATTTGATATATTGTGCCAACGCGCTTGCATCTGTGCACTGAGATCTGAGAGATCCCTGACAGGTCCCAACTCCGCGTCTGGAAGGACCCGTGGAATAAAAGTTCAGGGCGACCATCACCTTGACGGCCACCGGGAGCGGGTGTTCTCCCCCATACTTTCACGGTTCCAGGTGTGCCATGATCCTGCACGTGTGGCGTACAGTCCCCTGCTCAGCTGCAATGTTCGATGACACGCCCAATCCAGCAGGTTCTCAAATGCTGCGGGTACACATGAGGCCGAATATGGCGCCTCCTTCCCACCTCCTCCTCAGCCTGTTAGGCGGCTGGTTCTCCGTCCTCATCGGCTGGTCCCTGTGCCTCAGGGGCAGGCTCGGGTTCGGCCAGGTCCATGCAACTCTTGATTGTACAGCCTCAGTGCATCCCTGAGGGCTGTTGCAGCTAGGATGAAGGCCCCCATTTCTGGTTTAATTCCGAAGTCCATTGTCTGCAGGGGTGAAATGCAGACATGTTAACATGGTGCATGCCCTCATGCCCAACCAGGTCCAACGGGTGGCATGGTGGCCCCAGCCTGCACTACAGCCCCTGCGCCCACATGTCCTCCTCCCCCTTCTTCATCTCCACCCCCAGCTGTTCCCCCTGGCACTCTGCCTTCCTCACTGCAGTCCTGGCCCCATCGGTGTCCGGCACCCATCCCTGCCGACAGACTACTGTGGGTATACCCCTTGGGTGGGCCGCGTGATGCCCCGCCGACAGGTGGCACTCAGTTGTGGGGAGGAGGGTTGGTGTGGTGCGAGGGGATGAAGTGTGAGGGTAGTGGGGTGGGGGCACCCGTATAGCCGGTGTCATTCTGCGCAATCATGGGCCTTGGTGGGAGGTCAGTGGGTTGCGCAGCAAGAAGGCTATCTTTCAAGCCGCGGCAATGGCAGTCCCTGTCTGGACACCCCGGTCACGGGAGGATGACACAGACCCCCCCTGGCCTTGGCAGATGCGCCCTCCCGCAGCCAGCCATGCCAGGGATTGGTCGCGCCTCTGGGAACATGTTCTAACTCCACTCTCTTCCCCCAGCAGCCACGCCACCTGTTTCCAGATTTTTAAAACCACAAGTGAAACTCGCCGTCGGTAATTCCTGCTGGCTGATGTGGAGAATCACACAGGTCCCAGAGAATATTGGGTCGGGCCCATTAATGATATGCCAATGGCATTCACTGTACGTGTGGAGTAGAATGCATTGATGCCGCTGTCGAGGCACCGGAGCATGGCATTCCGTCGGGTGCCAGTCACGATTTTAGGCTCACGTGTGATTCTCCCCTCAATTGCGTTACGCGATTCTGGCGTAGCTGGACAGAAAATCCTGCCCAAGGTTTGGCTCGATTCTCCGCGATCGGGATTCTCCATTTCACCAACAGCTTGGGGCTGCCCAAACAGACACACACACTCCCACTTTCTCACCACAGCACCATCCCTTCTCCAGACTTGCCAATGCCTTTCCCTTTTCTCACCCTTGGTGACCTATCCACCTTAGGGCCATATGCGATCTCGTCCTCCTTGGGCCAGACATGACCTTGCCCGCCTTGCGCCAGACGCAACCTCGCTCTCCTCAGTCCTGACGCAATGAAAATGAAAATTTTGAAAATGAAAATCGCTTATTGTCACAAGTAGGCTTCAATGAAGTTACTGTGAAGAGCTCCTAGTCGCCACATTCCGGCACCTGTTCGGGGAGGCTGGTACGGGAATTGAACCGTGCTGCTGGCCTGCTTGGTCTGCTTTAAAAGCCAGCGATTTAGCCCAGTGTGCTAAACCAGCCCCTGCCCCTTTTAACCTTGAGCCACCAAAACTGCACGCTGCCTGTGCCTGATATCTTTGGCTCCCATGCTCCAGCCTTCACATTGTTTGGCTCCCCGGGCTTTAGCCCCTTCAGCTTGGCTTCCCTCGGCCTGGTCACCCTCAGAACACTCATCAATGCTGTTATTCGTTGCTTATACAGTCAAAGAGCGTTTCTCTCCATCATTTGCTGATGATGAACTCATCAATCAGTCTTTGAGCATCAAAAGCGGGGGAGAAACGGCCAGTAATTGGAAGAGCAACTCCACGAAGAATCTTCCATTGAAACTCACTTCTTTGACAAGAATTTTGAAATCTGGCACCAAGGGCCGCACAGAATGGCTTCACAGGCCACATTCCATCCACGGGCTGTACACTAGACAAGCCTGTTCGAGATGGATTGAGGTCAAATGTCTTCATGGTCCGACATCAGAATCAGTCATTAAATCACTGAAAGGATTTTTTGCCACACATGGCATTCCAGATCTAGTTATTTCAGACAATAGCCCATTGTTTGCAAATGAATTTTTAAACAGTTCATAGAAGGCAATGGGCAGGATTCTTCGATCCACCAGCCACGTTTTTCTGGGCGCCCGCCCTCGCTGGCAGCAGGATTCTCCGTTGCTGCCAATAGGATATTCCATTGTGATCACCCCACGCCACCGGGAAACCCATGGGATGCCGACGCAATGGAGAATCCCGCTGCCAGAGAATCCAGTCCAAAGGCTCTGAACACACGAGTTCATCCAGATATAAACTAATTAAAAGACTGAAAGAGGAGGAAGAATGCTAAAAGCTTTGTTGAAGAAAAATAATGGGAATAACTTATCACTTTGGAGATACCATTCGGCAACACATCTGAATGGTTTGACTCCATCAGAACATCTGATGGGAAGGCGACCACTGACTAAACTTCCTGTGTGGGTTTCTCTGTCTTTGGGCAGCACGGTAGCACAATGGTCAGCACTGTTGCTCCAGGGTTCCAGATTCGATTCCTGGCTTGGGTGACTGTCTTTGCGGAGTCT
The DNA here is from genome assembly GCF_047496885.1 of Scyliorhinus torazame. NCBI lineage: Eukaryota > Metazoa > Chordata > Chondrichthyes > Carcharhiniformes > Scyliorhinidae > Scyliorhinus > Scyliorhinus torazame. The sequence goes on from NC_092707.1 coordinate 38,970,915, forward strand.
GCACGTTCACCCCGTGTCTGCTTGGGTTTCCTCCGGGTGCTCCGGTTTCCTTCCACAGTCCAAAGATATGCAGGTTAGGTGGATTGGCCATGCTAAAATTTCCCTTAGTGTCCCTTAGGTTGGGTTACTGGGTTACCGGGATAGAAGGTGTGGGTTTAAGTAGGGTGCTCTTTCCAAGGGCCGGTGCACACTCGGTGGGCCGAATGGCCTCCTTCTGCACTATAAATTCTATTATTCTATGTTGGCGAACACCAGAATTGCAAAACACGATTGGGCGGAGAATCGGTTGTGAAGCCTAAATCGTCATGTGCGCCGGGGTCACGCCAGAATACCATGCTCTTGTGCTTCGACGGAGGCATCAATGTGTCCTACTCTGCACACACAGTAAATGCCGTTCACAATGTGGTTGACTCTTAACTGCCTCTCAAGGGTTGGGCAATAAATGATGGCACAACCTGCGATGTCCACGTTCCATGAACAAATTTTTAAAAAATATATATATATAGATATATCCGGGGCCTCCGCTATGCTCCACCTGCGCCGGGGGGAATTACTGACGGTGAGTTTCACTTGTGGTTTTAAAAATCGTGAAACAGGCACCACGGCCAATGAGTGAGAGAAAGCAGGTAGGAGGCACGACTTAAGCGTCATTTTGAGTGGAAAGCCAGTGCAAATCATGCCAGCTGTTCTGGCACGATTCCCATCGCAATCCTCCCATACCTAGTCATCTGCCGTCTAGCACCCCGGAATGGTCATCACGTCTGGTCTCTGGTAATGGAGACCAGTAGTGATTCCCTCTGGCCTCAGCTGCGCAAGCAGAAGGTGGGTGGGGTGGGGGGTTGGTTAGAATCTAAGGAGCCGGGAGACTTAGACTTGAAACGGTATGGGCATATTTGATTGCTCATTTAAGTTTGCTGATCTAGTTCATACCCAGCGAGGGCGAGAGCCAGATTGCATCGGGTGCTGCAGGCTGGGAGCATTGCTCTCCATTTGGCACCAGGAGCGATCCCCATTTGGGGGTTCTCTCACTTTTCTCCCGGAATAGTGGCATGTGCGCTGGGCGCAACCCGGGTGGAGAATTGCCCATGGACTATTCAACCCAAGTATCAAATGTGGCTGAGCTGGTAACACACTTGCCTCTTTCTGGCTGAGACATTAAACTGAGGCCCAGTTTACTCTCTCAGTTGGACATTAAAGGTCCTGGTCTGCTCTGTTTCAAAGAAGAGCATTTGATATTGACTGGCCAGTATCCTGGCCAGTCAGTATCAAAAGTACAGATTTTCTGGTCATTCTACTCTTTGTGGAAGCGTACTGTGTGCAAATTGGCTGCTGGGTTATATGACAGTACGAAGTCTTACAACACCAGGTTAAAGTCCAACAGGTTTGTTTCGATGTCACTAGCTTTCGGAGCGCTGCTCCTTCCTCAGGTGAATGAAGAGGTATGTTCCAGAAACATATATATAGACAAATTCAAAGATGCCAAACAATGCTTGGAATGCAACCATTAGCAGGTGATTAAATCTTTACAGATCTAGAGATGGGGTAACCCCAGGTTAAAGAGGTGTGAATTGTATCAAGCCAGGACAGTTGGTAGGATTTCGCAGGCCAGATGGTGGGGGATGAATGTAATGCAACATGAATCCCAGGTCCCGGTTGAAGCCGCACTCATGTGTGTGGAACTTGGCTATAAGTTTCTGCTCGGCGATTCTGCGTTGTCGCGCGTCCTGAAGGCCGCCTTGGAGAACGCTTACCCGGAGATCAGAGGCTGAATGCCCTTGACTGCTGAAGTGTTCCCCGACTGGAAGGGAACATTCCTACCTGGTGATTGTTGTGCGATGTCCGTTCATTCGTTGTCGCAGCGTCTGCATCCCAGGTCCCGGTTGAGTGTAGCCTCAACCGGGACCTGGGATTCATGTCGCATTACATTCATCCCCCACCATCTGGCCTGCGAAATCCTACCAACTGTCCTGGCTTGATACAATTCATAACTCTTTAACCTGGGGTTACCCCATCTCTAGATCTGTAAAGATTTAATCACCTGCTAATGGTCGCATTCCAAGCATTGTTTGGCATCTTTGAATTTGTCTATATATATGTTTCTGGAACATACCTCTTCATTCACCTGAGGAAGGAGCAGCGCTCCGAAAGCTAGTGACATCGAAACAAACCTGTTGGCCTTTAACCTGGTGTTGTAAGACTTCGTACTGTGCTCACACCAGTCCAACGCCGGCATCTCCACATCAGGGCTATATTACAACAGTGATTGTACTTCAGTAGTAACAAAGTGCTTTCAAATGTCCGATGCTTGTGAGAGGCAACAAAATTCTGGATTCACCTGCAGCAGTGCAGCACTCCCTCAGTCCTGTCTGAGATGTCAGCTAATATATGCTGGAGTCTGTAGAGCTGTGTTTGACTTCAAGGCATTTTGGCTCAAGCAAGTGTATTACCACTTAGCTGGTGCTTAATGGACCATTCCCCACTGTAGTACAACACTTTCAGGAGATTGGAAGAGGAGGATATTTACAAAGAACATTTGTCTATAAAAATTAAATACTTGTCTTTTTTAACAGGTGAAGGTTTATCTAAATCTTATTCAGGTAATTATACTTTGGGAACCTGGTTCTAAGAAAGACAGCCTGCCTTTGCACCTGGATGAGAAATAAGGCAATTATTGTGTTGGGGATTATCTGGCATTTTCATCTTCAGTGTGATTTTTATTATCAGTACTTTATTGACTTAAAAGTTGACTGAATAGTTTAATTGTTCCTGAATGCAGGATTAATGATGATTTAGCAATGATTGTTAATGCAGAGGGGCTTTGTGTAACTTTTCAGGGAAGGGGATTGAGCAGGCTACCAAAACTGCTGAGTAACTAACTCATCAATTGAAAATCTTGCAGCAAAGCATTTAGGTCAAATTCCTTTTTCTATTGCTCCATCCTTAACTTCAAACTTTTGTTCCTTGTCCAGTGAGGACTGCTACTTACACTTTGCTGCATCCAAATGTGATGACTGTCTTTGTGGCATTACTATAATTGTGGGACATAATGTAGGGAGACCCAGGCCCATTTATTTTTATTTAAATAATCTTGTGGTGCACTCAGTAATCATTTTGGTGTTCAATAGATTTGATTATGAATGTGTAGCTCAGCTGTGGGTAGGAGTATCATGACCCACATGTGTAGGGGATCTTATTTGTCCCCCAACACCCATCATGTTGTCGGTACGTTCATATGTTGGTGTGATGGTTGTGTTTTGCAGAATAAATCATTGTGACATCTTCCTAGGTACCTTGCACAAACGTGCATGATTGTACTTCTGTTAGTGGACACTAGCTGGAAATCAATGTAGGCAGATTTAAAATCATCACTAATGTGTTTCTATATAATGTTTTAAATATATTTTAGATGCCGTGCTCATTTCCCGACATGGAGAAGGTCACTCGTACGTTAAGGAAGCTTCAGGTGCATCTCCAGGTACATTTTATGACTATATTCATTATTCTTTGGGAACTTTAGAATATTGTATTCTGTAACATATTTCCAAAAGTTTAGTTTCGATAATCAAAGTCTGGAGCTTAAATTTCTTAAGTCATCTATTCTTGATGCCTGTAATAACATAAAACACGAGTTACAATTAAATATTACACACCATATTTGAGATGAGACATGTGTTATGTTCCATGTATTTTTAATTATTCTGTAATGTGTTATGGGCCAGGGTTTAGAGAACCCCAAAGTGTATCATGGAGTTCACCTGACCCACAACTTTTAATAGATTGTGGTATGGGGAGCACATGGCCCACTCTACAGGTGTAGTACAGCAGAAATGGAAAAGTATTTTTAAAGCAAAACAATGTTATTCTATGAACTCAAGTTCACCTTTTTAAAACATACAGTGAACATCTTAGCAACCATCAATTCAAATACAACCCCCAAAGATACAACACTAAGTAATCCTTAATAACTTTCCAAACAACATCCAGAAAACAAAAGAAACACCTTTTAACAGAAGCACATTAGGTTTACATTCACTACTGAGAACATTTATAATTCTGAATTCACCAAATGATCAAGAGATAGTCTTTTCATGGCAGAGAGAACAACAGTACACCTGCTCTGTCTGGCTTCAGCTGAAAACAAAACTAAACACACCCTGCAGCAAACAACCTAAAATGAAAGTAAAAAAGCTGACAGACAGCCCAACTCTACCCACTCTCTGACATCACTGCAGTAATAAGCACCCATTTCTTAAAGGTACTCTCACTACAGATATTTATATACATACCCATTTAGAAACACCCATTTCTGAAAGGTACTCTCACATGACAAATGTTAACAATTTTAACATGATAAAATTCACTTTTGTAAATAAACGTTTGAACAAAATAATTAACATTATGTGCAAAGAAAACCTATCCCTGGACCACACAAGGCTGCTGGAGGGTGGATGGGACAAGTCTTTCATTCGGACTTTGATGGTAGTGCCCGGATTGCGGCAATATTAATTCATAAAAGGGTTCCGTTTTCTGCCGCTAAAACCTTGGCCGATCTCAATGGTAGACATGTTAATCTCTCTGGCAGGCACTCCAGTAGTTCTGCTTAACATCTATGCTCCAAACTGGGACAAGATGAATTTTATTAATAATTTGCTGGCCTCCCACCCCAATTTGGATTCGAATCAGCTTATTTTGGGTGGGGACTTGTTTTCTGAATCCTAGTCTGGGTCATTCCACGCCCAAATCTCTGACTTCATCAGAAGAGGCCAGAGCTTTGTTGTTTTTCATGGAACAGATTGGAGGGGGGGGGGGGGGGAGGGGCGCAGGTAGATCCTTGGTGCTTTTTGCACCCAGGTGATAACGATTTTTTTCACATGTGCACCAGGTATACTCGTAGATCAACTTTTTTTGTGGTGAATAGGCCTCTTTTCCCTTTTGTAATGGTGGCTGGTTACTCAGCGATAGGATTTTGGATCATGCCTTGTACTTTGTTGATTTGGCACGAGAGTCGGGTCCCTTCCAGCGTCTGCCATGGAACTTGGACACGACATTATTAGCAGACAAAACATTTTGTGAACAATGCCCACTGCCATTGGGAAATACACAATATGTAATAAAAGTGAGTCAATATCACCTTCTACGCTGTGAGAATGCCTTAAGATGGTCCTCAGGGGGAGATTGTCTCCTACATAGAGCACAGGGCAGAGCAGCAGAGGCTGGTGGACCCCATTCTTGAGGTGGAGCACCAGTACTCATTTGTCCCAACTCCGGAGTTGTTGGCAAGTAGGAAAAAGCTGCAGACCCAATTCGATCTATTGTCAATGGACAGAGCAGTGGGCCAGCTGCGATGCTCGAGGGGTATGTTTTATGAATACGGGAAGAAGGCCAGTTGCTTCTTAGCACACCAGCTGAAGCAACAGGCAGCTTCCTGGGAGATCGTACAGACTTGGAACTCGAGCGGCACTCTGATTTCCCCCCCCTCCTCAGGTCAATGCTGTTTTTGAATCGTTCTATTGGGGTTTCTATAGTTCGGAGCCCCCAACTGGGGGATCGTTCATCACTGACTTTTTGGTCAGCTTATCCATCCCAGCTGTGGAGTGGGAGAGGAGCGAGGAGTTGGAATACCTTTTGGGCTCAGAGGAAATTATGAAATGCATTGGACTAACGCAGACTGGCAAAACCCCTGGCCTGGAAGGCTTCCCCATTGAATTTTATAAGAAGTTTACAGAGCAGTTTGTACCTTTAATTCTGGATATGTCACTGTCTCTGCTCATTTTTGACTTGGTAATAGAACCGCTTGCTATAGCGCTGAGGTCCTCTGTTAAGTGGAGGGTGATAGATCGGGGAGGGATGGAGCATCTGGGGGCGAGATTCTCCGACCACCCGCTGGGTCGGAGAATCGCCGGGGGTTGGCGTGAATCCCACCCCCGCCAGTTGCCAAATTCTCCACCACCAGATATTCGGCGTGGGCGGGCTCCGGGGTCCTGGGGGGGGGCGCGGGGTGATCTGGCCCCAGGGGGTACCCCCACGGTGGCCTGGCCCGCGATCGGGGCCCACCGATCCGCGGGCGGGCCTGTGCTGTGGGGGCACTCTTTCCCTTCCGCCTTCGCCACGGTCTCCACCATGGCGGAGGCGGAAGAGACTCTCTCCACTGCGCATGCGCGGGAATGTCGTCAGCGGCCGCTGACGCTCCCGCGCATGCGCCGCCCGGAGATGTCATTTCCGCGCCAGCTGGCAGGGCACCAAAGGCCTTTTCCGCTAGCTGGCGGGGCGGAAATTCGTCCGGCGCCGGCCTAGCCCCTTAAGGTTGGGGTTCGGCCCCCAAAGATGCGGAGCATTCTGCACCTTTGGGGCGGCGCGATGCCCGACTGATTTGCGCCGTTTTGGACGCCAGTCGGCGGACATCGCGCCGATACCGGAGAATTTCGCCCCAGGTCTCTCTTTATGCAGATGACCTACTTCTCTATATTATGTGCCGAGCACCCTTTGTGGATGAGATAATGAAGCTGCTTAGGAGTTTTGGCTCCTTCTCTGGGCACAGGTTGAACTCGGACAAGAGCGAATGCTTCCCGGTCAACCCCCCCACCCCTGGGGGGGAGGGGAGCCTGAAGGGAATTAACTATTTTCTGATAGGTAAAAAGGCTTGTGCAACATAAGTTCTGAATGTTTCATGTTTGAATATTTGTGTATGCCAGGGAATGCAATTTTGTGCTATTAAGACTGGTTTCTGTTGGTTTTCTGCTGACTTTGTTTTATTCATATTCTGAACAATAGTGCCTTCATATTGCTATGGTGCTTATTTCGACCTTGATCTTGATTACTGGTACAGCTTATTTCTTAATGTGAAACTAACTTTGAAATTCTGTTCATTAGAACAATAACTTGTTCATTTTGTCAGCAAAAGTTTTGTTTTTATCTCTGTAGCGCACAAAGACTCACGAGAGACGAATAGAGATGAAGTCGATGAGGCTTTATTAAGCGTGACTTGTTCCCCGCAGTTCAGTAGCAGACTGGCCTGCGGGGGAGAACTCCTGGTTCTTATACTCCGCCTTCAGGGCGGAGCTAGAGGTCAACAGCCAACCAGGACCCGGGATCTGTCAGCCAATTACATCACGGCTTCACAGTCCCACATGACCCCCTAATGCATACTACCACAATCTCGAATTAGTTTGTGCATGTGTAAGGCTTTTGTGCTTCTGTTGAAGTTATGTGTTTTGTCATGGCCTGAGGTTATGAGTACTGAAATCCTTATTTTAAAATGGGTATTAAAACTGGGCTTTAATATTTACATTAAAATAGCCTTTTTACCTGTCAGAAAATAGTTAATTCCCTTTGGAGCCCAACTGGTGAAGCTACCTTTCGCCTTGCCAAGGCTAGCTTTTGTTAGCTGGGGGTCTTGATGGCCCAAAATTGGGCTTGTTTCATAAATCAAATTATACTAGTCTGGTTGATGCTGTCATGTCCAACATACAGAGGTGAGATAACCTTCCCATGTTCTTGGTAGGCAGGGTTCAGACTATTAAAATGAACGTACTTCCAAGATTATTATTTTATTTTTGGTGACCCCCATCTTTCTCCCCACGTACTTTTTTCTCAAAGTCAATAAATTAATGTCATTGTTTATTTGGGTGGATAAGGCTCCAACGATCCGTGGGACTGTGTTCCAAAGCGAGGCAGTCAAGGGAGCAGATAAGCTTGGCTCTACCCAGTTTACAATTTTACTATTGGCCAGCCAATATTCTAAAGCTATTGTGGTTCAGTGATCATGGTTCCTTATGGGGACAAATGGAGGTGAGCTCCTGCACGGTTTCTATCTTTGGTGCAAGAGTAACTTTATTGTTGCCTTTCTCTCCGGTAAAGTTTTCCCTGAATCCAGTGGTGGTGTCCACCCTGGAATCTGGAAGAGGTCCAGGCAGCATTTTACGCCCAGTTCCATGTCTTCACCAGTCCCCGTGTCAATAATCACCTTTTTCTGGCAGCGGGTAAGTCATGAAAAAGGAAGGGTTTGGCGAGGTTTGGTGACCTAGTGGAGTGGAGGTTTGCCAGTTTTAAAGAGCTGACGGAGAAATTCCAGCTGAAGAGAAAATGCTGGAAAATCTCAGCAGGTCTGGCAGCATCTGTCGGGAGAGAAAAGAGCTAATGATGGCAAAGGGTCATCTGGACTCAAAACGTTAGCTCTTTTCTCTCCCTACAGACGCTGCCAGACGTGCTGAGATTTTCCAGCGTTTTCTCTTTGGTTTCAGATTCCAGCATCCGCAGTAATTTGCTTTTATCCAGAAATTCCAATTGACTGGTTCGAATCTTTTCAAATACTTGCAGATTCGTGGGGTGGGATTCTCCATTTGGCGACGCTGAAATTGCGAATCGCGATTGTACGCAGAATAGCTTCAAATGCCGAAATCGCGATCGGCACCGGTTTGATGCCAAATCGGGATGCTCCGGCACCCCGTAAATGGCCTAAATGCGTCGCTCGCCACGCAGGGTAAAGGTACAGTGGGCATATCATTAGCGGGCCTGACAACCTATTCATCGGGGCCTCCGAGATTCACCGCCTCTGATGGGCCCTGTTCCCGGCGGCATGGTTCACTAGTGCTCTCAAAAATCATTAACCTGGTGTCGTGGCTGCTGAGCGAGAGAGAGAGGATGTAGGAAATGGCGTGGAGTGACTGCCGGCTGCTGGCCCGGACACCGGCCGCGCTGACTGCAGCAGGGGGGCTCCTGCCAAGCTGGGGGAGGGGGGTGGGAACAGGCCGGGCAGCCGGGGTCCCCCCCACAGGACTGGGGCGCTACCCGGGCACCGACTGCCATTATGGTGGGCATCTTTCTACGCACCCACTGACCACCCACCCTGGCACCTGGTTGTACACAGTGACACCAGATGTATGGGTGTGCCAACACCCGCACCCGACCACCTGCCAGAGCGCGCCCCTGCCCCCAAACACCCCACCACCCACAGCGGCCAGGAGTGTGATCGAGCGGTGCTTCAGCATCCTGAAGATGTGTTTAAGGTGCCTGGACTGCTCTGGAGGGCCCCTCCAGTACGAGGCTGAGAGAGTCGCCCGCATCATGGTGGCCTGCTGCATCCTCCACAACATCGCGCGGCAGAGGGGCAATATGCTGGAGGATGAGGAAGAGGAAGGGCAGGCCTTGTTCGATGGAGGGGGATGTGGGGGAGGGGGACGATGAGCAGGACATGGGGCCTGGGCAGTCATGGGAGGCCTCACAACGTCATCGGCCAGGGTCAGCGCACACAGGACGCTCTGATCACCTCCAGGTTCACCGACTAGGAGGGAGAGGGTGGGGAGGGATGTTGGGAGCCAGGGGCACGGACACCACATCCCAGACCCACATCCCCTCACCTCTCACACCGCCAAACCACCCGCTTGCACACTCCTCCGTTATACATACCTGCGGCGCTACAAGTTGGGGCACTGGGTTGGCAGTGACAGCGGGTCTGTTCCATGGGATGGAGGATGATGGCAATCCGCTCTGCGATGAGCTCCGGTGCTCACATCGTCTGACAATGTCTGACTCATGCCCACAGTAGCACCTTCCAGCTGTGTGATCCCTGGGCGAGCTGGCCAGTCCATCGCAGTCCTGTCGAATCCCTGGGCTGGGGGTGCTGGGGCCAGTCAGGCACGTTGGGGGTGATGGAGGGTGGAGAGCATGAACCTCCCACAGGGCCTGCACTGATGTCCCGCCGTGGCGATGGTGCTAGCCCATTTAAAGTAGCTGAATCAGTGCAGCTGTTTTTCCTATCGTAAAACGCCACTGTTTCCACACCAGCGCCGGCACTTGTCTCAAAATCGGAGATTCCAGACCGTGATTTTTCACGCGAGGCGTGAGAAGGGCCCTCGTACTGGAGGGGCCCTCCAGAGCAGTCCAGGCACCTTAAACACATCTTTTCCTGAGCACCACCCTGAGCCCGGAGACAGGTTCTGCTTGGGTGGAAGTCTCCTACTCCGCCCAAGCCTCGGCTTCGTTAGATGATCTCATGTCTTTCTTACAATTGGAGAAGGTTAAGTACGCCATTAGAGGGTTGGTAGAAGGGTTCTATCGAAAGTGGCAGCCATACATTTCCTTTTTTAAGAAGCTAGTCACTGTCAGCTGTTAGAGAGTTTCTTTTTTTGGGGGGGTTTAAGTTAATATGTGCTTTTGCTTGTTAATCGTTCTTTGATTGTGTAACTTTGGTTCATTGTTTTGTATGATTTTGTTTATTATAAAAACATTTTATTAAACATATTTAAAAAGAAAGATAAAACCTATCCCTTAAATGTTTATTCCATTTTTAGAGGATGTGTGTGTGTGTGAGCGTTGCGGGGGGGGGGGGGCGCGAATCACGTTCATATGTTTTGGCCCTGTCCAAAGCTAGGGGAGTACTGGAAGGAGGTGTTTAGGGTAATTTCCAAGGTGGTGCGTGTGAAACTGGACCCGGGACCCCAGGAGGCCATATTCGGGGTGTCGGACCAGCCAGGGTTGGAAAGGGGAGCGGAGGCAGATATCAAAGCCTTCGCCTCGTTGATCGCCCGAAGGCGGATCCTGCTGGGATGGAGAGCAGCCTCTCCACCCAGTGCCCTGGCGTGGTGGGGGGGACCTGTTGGAATACTTGACCCTTGAGAAGGTTAAGTTCGAACTGAGGGGAAGCTCGGTGGGGTTCTACAAGTCATGGGCACTATTTATTATGCACTTTCAAGAACTGGATAACATCGAACATTAGTTGGGGGGCGGGAGGGAGGGGGGGCTGTGTAGATTAAGGGTGACTGTGGGTAATCCCTGATTCCTTTTTGTCATTTGTTTATGTAAACATGTGGGCTGAGGTTTGGGGGTTGGTGGGCGGATGGGATCGTTGTTATTATGGGGATTGACATATCTTGCTGACTATTGTTTATTGTTGATGGGTGTAAATGTGGGAGAAAATGTGAAAAAGGAGGAGAATTTTTTAAAAAAAATAAATAAATAAATGTTTATTCCATTTTAAAATTTGACCATGTGGGCCATGTAGATCACAAAAAGGCTTTGGTAAGCCAGGAGGTGATTAACTCGCTGCAAAATACCCAGCCTTTGACTTTGTTTTGTGGCACAGTATTTATATTGTTGGCTCAGTTATGATTTTGGTAAGGATGTTTGTTGATGGTTGGGCATTCGGTAATAGTAATGCCATTGAATGCCAAGGTTTGACTCTCTTATTGGAGAAGGTCATAACGTACCACTTGTGCGGAACCAAAATTACTTGTTACTTATTACTCCAACCTAAAGTCAGGAGGTTTGTGGTACCCTACCTTCCGACCAGAAGCCTGGGTTGAAGTCCAACACCAGGGCTTGTTGGCTGCAGAGGGAGCATTCATACTGCAATTCAATGGGCTAATAATCAGCTCGGGAGTCTTTCCACCATTTCCCACTATTCCCCAATTAGAAAAAGAGGTGAGTGAAGAAATGCAAAAAGAAAACTCCAGCCTGAACATTGTCCAGATCTTGCTTTGCGTGGGCACAGACTGTTTCATTATCTGAGGAGTTGAAAATGGAACTGAACATTGTTCACTGGTATTGGATTTTACGTTCTCACCCTCCATCTGTATTTTAAATTCAACCATACTTGGCTCCCGCCTTCCGAGAGGATCCCTAACTGTGAGATCAGTAATTTTTCCTGTCTCATTACACAGGACCACATCTAGGATGACTTTCTCCCTCGTAGATTCCATTACATACTGTTCGAGGAAACTATCGCAGATACATTCAATGAACTCCTCCTCAAGGCTGCCTTGACGAACCTGGTTTGGCCAATCGATATGTAGATTAAAATTGCCCATGATAATTGGCATGCATCAGTTATTTCTTTGTTTATTGTCTGTCCCACCGTGATATTATTATTTGGTGGCCTATAGACTACGCCTATCAATTACCTTTTCTCCTTACTATTTCTCCTTTTCACCTATATGGATTCTACCTTTTCCTCCATAGAACCTATATCATCTCTCACTACAGCCCTGATGTCATCCTTAAATATCAGAGCGCCATCACCTCCCTTACCTTCCTGCCTGTCCTTCCGAATAGTCTGGTTCCCCATAATATTTAACTCCCAGTCATGACCATCCTGCAACCATGGCTGGGATTCCCCTATGCCGCGCTGGGTTGGAGAATCCCCGGGGTAGGCGCAAATCCCGCCCTTCGCTCCGACGCCGTCACCCCAATACTCTGAACTGCGAAAAAGCCTGCCGAAGGGAATTGTGCCTCGCAGAATCGCGAGAATCGGCGCGACGTGCTGGTCCCTGGGCCTGCTGCAAATCTCTGGCCTGGATGGGCTGAAGTCCCACCGGCATAAATGAAAGTACCTTTTTAACGGCGTTAACCAGTCGTGCTGGCTGACGCCGGTGAACGAGGAGGCAGAGGTCGATGTGGGGCGGCTGCCACAGAAGAGACAGCACGGCCGAGGCTGGGGGGGGGGGGGGGGGGGGGGGTGGTTGCGGTTGTCGGATGTCCCCCAGGGCCGGAGGTGTGTGGTGGGGTCGTGGGGGGGATGCCGGGGAGGGGATCGGGATGCCGGGCTGGGTATCGGGGGTGCCAGGCTGGGGAGTGCCGGGGATTGGGGATGCCAGGATGGGGAGTGGCAGGGAGGGGATAAGGGGTGCCGGGCTGGGGATCGGGGGTGCCGGGCTGGGGAGTTCCAGGGAGGGTGTCTGGGGGCGTTTGCGGGGGGTGTGGGGGTGGGGGGGGGGGGATGCTTGCCTAGCTAGGTGCCAGCTGGCAACAATGGCAACCATGAAGCCCATGGAACCTGGCTGCGGAAGGGAGTATGTACAATGATGATATGTCGTCTACCCCCACCCCCTGCAGACCGTTATGCTTGGCCATCACCCAGCATTGTTGGCTGCCGTGGCGGGGCCTCTGTCCTGCATGTAGCCCTATGGAATCTGGAGCAGGGACGTGCCAGTGAGGCGGCGGAGGCTGCCGCAGAGGAGCGTGCTGCAGAAGGGCAGGTGGCAGCCGCCCAGGCTAGAGGGCCGCCCGCCCAACAGGACGATGAGGAGGAGGATGAGGAGGAGGAGGTGGTGGGTGTGCCACGGTGACAGAGGCGCCCGATGAGGCCTCATGTGTACCGGCGCCGCACGTCGTACCAGGATCTCACGGACCAGGCCTGCAGGAGGAGACTCAGGATGAGCCTGGAAACCGTCGGCCATATCTGCCACCTGATGGCACACCTGGCACCGCATGGGACAGGGGAAGGGGGGGGAGACACCCTCTCCCTTTGGCCGTCAAGGTGACGGTCGCCCTGAACCCTTATGCCACGGGGTCGTTCCAGTCACCGACTTGTCCGGCATCTCCCAGGTGTCGGTGCACCAATTCATTCGTGCAGTGCCTGATGCCCTGTATGACATTGCGGACCGCTACATCCAGTTCCCTGTGGACCACGCCCACCAGGATGCCCGGGCAGCATGCTTCGCTGCAGTGGCCAGGATCTCCATGGAACAGGGGGCGATCGATGGGGTGCACGTCGCCCTGCGGCCACCAGCGGATAACAGGGCCATGTTCATGAACAGGAAGGGGGCCTACTCCTTGAACATTCTGGTGGTCTGTGAAGACCCTGCACGCCTGCGCCTGGTACCCGGGCAGTGTGTATGACTCATTCATATCGGCCCAATCGTTCATCCCTGCCATGTTCGAGGGACACCTCCCCCACCCGGCTGTGGGGCTGGTTGCTGGGCGAGTGGTCACCCGTTGCGGTCGTGGCTGATGACGCCTATACGGAGGCCGCGGACCGACGCGGAGAACCACTACAACGATGCCCATGCAGCAACCAGAGGTGTGGTCGAGAGGTACTTTGGGCTGCTGAAGATGCACTTCAGGTGCCTAGACCGCTCTGGAGGGGCTGTCCAGTACCCGTCGGATAGGGTCGGCCGCATCGTTGTGGTCTGCTGCGTCCTGCACAATATAGCCCAGCAGAGCGGCGATGTGCTGGAGGCAGAGGAAGGGGAGGGGGATGGGGAGCAACACGACGAAGGGCAGGCCTCCCCAGATGAGGAGGATGTGGAGGGGGCGTGCAATGTGTGGAACAGACAGTTTGGACAAGGATGGGAGGATGCCCACTGATACCAGCGGGCACGAGTTGATAGCCGCACGGTTTCACAGACTGAGGGGGGGGGGAGGGCAGGATTTGTTGAGCATGCTCACGGACAGCACAGTACGCCACAACCCCACCACACGCACCCTGCCCACCACCAGCCACCCTCACCCCGCCCACCACCGACCACCCGCATGCGCACCACCCCTCCATTGCACATCCACCTGCGGCACAATGGGCAGGGCTCACACGATCGCCAGTGGAAGCGGGTCTATTGCGCGGATCCTTCGTCTGGCCCATTCAAGTCGCCTGCCCGGGGGTGGGATGGCGAGGGCGACCCGGTGGGGTGGGGTGCGGACGCCACACTCACCTGAGCTATACGTCCGATCACCCCTCACGCACACTGGCGCTCACCTCACATTGGACAGAGCACAGAGGCAGCTTCCTTAGGTGTAAAAGTGACTTTAATTACAAACAGTTCATACACGTGCCCTAGCCCCTATAACTAGTCTGTGCCCTGCACTCATGCCAACTTATTCAGTGTCTAATTTTCTGGCCTTACAGGCCCAATGACTACGTCTAAGTGCTTCCCCAGATGGTGAAGCAGAACTGGAGGAGGACTCCTGTGATTCCTGCCCTGTGACTAGGGTCCTCTTTGTCGGTCGTTTCCTGGGGCAGCCTGGCTTGGATGGGTCAGGCTGCGGCTTGGGCAACCGGGATGGCATGGTGCCAGTCTGTTCTGCCCGTTGCCCACCAGATGCACCTGGGACGGAAGGGGGGGGAAGTCCGAGGTATCGCGGTGTTCCGAGATCTCACCTGCAGGGGGACCCGGAACGCGTCCCAGCACCACCTCCTCCCTCGGTGTGCCCGATGGCCCCTGGGGCTCTCCACGCGTTGGGGATGTGAATGGATCCAACATCCGAGGCACCCCTGGCACCTGGCGCTGCCAGTCCTGGAGGCCCGCCCTGGTATTGACAAGGGTCTGTAAGTTTGCAGCCATGGAGCTCAGGGAGTTGGCCATCCCTGTCTGTGTCTGGGCGACGCCGGACAGCACCTGGGCAATGGCACCGATGCACTCAGCGATGGCCTGCCGAGACTGGGCCATGGCCTGCTGGCACTGCGCCATGGCCTGCTGAGACTGGGCCATGGCATTGAGCGTCCCTGCGATCTGCAGCTGGCTCTGGCTCATGGCTTCCTGTGAGAGGTCAGCGATGTCCTGGGCCACGGATGCCGCCTGCACGGAAAGCCCCAGGCCTTGCATACTGCTCCCCATGTCTGACACCGTCGTCCCCATTGCCCCCACTGCGGACGCCACCTGTGCGGTTTCGGCCTGTGTAGCACGCATGACCGGCACCACTCCCTACTTCTGCACGCGGGTGGACTCCTCCGCCTGTGTCTACAGCTGCTGCAAGCCAGCCGTCACCCCCTCCATTTGTCCCAGGGTCTCTGACTGCATCGGGTCTATGGGTGGGTGTGGGAACTCCAGGAACCTGGACCCATCTGGGCGGTAGCTGGTTGCTGGGGCTGGTCTGCCCTCCGACCGTTCGGCCCCTCGGCTGCTCCTACCTCCACCTGCTGTACCAGGATGGCTGTGTGGTGCGCACCAGTGAGTGTACCAGAAGCCTCATCGCTAAAGTGCCCAACCGAGGTGAGTATCTCTGCAATGGTGGAGGGTGTAGGAGATAGCAGTGGCATTATAGCGAGGTCCTCATCGGACCCGAAGTCCGGGCTCCCCTGGGGTGGTGTGTCCTGACCGTACGTCCCCTGCATTTGGGTGTCCTGTCTGTCCGTCCCCTGTGTCTGGGTGTCCTGGGTGGATATGCCCTCTGTCTGAAATGAAATTAAATGAAAACCACTTATTGTCATAAGTAGGCTTCAAATGAAGTTACTGTGAAAAGCCCCTAGTCGTCACATTCCGGCGCCTGTTCGGGGAGGCTGGTATGGGAATTGAACCCGCGCTGCTTGGTCTGCCTGGTCTGCTTTAAAAGCCAGCTATTTAGCCCCTCTGGTGTCCTGGGTGAATGTATCCAGTGTCTCGGTGTTCTGGGTGGATGTGTCCTGTGTCTCGGTGTCCTGGGTGGTTGTGTCCTGTGTGTCACTGGGTCGACTGGGACAGGGGCCTGTTGGTGTGGCTGCCCTCCCCATCGTTGGATGTGGCCCTACGGTGCTGGCGCACTGGCACTAGATGGGGGCGGCGTACGCCTGATGGTCTGGGTCTATCCCTGGCTTCTGGGCGCCCCGGCACTGGATGTGGGCGGGGTGCACCTGATGGTCCGTATCTATCCCTGGCTTGTGGGGGCCCTGGCACGTCCTGGGGGCGGTCGGCATCAGCAGGGACCGGCCTGCATGGGTGGGTGCAGCAGGGGCTGTGCTGCCCCATCCTTGGGGGGGGGGGGGGCACAGTGGGGGGTACTCACCCCGGCTGCCCTGACTAGGTCATTGACCTTCTTGTGGCATTGGCTGCCTGTCCTGGCTGTGACGGCCACGGTGTTGACAGCCTCTGCCACCTCCCTCACAGGTGGTGGCTGGTGTCTGTTGCGACCCTGCGGCCGTGTCTGGGGTACAGGGCCACCCTCCTGTGCTCCTGGAACCTCGCGCTGCGCGGCAGGCGGCCAACTTCCCGCTTTGCTGTCTCTCCGCCGGTGGCGTCTTTTGAAGAGCGATGCCTTTCCGGGTCGCCACTTCCGGGACCGCCGGAGTGGATCGCGCCGCTTTTGATGCCAGCATCCGGTCATTGCCGCGATATCGGAGAATCCCGGCCCATGTCTCTCTAATGGCCACTAAAGCATACTCATTTGCGATGATTTGTGCTGTCAACTCATTGTTTTGAATGCTACAAGCATTCAGGTAAAGTGCCTTTATGATAGTTTTTGTACCTTTTTTGTGTGATCCTAACACGTCCATTAATAAAATCTCCTGAGTTTTTCTTCCCTTTAACCTTTTTCACAATTTTCCATGTACTTAAACACACCACCCCAAGTGCTAACGTGCTGCTTTGCTTTCCATTGACCATTATAGTGTCCATAGTTCTACCCTTCCCCCTCCCCCCCCCCACTTGCGAGTTTAATGTCCTTATAACCACTCATAGAATTTACAGTGCAGAAGGAGGCCATTCGGCCCATCGAGTCTGCACCGGTTCTTGGAAAGAGCACCCTACCCAAGGTCAACACCTCCACCCTATCCCAGTAACCCCACCCAACACTAAGGGCAATTTATCATGGCCAATCTACCTAACCTGCACATCTTTGGACTGTGGGAGGAAACCGGAGCACCCGGAGGAAACCCACGCACACACGGGGAGGATGTGCAAACTCCGCACAAACAGTGACCCAAGCCGGAATCGAACCTGGGACCCTGGAGCTGTGAAGCAATTGTGCTATCCACAATGCTACCGTGCTGCCCACTCAATTTATCCTTTCTGCTGGAACACTGGTCCCAGATCAGTTCAGGTGAAGACTGTCCCAATGGTACAGGTCCCCCCAGTTCCAATACTGATGCCAATTCTCCATGAAATGGAAACCCTCTTTCCCGCACCACTCCTTTAGCCACGTGTTTATTTCCCTAATTTTCTCATCCCTATGCCAATTCACACGTGGCTCGGGTAGTAATCCAGAGATTATAACCCTTGAGGACATGTTCTTTAATTTAGTTCCTAGTGTAATCACCCAAGGTAATCCCCCAACAGATCCTCTTTACTCGTCTTGCATATGTTGTTTGTCCGAATGTAGATCACAACAACTGGATCCTAACACTCGCCCCACTCTAATATCCTTTCAAGCCAGTCAGAGATGTCCCTCACCCTGGTACCGGGCAGACAACATACCCAACACCGGTCTTGAGCTTTTTTAATATTAGAGCTATGTTCAATAATAATAATAAGAATGGCTTATTGTCACAAGTAGGCTTCAATGAAGTTACTATGAAAAGCCCCTAGTCGCCACATTCCGGCTGTCATTTGAGAGTACCTTTAAGAAATGGGTGTTTATAAATGGGTATGTATACAAATATCTGTAGTGAGGGTACCTTTAAGAAATGGGTGTTTACCACTGCAGTGATGTCAGAGGGTGGGTGGAGTTGGGTTGTCTGTCCGCTTTTTACTTTTGTTTTAGGCTGTTTGCTGCAGGGTGTGTTTTAGTTTCGTTTTCAGAGCTGGATAGCTGCAGTCACAGCCAGAAGGTGTATGAGTTTCTCTTTGTAATCCAAAGACTGTAAATTGATCCTGGTGATTTCAAACTAATAACAGTAGTGACTTTAACCTGATGTGCTTCTGGTAAACGGTGTTTTAAGCCTTATGGATGTAAAAAGGAAAGCTTAAAGGATTGCTTAGTGTTGTATTCTTTGGGGGTTGTATTTGAATTAATGGTTGCTAAGATGTTCACTGTATGTTTAAAAAGGTGAATTTGAGTTCACAGAATAAACATTGTTTTGCTTTAAAAAATACTTTTCCATTTCTGCTGTACCACACCTGTAGAGTGGGCCGTGTGCGCCCCATACCACAATCTATTAACAGTTGTGGGTCAGGTGAACTCCTGATACACTTTGGGATTTTTTAAATCCTGGCCCATAACACGGCGCTTAGCAAAACAATTGGGGAGTGTTCCATCACATTCCTGACTTGAGCCTTGTCGGTGGTGGAGAGACTTTGGGGAGGTATCAAAGTCCCAACCGCTGAACTGTTGTTGGTGCCACAATACGTCCAGTCCAGTTAGGTTTCCTGACAGCAGTAAATCCAGATTTTTGTTGGTGAGGAATTCAATAACAGTATCACCTTTGCACCATTGAACATCAAGGAGAAATGGTTAAGCCCTATCTTGTTAATGATGGTCATTGCCTGTCACTTGTGTGCACAAATGTTAATTACCATTTATAAATTCAAACCTAAATGTTATGCAGATCTCACTGCATCTGGACATGGACTACTTTTGTATTTGAAGAGTTGTAAATGGTGCTGAAGCAATCAGCCAAAATTCCTAGTTCTGACCTTCTGGTGGAAAGGAAGTCATCAGTGAAATAGCTGAAGCTGGTTTGGCCTGTAACGCGGCCTGAGAATTCCTTCAACAATGTCCTATGGCTGAGATGATTGGCACCCAACAACCACAACCATTCTCTTTTGTGCTGGGATAGACACTAACCAGTGGACATTTTTCTCCTTGATTTCCCTTGATGTCAGTTGTGTACGGTCTGCTTAATGACACAATCTGTCAAATGCTGTTTGCTGTCAAGGAAACCACTTTCATCCCACCTCCAGAATTCAGCCTTTTCATGCATTTTTTTATTAAACATTTTATTGAGACAGTTATGATTTTATAATAACAGAAAATACACCAAAAAAATGCAAACATAATTCAGTACACAACACCCCCTCCAATCACCAACCATACAGCCAATATGGCTTAGACACACATGTCCCCATTCCTACCATCACCTTTTGCTGATCCCGCCTGAACTAAACTAAACTAACTCTCCTACCACCCCCCCCCCCCCCCCCCCCCGGTTCCCTAACCACCCCCCCACCCCCCCCCCGCTATTGTATCTGCTAACAGTTAAAGAAGCCGATAAACGGCCGTCACCTCTGAACAAAGAAATTAATTTTCTCAAGCTTGAGAAATCCGGCCATGTTGCTAACCCATACCCTGATTTCAGGGGCTCTGAGTCCCTCCAGGATAATAGGATCCGTCTCCGGGCTACTAAGGAGGCAAAGGCCAAAACGTCAGCCTCTCTCGCACCGTGGACTCCCAGGTTTTCCGATACGCCAAAAAATTGCCACCTCTGGACTCGAGGCCACCATCGCTTTTAACACCATGGACATGACATCAGCAAATCCCTGCCAGAATCCCCAAAGCTTCAGGCATGACAAAAACATGGGCCCTCCCGCATACCTCGCACACCTGTCCTCTATCCCAAAAAACCTGCTCATCTGGGCCACCGTCATGTGTGCCCAGTGAACCACCTTAAATTGTATCAGGCTGAGCCTGGCACATGATGAGGACGTGTTGACTCTCTGCAGAGCAAGCTCCCATAGACCCACCTCGAGCTCCTTACCCAGCGCATCTTCCCACTTGTGCTTTACCTCCCTTATCTGGGTTCCCTCTCACTCCATGAACTATTTATAAATTTCCGAGACCTTCCCTTCCCCCCCCTACCGTTTTTTTTTAGAAAAAATTCATTGAGGCATTTATAATTTTAACATTTTAACACTCTAAACAACAGAGTGGTCCAACACATGCAAGAACCCCACAGCAACATACCCAACGTCCCCCCCACCCCAACTCCTAGCTATCCATATATTAGATTCCCTGCCCTTATTCTTCACTTCCATGCCTCCCCTCCCCCTCCTCCCCCATTCCCCGCCCCCACACCTCCTGCTGACGGTCAGTTTCCTTTCAGAAGTCGACCTCCGAGCAAACCCCTGTAATGAACCCCTTAAGGCAAACTTAATCTTTTCTAGCCTAAGAAACCCTGCCATGTCACTGACCCACACCCCTGACTTTGGAGGCTCCGAGTCCCTCCATCCCAGCAAAATCCATCTCCGGACCACCAGGGAGGCAAAGGTCAAAATGTCGGCCTCTCCTCTCCCCTGGGCTCCCGGATCTTCTGACACTCCAAATATTGCCACCTCTGGACTCAGAGTCACCCTCCCTTCCAGGACCTCTGACATGACTTATGAGAATCCCTGCCAAAATCCCCTCAGTTTCGGACAAGCCCAAAACATATGTACATGGTTCGCCGGACTTCCCCCGCACCGCCCATATCTGTCCTCCACCTCCTCAAAAAACCTACTCACCTTGGCCACAGTCATATGAGCCCTGTGGACCACCTTGAACTGGATCAGGCTGAGCCTGGCACACAACGAGGATGCATTAACTGTCCTCAGGGTTATCTCCTACAGCCTGACTTCTAACTCCCCTCCCAACTCTTCCTCTTCACCTCCCCGATTGAGACCCCTTCCCACTCCATCAGTTCCTTATATATTTCCGAGACCCTCACCCCCTCCCCCCCAACAACTGTTTTAGACATCACCTTATCCTGTAGTCCCCTTAGAGGGAAGCGAGGGAAGCTTGGAGCTTGCCTCCGGACAAAATCCCATACCTGCAGGTTCCGGAATCTGTTCCCACCTGGTCACAAACTCCTCCTCTAGCTCCTCCAGGCTCAGGAAACCCTCCTCAATGAAGAGATTCCCAAATCTCTCAATCCTTGCACGTTGTCACCTCTTAAAGCCCCCGTCAGCCCCCGCCGGAGCAAACCTGTGATTATCACAGATTGGTGACCATACCGACACCCCCTCCAGTCTCATGTGTTGCCTCCATTACCCCCACACTCTCAGGGCTGCCACTACCACTGGACCTGTGGGGTAACGAGCCGGTAAGAACGGCAGAGGTGCTGTTAACAGAGCCTTCAGACTCGTGCCCTTGCAAGATGCCGCCTCCACTCGCTCCCTCACCCCTCTCCCACTACCCATTTCCTAATCATTGTAATATTGGCCACCCAGTAATAGTTAATAAAGTTCAGAAGGGCCAAGCCCCCCTCACCGCGCCTCTGCTCCAGAAGGACCTTCTTCACCTCAGGACTTTCCTGGCCCATATAAAACCCGAGATCGCCGCGTTCATTTAACCTAAAAAATGCCTTGGAGATGAAGATTGGGAGACATTGAAACACAAACAGCAATCTCGGGCGGACTGTCATTTTCACAGTCTGTACCCTCCCCGCCAATGACAGTGGGAGCACGTCTCACCTACGGAAGCCCCCTTACATTTGCTCAATCACCCTGCCCAAGTTTAGTTTATGCAGCTGACCCCAGTCCCTTGCCACGTAAATCCCTAAAACTCCTTCCCATCACTTTGAACAGCATGTCCGCCAGTTTCCAATCCTGCCCCTTGCCTGGATTGCATAAACCTCACTCTTGCCCATATTCAGTTTTAACCTGAGAACCGGCCAAATTCTTCCTGTATTCCCATAATTCTTGCGATTCCCCCCCAGCAGGTCTGTTATATAAAGGAGTAAGTCATTTGCGTAGAGTGAGATCCTACGTTCCACCCCCCTCTCACTATCCCCCGCCAAATGTTCGATGTCCTCAGCGGCATTGCTAAAGGCTCTATGGCAGGACAAACAGTAGTGGGGAGAGTGGACACCCCTGCCTTGTCCAAACCTTCCCAAAACATCCCACAGGTACTTCCACTCCACCCGATCAAAGGCCTTTTCTGCGTCCATGGCCACCACCAGCTCGACCTCACGCCCCTCCGCAGACATCATTATTACATTTAGGAACCGCCTAATGTTGGACGTCAGGTGTCATCCCTTCACAAATCCCGTCTCAGCCTTTTCATTCATATCAGGACCACAGCTGTAATGAATCTGGAACTGAGTAGCCTGATAGAACCTGAACTGAGTGTCGGCGAGTAGTTTATTGCTGAGGTGTGGCTTGATAGCACTGTTGATGACACCTTCCATTCTTAGCTGAGAGTAGAGAGTAGGGGAAGTGGTGGCATAGTGGTATTGTCACTGGACTAGTAAACCTGAAACCCAGGGTTATGCTCTCTGGACCAAGGTTCAAATCCTGCCACTGCAGATGGTGAAATTTGAATTCAATAAAAATCTGGAATTAAAAGTCAATGAAATCATTGATGATTGTCGTAAAAATCCATCTGGTCCTTTGGGAAAGGAAATCTTATCTACATTAGCCTACTCCCAATTATCAATAAAGTGATGAAAGATCTCATCAAAACTGCTATTAAGCAGATCTTCCTCACCAATAATCTGTTTAGTGATGCTCAGATAATGTTATGTTAATGTCAAGAAAACCTCTCGCTAATAAACACCTACCCTCGACTGATGAATCGGAACTCCTCGATGTTGACCATCACTTGGGGCGGCACGGTGACACAGTGGTTAGCACAGCTGCCTCATAGTTCCAGGGTCCCAGGTTCAATTCCGACCTCGGATGACTGTCTGTGTGGAACGCGCACGTCCTCCCCGTGTCTGCGTGGGTTTCCTCCGGATGCTCTGGTTTCCTCCCACAATCCAAAGATGTGCAGGTTAGGTGAATTGGCCATGATAAATTGCCCCTTTGTGTCCAAAAGGTTAGGTGGGGTTACTGGGTTACAGGGATAGGGTGGAGGCATGGGATTGGGTAGGGTGCTCTTTTCAAGGGCTAGTGCAGACTCGATGGGCCAAATGGCCTACTTCCCTGTAGATTCTATAATTCTATGAAATGCTGTGGGTTGTAAGGGCACAGAATATATTCAAAGTGGGGGACTTTAATATCCATCATTGTGTTGTGGGCAACACCACTGTGCTAAATTGGGTAGATGCAGAACAGATCAAGCAGCTGCAAATTGCACCTCAATGAGGTGCAGAACTGTTTTAAACCGCAATATGCAACATCATGGCTCGTCATATCCCTCACTCTACCATTATTATTAAGCCAGGCAACCAATCCTGGGTCAATATAGAGTTCAGGACAGCATGTCAGGAGCATGACAAGACATATTTAAAATTGAGATGTCATCTTGGTGAAGGACCAAACGTATGCTAAACAGCAGAAGCAGCATCCCACAACTTTGATCAGATCAAAGGTCTGTACTTTTGTCACACTCATACTTGATTGGTGGTGGGCAATTAAATAACTAAACAAATGAGGATGTTCCACTAACAATGCCATTCCATATTATGGGGAACCCAGCACATCAGTGCAAATCACAAGGCTGCAGCTTTTTGTAGCTAGAAGTGTAGAGCTGATGATCCATCTTGGACCCTTCCTGAGGCTCCCAGCATCAAAGGTTCCAATCTTCGGCAAATTTGTTTTACTCTACGTGAAATCAAGATATGACCAAGCACACTGAATTTGGCTGTTGCACTAAAGACCTGTGCCCAAGTCAGGCTGTTTCAGCAGTTACAACAAAGACAAACTCAGCAGGTCTTTCAGCATCTGTGGAGAGAGGAATGCAGTTTATGTTTCGAGTCCATTGACCCTCTACAGAATGTGATGAATTATATACTTGGGGCATGCTCGGAGCACAGAAAAACACACTATTGAATGGCCATTTGGGTAGATTGGGGGCCTCAGCGGGGAATTCGCGGCCGAGGCAGCACTTAGTCCCATTTTCTGCACTGAGGTGTTTCACTCGCTTCAACTTCTCAGTACAGAGAGAGATCGGGGATCTCGACCTCCTGACACAACCCCTGAACTCCAACTCATCAACAAGGGCTCCCCTCAGGCCCCTGCCCCCCCCAACCCCCTGCAGCCGCACAGGGCACCCCCCGCGCCCAATTCGCATGTAGGGGAAAATTCCAGCCTAGCACGCCAGTAGTGCCACCTGGGCACCTTGGCAGTGCCAGAGCACCACCCTGCCCAAAGGGCAAGCATCTGAGGGTCTCCTATCCCCTGGGAGACCCTAATGAGTGCCAGTCTTTCTGGTCCCTGTTTGTGGAGACCTGCACTGAACGGCGCTCGCCCGAGATCTCCAAGGCGAAGGAGTTAGATCCCACGCCTTGGATAGATCTCAGGAAAGCATATTAGAGCTCGTCTCACTCTAATATGCAGATTTACCAAAAGATGATCCTGCCCACAATAGGCGGAATTCATGTCACGACGTCTCACAAGATCGTGTTGGATCTCGCAAGGCATAGCAAGCCAGTTAGATCCCGGAAGAGGGATCACCCAGCATCTACCAGTCGCGTTGCGCTGTGCTGTCTTTTGGTGTAATGCGACTGGTCGATCTCGCCCTATGAAAGGTGGATGGGGCGGAATGGAAAGTCAGTGATACTGTGGAGCTAAGGAGAGATTGGCAAATATATTCTGGACATGAGACAAAGGGGCTGTTAATGGTGTCATTCGGGACTGAAGAGTGCTCTGACCTCTATTTTCCTATTAACACATTCTGCTATCCTACCTTTTGCCACTACTAACCCTCAGTCCAGTTGTTACCTGCATGATATCTGCAGGCAACAGAAGACTTTCAGCTTGCAGTGGTCATTAGTGCAGCTGTTAATATTGTGCTGGAGTAAATTACAATCATTTGCCGTTTTAAATTCCTGCACTTTAACAGGGTCAGAATTATAAGGTGCAATGGACATCTGACAACATTGTATATGGGGACATGGAGTGATGCCATGCCTTCAGCATTGCAAATTCTAATTCCAAACAGATTATTTGTATAAATGTTTCTGTTTCCTTTGGTACTGAATAAAGATCTGAAGATGTCTGCATTGGAAATTAAGCTGGCCTTTATGGTGTATAGATATTAGAGAATCGTTTGAATACTGCAGGTTAAGGATATTAGTAAAAGACAATTTATGATATTCACTTTGTTTTTACAGCTGAAAGTTTAATTATGTCTTTTCCAGGTATGTTATATATTTTTTGTCTTGAGTGATGTGGTGGAGCAGCAGGTTTGGTTCTAAATTTATTCAAATGCAGAGCAGTAGGAAGGAATGTTGCATCTTTGCAAGCCAAGTTTCTGATCACAGCTGCACCATCATGGGGAGAGTACTTTGCCATGGAGAAACATTAATTGCATTGTAAAGGGCCTAAATTATGTCCTGTAAAGGACTTTTGTCAACTGTTACAACTCTTCCTCAGATAATTGGATAATGTCCTCTTTATTAATATTTTAAGTACTGACTTAAAATTGATGATTTTTGTAAATATTACTTTTCTTCCATTTTTTTCTTGGAATAATAGTCAAATTACAAACAGTGGGTCAAATCATGAACACATTGTAGCACAGAATAGAAAATCCTTTGGAATCAATCAAACCTATATTTGACCAAAGCAGATTTATGGAAATGATACACACTGAGAGCAGAGCTCATAAGTAACCATGAGAAGGATATTTGTAGACTTCAGTTAAAGATTTATTTTGATTCATCATTGGTGTAGGGGGTGCAGGGTTTCTTTATCAGTTCAGAATTTATCTGGAATGGGCAACGAAAAATTCAATTTACTAATATGAGTCGTTAGTTCAACAGGATTTGAGATGTTTTGAAGACAGGTATTATGCGGATAGATCTATATTACTGTCTGCCCTGTCTCAACGTATCTACTCTTGAAACATGCATTTGTCATCCTCAGACTCTATTATTTCAATGTTCTGGCCAGCCTCCCAGCTCCCACCTGCAATCAACTTGAGCTTACCAAAATCCTTCTGTTATCTTTCTCCTTGGGAACTATCTGAGGCTGAGGCTGAACTAAACTGTTTGCAACCTGAGTGTTATATTTAACCCTGAGATGAGTTCTGACCCTATCCACACCCCTGCAAAACATCGCCCAATTTTAACCCAGCTGCCGCTTTTCCACTGCTGAAATTCTCACACATGCCTTTGTTACTGTTAGGCTTGACTATTCCTATGCAATTCTAGCTGACCCATTCACATTCTACCCTGCCTAAACTTAAGTCCATCCCAAGCTCTGCTGCCCATAGCCTTGCTTGCACTGAGCCCCATTCACACATCACTCTTATGTTCACTGACCCACTCCTGGTCAAGCAGCGCTTCATTTCTAAAATTCTTATCCTCATTTTCAACTTCCTCCATGGCCTTGCCACTCCCCATTTCTGTAATTGCCTCCAGCCCCACATCCCTCAGAATATCTGTACTTCTCTAAACCTGGCTTCTTGAGCACCCACGATTTTAATTGCTTCTGCATTGAATCATAGAATTTACAGTGAATTTACACCAAGTCTTCACCGGCCCTTGGAAAGAGCACCCCACCCAAGCCCACATCTCCACCCTATCCCTGTAACCCAGTAACCCTACCCAACCTTTTTGGACACTAGGGGCAATTTGGCATGGTCAATCCACCTAACCTGCACATCTTTGGACTGTGGGAGGAAACCGGAGCACCCGGAGGAAACCCACACAGACACGGGGAGAACGTGCAGACTCCACACAGACAGTGACCCAAGCTGGGAATCGAACCAGGGACCCTGGAGCTGTGAAGCAACTGTGCTAACCACTGTGCTACCGTGCCACCCGAAGCCACAGAATACCTCATTGTTGGCCTCGCCTTTAGTTGCCAAGGCTCTAAGTCCGGAATTCTCTCCATAACCTCCCTGCGTCTTTACTTATCTTTCTTTCTTTAAGACAGTTTTAAAATCTGTCTCACCAAGATTTTTTTCTCTCCCAACCTCTGCCTACAGTTTTAGCCCATTTATATATTTTAACACTATTCTACAAGCATCTGTATTCTATGGCTCTTGAGTTTATCTTGAGTTGCACAGAAAAAGTATTTGTGTTTCAGAGTTGACAAGAGTTGAAAGGAGCTTTGCTATCAAAACAATGATCTCCAATTCAGAGTGATCAAATGAATCCAACTGTAAACTTGTGCAAAATTGGCCCAGCAGTAGGTTGTAATTAACCTTTCTGCAGGCATTGTACCATTGTTGCTTTGAATACATGTCAGTGCACTCAGTGATTCTTGTCATGATATCCACATCAGCATATCATGATGCAATCACACACACACTGATGGACAGGCAGTTGGACCAACCAGCACACACATAACATCGTAGCCAATCACCAGTGAGAGCACACGCACTATGAAATGGAACACCACAGTTCCTGCTCATTCTACCAGGAGATAGCTCAGAGCACAGAGCTCACAGCGCGCCACTCAGACATAGACCATGTGCTGAGTGCCTCACTAAGATAGTGATAGGGCTGGGTCCACAGGTTAGCTGGTGAAGCACGTACCCAAGCCGGCAGTTAGTTGTTACCGTTGATTGGACAATAAAACAGAGTTGTACCATCTGCAGCCGTGTTGGATCATTTGTGCATCAGAACACCCAACACGACATGATACCAGTAGTGGACGCGAACCAGCGACTGTGAGACCTACCTGCACCCTTTCAGAAATCCGCCATCCTGCTCCATGGACAACATCAGCCCGCTGCAGCCGCTCCGAATCGCTGGTAATCTCGGCGTGGACTGGAAGCTGTTTAAACAGCACTTCCAGCTATTCCTCGAAGCCGCAGACAGGGAGAATGCATCGGACACCAGGAAGATCGCCCTCCTCCTCTCCACGGCAGGGCAACACGCCATCCACATCTATAACTCCCTGGCATTCGCGGAGGGCGAGGACAAAACAAAATATAAGATGGTGCTTCTGAAGTTTGATGAACACTTCAGCGTGGAAGTCAATGAGAGCTTTGAGATGTACCTATGCCAGCAGCGCCTGCAGGGTAAGGATGAGCTTTCCAATCTTACCTAACACACCTCCGTATCCTCGCGCAGTCCTGCGGCTATGAGGCCACCTCCGACTCCATGATACGGGATCAGATAGTTTTTGGGGTCATCTCGGACACCCTACACCAGCAGCTCCTTAAAATAAAGTGCCTCACCCTAGCGACTGCCATCGAGACCTGCGTCCTCCATGAGAACGCGACCAGCCGGTACTCCCAAATCCAGGCGGCTGAAACGGCACGGCACGGGTCCCACGAGGTGGAGCGGGTCCAGTCGATCGAGTTCCTCCCGGCCCGCGGCCCGGACGAGGGCGGCCATTTTGTTGCCTTTCCGAGGCCTCCCGCGCTTGTACGCGCCAAAAGAGGGGACGTTGACGCAGAGGAACGTGATGCGCAGGTGCGCTCTACGCAGGACCACACCGCGCATGCGCGGTGGTGCACCGAACGCCATGACGTCACGACGTGCGGCATCTGTGGCTCCGCCCACTTAAAGCGGCAATGTCCGGCCAAAGCGCGACAATGCCTTCGATGTGGCAGGATGGGCCACTATGCTGCCTGCTGTCGAACAGCTCAACCTGCCAACTCCCAACAATTCCGCCAGCCTCGCAGGGACGTGCAGGCGATTCAGCCCCCCTACACTGAGTCATATCCAGATAGTATGCAGACCAGCGATACCGAAGACAGGGAACCCTTCCGCGTTGCGGTAATCCACAAGAACCGGATGTCCCCAAGTCGGAACCACCAGCCGCTGCCAGTGCACAGCATTGATCAGGGCGATGAGTGGTGTGCCACCCTAACGGTCAACCGATCTCAGATCACATTTCGCCTGGACACTGGTGCCTCCGCCAATCTCCTCATATGGTCAGCCTTCCAGACCTTGAAGGTTAAACCACCGATTCTGCCATCCCACTGTCAGCTGGTTGACTACAATGGAAACGTCATCCCGGCCACGGGGTCCTGCCAGCTCGATGTTACACACAACTCACACAAAGCCACATTATCATTTGAAATCGTAGGATCCTCGAAGGACTCTCTGTTAGGCGCACAGGTGTGCAAGATCCTCCACCTCGTTCAGCGGGTACACACCCTGTCTCCAGAAGGCACGTCCGATTTCCCAGATGCAGACTTTAGGGCGCAGCACCAATCACTCCTCGCGCACAACCAGGAGGTTTTCGAGGGCATGGGCACACTGCCCTGCACGTACAAAATACGGCTCAAACCGGACGTCACCCCGGTCATTCATGCACCTTGTAGGGTCCCAGCACCACTCAAGGACCGCTTCAAGCAGCAGCTGCAGGACCTGCAGGACCAAGGAGTGCTTTCCCGGGTCACGGAGCCAACGCCATGGGTCAGCTCCATGGTGTGCGTCAAAAAGCCCTCCGGCGAGCTCCGGATCTGTATCGACCAGAAAGATTTAAATAACAACATTATGAGGGAACACTACCCCATACCCAAACAAGAAGGACCTCAACGACATGACCCCTCGCCTCCAGCCCATTCTGCTCAAGCTCCGGAGGTACGACTTCCAACTTGTCTACGCCCCGGGGAAGGATCTCATCATCGCAGATGCTCTGTCCAGGGCGGTCAACACACTGTCCGACTCAGAGGGGTTTGTTTGTCAGGTCGACGCTCAGGTAGCCTTCACATCGGCTAATCTGCTGGCCACTGATGCACGTCTGGCCCACATTCGCCGTGAGACCGCGGCTGACCCCCTTCTACAACGTGTGATGCACCACATGACGGAAGGGTGGCTCAAGGGGCAGTGCCCACAATTTTACAACGTCCGAGACGACTTGGCCGTCATAGAACATAGAACATTACAGCGCAGTACAGGCCCTTTGCCCTCGATGTTGCGCCGACCTGTGAAACCACTCTAAAGCCCATCTACACTATTCCCTTATTGTCCATATGTCTATCCAATGACCATTTGAATGCCCTTAGTGTTGGCGAGTCCACTACTGTTGCAGGCAGGGCATTCCACGCCCTTACTACTCTCTGAGTAAAGAACCTACCTCTGACATCTGTCTTATATCTATCTCCCCTCAATTTAAAGCTATGTCCCCTCGTGCTAGACATCACCATCCGAGGAAAAAGGCTCTCACTGTCCACCCTATCCAATCCTCTGATCATCTTGTATGCCTCAATTAAGTCACCTCTTAACCTTCTTCTCTCTAACGAAAACAGCCTCAAGTCCCTCAGCCTTTCCTCATAAGATCTTCCCTCCATACCAGGCAACATTCTGGTAAATCTCCTCTGCACCCTTTCCAATGCTTCCACATCCTTCCTATAATGCGGTGACCAGAATTGCACGCAATACTCTGATTGCGGCCGCACCAGAGTTTTGTACAGCTGCAACATGACCTCATGGCTCCGAAACTCAATCCCTCTCCCAATAAAAGCTAACACACCGTACGCCTTCTTAACAACCCTCTCAACCTGAGTGGCAACTTTCAGAAATCTATGTACATGGACACCGAGATCTCTCTGCTCATCCACACTGCCAATAATCTTACCATTAGCCCAGTACTCTGTCTTCCTGTTATTCCTTCCAAAACGAATCACCTCACACTTCTCTGCATTAAACTCCATTTGCCACCTCTCAGCCCACCGCTGCAGCTTATCTATGTCCCTCTGTAACTTGTAACATCCTTCTGCACTGTCCACAACTCCACCGACTTTAGTGTCATCTGCAAATTTACTCACCCATCCTTCTACGCCCTCCTCCAGGTCATTTATAAAAATAACAAACAGCAGTGGCCCCAAAACAGATCCTTGTGGTACACCACTAGTAACTGGACTCCAGTCTGAACATTTCCCATCAACCACCACCCTTTGTCTTCTTCCAGCTAGCCAATTTCTGATCCAAACTGCTAAATCTCCCTGAATCCCATGCTTCTGTATTTTCTGCAGTAGCCTACCGTGGGGAACCTTATCAAACGCTTTACTGAAATCCATATACACCACATCAACTGCTTTACCCTCATCCACCTGTTTGGTCACCTTCTCAAAGAACTCAATAAGGTTTGTGAGGCACGACCTACCCTTCACAAAACCGTGTTGACTATCTCTAATCAAATTATTCCTTTCCAGATGATTATACACCCTATCTCTTATAAACCTTTCCAAGATTTTGCCCACAACAGAAGTAAGGCTCACTGGTCTATAGTTAGCGGGGTTGTCTCTACTCCCCTTCTTGAACAAGGGGACAACATTTGCAATCCTCCAGTCTTCTGGCACTATTCCTGTAGACAAATATGACTTAAAGATCAAAGCCAAAGGCTCAGCAATCTCCTCCCTAGTTTCCCAGAGAATCCTAGGATAAATCCCATCCGGCTCAGGGGACTTATCTATTTTCACACTTTCCAGAATTGTTAACACCTCCTCCTTATGAACCTTAAGCCCTTCTAGTCTAGTAGCCTGAAACTCAGTATTCTCCTCGCAACATTGTCTTTTTCCTGTGGGAATACTGATGAAAAATATTCATTTAGCACCTCTGCTATCTCCTTGGACTCCAAGCACAACTTCCCACTACTGTCCTTGACTGGCCCTATTCTTATCCTAGTCATTCTATTATTCCTGACATATCTATAGAAAGCTTTAGGGTTATCCTTGATCCTACCTGCCAAAGACTTCTCATGTCCCCTCCTGGCTCTTCTTAGCTCTCTCTTTAGGTCCTTCCTAGCTAACTTGTAACTCTCGAACGCCCTAACCGAACCTTCATGTCTCATCTTTGCATAAGCCTCCTTCTTCCTCTTGACAAGTGTTTCGACTGCCTTAGTAAACCACGGTTCCCTTGCTCAACCACTTCCTCCCTGCCTGACAGGTACATACTTATCAAGGACACGCAGTAGCTGTTCCTTGAACAAGCTCTACATTTCCATTGTGCCCATCCCCTGCAGTTTTCCTCTCCATCCGATGCATCATAGGTCTTGCCTCATCGCATCATAATTGCCTTTCCCCCAGATATAACTCATTGCCCTGTGGTATATACCTATCCCTTTCCATCACTAAAGTAAACTTAATCGAATTGTGGTCACTATCACCAAAGTACTCACCTACCTCCAAATCTAACACCTGTCCTGGTTCATTACCCAGTACCAATTCCAATACGGCTTCGCCTCTCGTTGGCCCATCTACATACTGTGTCAGGAAACCCTCCTGCACACATTGGACAAAAACGGACCCATCTAAAGTACTCGGACTATAGCGTTTCCAGTCAATATTTGGAAAGTTAAAGTCCCCCATAACAACTACCCTGTTGCTTTCGCTCCTATCCAGAATCATCTTTGCAATCCTTTCCTCTACATCTTTGGAACTTTTCGGAGGACTATAGAAAACCCCTAATCGGGTGACCTCTCCTTTCCTGTTTCTAACCTCAGCCCATACTACCTCAGTAGGTGAGTCCTCATCAAACGTCCTTTCTGCCACCGTAATACTGTCCTTGACTAACAATGCCACCCCTCCCCCTCTTTTACCACCTTCCCTGAGCTTACTGAAATATCTAAACCCCGGCACCTGCAATAACCATTCCTGTCCCTGCTCTATCCATGTCTCCAAAATGGCCACAACATCGAAGTCCAGGTACCAACCCATGCCGCAAGTTCACCCACCTTATTCCGGATGCTCCTGGCATTGAAGAAGACACACTTTAAAGCACCTTCCTGCCTGCCGGTACACTCCTGCAACTTTGAAACCTTACTCATGACCTCACTACTGTCAACCTCCTGTATACTGGAGCTACAATTCAGGCTCCCAAGCCCCTGCTGAACTAGTTTAAACCCTCCCGAAGAGCATTCACAAATTTCCCCCCCCATGACATTGGTACCCCTCTGGTCCAGGTGTAGACCATTCCGTTTGTAGAGGTTCCACCGACCCCAGAATGAGCCCCAATTATTCAGAAATCTGAAACCCTCCCTCCTGCACCATCCCTGTAACCACGTGTTCAACTCTTCTCTTTCCCTATTCCTCGTCTCGCTATCACGTGGCACGGGTAACAACCCAGAGATAATAACTGTTTGTCCTAGATCTAAGTTTCCACCCTAGCTCCCTGAATTCCTGCCTTACATCCCTATCCCTTTTCCTACCTATGTCGTTGGTACCTATGTGGACCACGACTTGGGGCTGCTCCCCCTCCCCATTAAGGATCCCGAAAATATTGATGGTGCCTTCTTGAAGCTGGACCGGATCGTGATCCCATACAGCATTCACCGACTTATCCTCCAACAACTGCACGAAGGCCATCTCGGAGTTGAAAAGTGCAGGCGGAGTGCCCGGAAGGCTGTGTACTGGCCGGGCATCAGCGACGACATCGCCAGCATGGTGCTCAGCTGCCCCACCTGCCAGAGGTTTCAGCCAGCGCAACCCCCTGAGACCCTTAAGCCCCATTAGTTAGTCACATCCCCCTGGTCGAAGGTGGGCGTGGACCTCTTTCATGCGCTCGGCAGGGACCACATTATTCTTATTGACTACTTCTCAAGTTATCCGGAGGTCATACGCCTGCATGACACGACGTCATCAGCTGTCATCCGGGCATGCAAAGAAACCTTTGCTCGCCATGGAATTCCGCTCACCTCATGTCTGACAACGGGCCTTGCTTTGCGAGTCAAGAATGGTCTTCCTTTGCCACTTCATACAACTTCACACACATGACGTCCAGTCCCTTGCATCCTCAGTCGAATGGCAAGGCGGAAAAGGGCGTCCACATTGTGAAGCGGCTCCTCTGCAAAGCTGCTGATGCTGGATCGCTCGGCCCCACTGTCCACAGGCTTCTCGCCAGCCCAGCTGTTGATGGGTCGCACCCTCAGGACCACTGTGCCATCCATTCATGTTCCTGACCTCAACCATGCTCCAGTATTGCGAAGGATGCAACAACAGCGTGCTCAGCAGAAGGTGGCACATGACACTCGGGCGATTGATCTTCCTGCCCTGGCGCCTGGAGACAACGTCTGCATACACCTACCGGAGGGTGGCTGGTCGGCAACCGCCGAGGTTCTCCGCCACGTGGCTCCCCGCTCATTCCTGGGTCGTATGCCTGATGACTCTATTCGCCGCCGTAATCGGCGGGCCCTTCGCCTGGTTCCGCGCTCGCTACGAGATTACGAGATCATGCACCGGTGCCACGCCCTCCTGTTGTCCCTGATGTCGACTTTGTTGAGCTTCCTGCCACTCTGCCTGTTCCTCTCTCGCCCGTGACCAGGCCCATTCCTCAGCCGGTGGATCCTGACCCACCCTTGAGGCGGTCAACCCGAATTCATCGCCCACCTGAGAGACTTGACTTATGAGCCTGTTAGCACATTGGACTCACTGAATTGTTTTACAGTACTGTTAATGAGTTTTTTTTCTTGTCGTTCATTGTTCCACAAGTTTTTTCTCGTCGTTTGTTGATTGCATTTGTTCTGTTGTTGGTACAACGTCGTTGTTCTGTTGCACCTGACACCTCCCTCTGTATATAGTTTAGCCTCATGTACATGTTGTAAATATTGCAAACACATACTCAGATGCACTCAGTACACATTTCTATTTATTATCATGTCGGCACGTATCCTTCGTGAAAGGG
Source organism: Scyliorhinus torazame (assembly GCF_047496885.1). Lineage (NCBI taxonomy): Eukaryota > Metazoa > Chordata > Chondrichthyes > Carcharhiniformes > Scyliorhinidae > Scyliorhinus > Scyliorhinus torazame. The sequence goes on from NC_092707.1 coordinate 39,005,701, forward strand.
GGGGATGTCGTGATATCCACATCAGCATATCATGGTGCAATCACACACACACTGATGGACAGGCAGTTGGACCAACCAGCACACACATAACATCGCAGCCAATCACCAGTGAGAGCACACACACTATAAAACAGGGAACACCACAGTTCCCGCTCATTCTACCAGGAGATAGCTCAGAGCACAGAGCTCACAACGCGCCACTCATACATAGACCATGTGCTGAGTGCCTCACTAAGATAGTGATAGGGCTGGGTCCACAGGTTAGCTGGTGAAGCACGTACCCAAGCCAGTAGTTAGTTGTTACCGTTGATTAAACAATAAAACAGAGTTGTACCATCTACAGCCGTGTTGGATCATTTGTTCATCAGAACGCCCAACACGACAATTCTCCTTTCGGATGATATGCAGAATGTATCTTCTGCGACCTAACCTTCGTTGTCCAATGATTCCCATGTGGGAAGAGGTGTTGAATATTAGTGTTTGTTTGGGACGGAATTGGTTCAGTGTTTTCTTTGCTGGTTCAGAAGATAGCCTGTAATTGCTAGAATCACACCTAGTGCAACAATGTCATCGTGTTCTGTACCTCATCTACCATCTCAATATCAAATTCTGATGCTCCGGTCCCTTACTCCTGACATCTGCTCCCAGTCCCCGAGAGGTTAGTAACACCCTACCTGCCTGCATATCCCTTATAATCCACCCGCCATGAACCCTCAACACATGTATTGTCCTTTTTGGCCAGGGGGCTTGCACACACATGCCACCAGCTACCAACAGCCCCCAAAACGCACCTCCAAGCATCTCACCAAGGATAAAGCGTGCCATAGTGTCAGGAGCGTCAGAAGTCAGGAAGGGACATCCAAGACATTCGGGTCTGAGGAAAGCGTCCTGCAACTCATGGGGGAGGCCGTGGAGAGGGCATCAGCTTACATGGGGTTCAGCATGCGCCAAACAGGTCAGAGTCCAATACAATGCAGATGTCCCTATAGCATGTGAGTTACCTCTCTCTTACAGACCAGCCCTTCCCAGGATCTTGCCTATGTCTATTGGCTTGCAGAATGCCCAACAGGCTAGGCCGGGCCATCTGAGCCACTGCCCCCCATCCCGAACATCAGGACACCAGGGAGCACAACCGGGCGGCATGGTGACACAGTGGTTAGCACTGCTGCCTCACAGCTCCAGGCACCGGGTTCAATTCCAGCCTTGGGTAACTGTCTCTGTGGAGTTTGCGCTTTCTCCCGTGTCTACGTAGGTTTCCTCTGGGTGCGCGAGTTACCTCCCACAGTCCAAAAATGTGCAGGTTAGGTGGATTGGCCATTCTAAATTCCCCTTAATGTCCAAAAGGTTAGGTGGGGTTATGGAGATAGGTGGAAGCAGGGGTGCTCTTTCCAATGGCCGGTGCAGACTCTTTGGCCGAACGGTCTCCTTCTGCACTGTAAATTCTATTATGATTCTATGACTCTAGGGAAGGCACTGACATCTCAGCACTGCTTTCACTTGCACCAGCGCAGAGACTAACACCTCGATGGATAATGTTAAATATCAGACTCCTGGGTCACACTCCGGTGAGCACCACACACATACTGCAGCACATCAGGTACAGGCAGGGAATTCCCAGGAAATGGATATTTAAAAGGCTGCCCAACCCCAGGAAACTGTCACCTGGACAGATGTTGCGCTTCTGGAAAAGATGGTGCAAATGCAGGTAGGGCAGTGGATGTTGTCTATATGGACTTTAGTAAGGCCTTTGACAAGGTCCCTCGTGGTAGACTAGTACAAAAGGTGAAGTCACACGGGATCAGGGGTGAGCCGGCAAGGTGGATACAGAACTGGTTAGGCCATAGAAGGCAGAGAGTAGCAATGGAAGGATGCTTTTCTAATTGGAGGGCTGTGACCAGTGGTGTTCCACAGGGATCAGTGCTGGGACCTTTGCTGTTTGTAGTATATATAAATGATTTGGAGGAAAATGTAACTGGTCTGATTAGTAAGTTTGCAGACGACACAAAGGTTGGTGGAATTGCGGATAGAGATGAGGACAGTCAGAGGATACAGCAGGATTTAGATTGTTTGGAGACGTGGGCGGAGAGATGGCAGATGGAGTTTAATCCGGACAAATGTGAGGTAATGCATTTTGGAAGGTCTAATGCAGGTAGGGAATATACAGTGAATGGTAGAACCCTCAAGAGTATTGAAAGTCAGAGAGATCTAGGAGTAGAGGTCCACAGGTCACTGAAAGGGGCAACACAGGTGGAGAAGGTGGTCAAGAAGGCATACGGCATGCTTGGCTTCATTGGCCGGGGCATTTAGTATAAGAATTGGCAAGTCGTGTTGCAGCTCTATAGAACCTTAGTTAGGCCACACTTGGAGTATAGTGTTCAATTCTGGTCGCCACACTACCAAAAGGATGTGGAGGCTTTAGAGAGGGTACAGAAGAGATTTACCAGAATGTTGCCTGGTATGGAGGGCATTAGCTATGAGGAACGGTTGAATAAACTCGGTTTGTTCTCACTGGAACGAAGGAGGTTGAGGGGCAACCTGATAGAGGTCTACAAAATTATGAGGGGCATAGACAGAGTGGATAGTCAGAGGCTTTTCCCCGGGGTAGAGGGGTAAATTACTAAGGGGTATAGGTTTAAGGTGAGAGGGGCAAGGTTTAGAGTATATGTACGAGGCAAGTTTTTTACGCAGAGGGTAGTGGGTGCCTGGAACTCGCTACCGGAGGAGGTGGTGGAAGCAGGGACGATAGTGACATTTAAGGGGCATCTTGACAAATACATGAATAGGATGGGAATAGAGGGATACGGACCCAGGAAGTGGAGAAGATTGTAGTTTAGTCGGGCAGCATGGTCGGCACGGGCTTGGAGGGCCGAAGGGCCTGTTCCTGTGCTGTACATTTCTTTGTTCTTTGTTCTTTTGTATGATTGAATGGCGGAGCAGACTCGATGGGCCGAGTAATGCAGAATGTAAATGCAGAAGCACAGCCAGAATCTATAGGAGAGCATGTGAGGAACTTTCCAGTGAATGCAAGTACAGCTGGAGGAGTCCAACAGCCTTCTTGCGCAGGGGATGGTGCCGACAATGCATTGTACCCAGGCCAACACTGAAAGGGTGGCGGTTTGTGATGCAGAACAAGGCCAGCAGCGTGGGTTCAATTCCCGTACCAGCTGAGAATTCTGAATTCTCCCTCCATGTACCCGAACAGTGCCGGAGTGTGGCGACTAGGGGCTTCTAACAGTACCTTCATTGCAGGTTAATGAAAGCCTACTTGTGACAATAAAGATTATTTACATTTCCTTGCATCAGTCTTCATGGTGGAAGACACCAGTGGGATGCCAGAGCTCCAGGAGAACCAGGGAGCAGAGATGAGTGCAGTGACCATTACGAAGGAGAAGGTTCTGGGAAAACTGAAAGGTCTGAAGGTGGAGATTGTGGAGGCATTGGTGATGACCTTTCAGGAATCACCGGAGGCAAGAAGGGTCCCAGAGGACTGGAAAGTGGCTAATGTAACACCACTGTTTAAGAAGGGAGGGAGGCAGAAGACAGGAAATTATCGGCCGGTTAGCCTGACTTCAGTCATTGGTAAGATTTTAGAGTCCATTATTAAAGATGAGATCGCGGAGTACTTGGACGTGAATGATAAAATAGAACTGAATCAGCACGGCTTCGTCAAGGGGAGGTCATGCTGACAAATCTGTTAGAGTTTTTTGAGGAAGTAACCAGAAAGTTCGACAAAGGAGAACCAGTGGACTTGATTTATTTAGATTTCCACAAGGCCTTTGACAAGGCGCCGCACAGGAGACTGTTAAGAGCCCATTGTGTTAATTGTAAGATCCTGGCATGGATAGAGGATTGGTTGACTGGCAGAAGGCAAAGAGTGGGGATAAAGGGGTCTTTTTTAGGATGGCAGCCAGTGACTTGTGGTGTATCTCAGGGGTTGGTGCTGGGGCCACAACTTTTCACTATATACGTAAATGATCTGGAGGAAGGAATTGAAGGCACTGTTGCTAAGTTTGCAGATGATACAAAGATCTGTAGAGGGGCAAGTAGTATTGAGGAAGCAGGCGGGCTTCAGAAGGACTTGGACAGGCTAAGAGAGTGGGCAAAGAAGTGGCAGATCGAATATAATGTGGAATAGTGTGAGGTTATGCACTTTGGAAGGAGAAATGAAGGCATAGACTATTTTCTAAATGGGAAGATGCGTCGGAATTCCGAAGCACAAAGTGACTTGGGAGTTCACGATTCTCTTAAGGTGAACGTGCAGATTCAATCGGCAGTTAGGAAGGCAATACAATGTTAGCATTCATGTCGAGAGGGCTAGAATACAAGACCAGGGATGTACTTCTGAGGCTATATAAGGCTCTGGTCAGACCCTATTTGGAGTATTCTGAGCAGTTTTGGGCCCCGTATCTAAGTAAAGATATGCTGGCCTTGGAAAGAGCCCAGAGGAGGTTCACAAGAATGATCCCTGGAATGATGAGCTTGTCATATGAGGAACGGTTGAGGACTCTGGGTCTGTACTCATTGGAGTTTAGAAGGATGAGGGGGGATCTTATTGAAACTTACAAGATACTGCGAGGCCTGGATAGAGTGGACGTGGGGAGAATGTTTCTATTTGTAGGAAAAACTAGAAGCAGAGGACACAATCTCAGACTAAAGGTAAGATCCTTTAAAACAGAGATGAGGAGGAATTTCTTTAGCCAGAGGGTGGTGAATCTGCGGAACTCTTTGACGCAGAAGGCTGTGGAGGCCAAATCACTGAGTGTCTTTAAAACAGAGATAGATAGGTTTTTGTTCAATAAGGGGATCAGTGGTTATGGGGAGAAGGCAGGAGAATGGGGATGAGAAAAATATCAGCCAAGCTCTTCCGGGGCAGGTGGGACCTGTATAAGAAGGACGGGTTTCATCTAAACTGGAGAGGCATAAATTTCTTGGCCGTGAGGTTTGCTAGTGTCACACGGGAGGGTTTAAACTAGTATGGCAAGGGGTGGGCACCAGAGCAAACGTCACAAGGTGAAAGCATTGAGGGAGAATTAGGGAATAGGGCCAGTCTGGCTCTGAGGAAGAGCAGACAGGGAGATGTTGCTGATCACAGCGGGTCTGGTGGCCTGAAGTGCATATGTTTTAATGCAAGAAGTATTACGGGTAAGGCAGATGAACTTAGAGCTTCGGTTAGTACTTGGAACTATGATGTTGTTGCCATTACAGATACCTGGTTGAGGGAAGGACAGGATTGGCAGCTAAACGTTCCAGGATTTAAATGTTTCAGGCGGGATAGAGGGGGATGTAAAAGGGGTGGCGGTGTTGCGCTACTGGTTGGGGAGAATATCACAGCTGTACTACGGGAGGACACCTCAGAGGGCAGCAAGGCTATATGGGTAGAGATCAGGAATAAGAAGGGTGCAGTCACAATGTTGGGGGTTTGCTACAGGCCTCCCAACAGCCAGCGGGAGATAGAGGAGCAGATAGGTAGACAGATTTTGGAAACAAGTAAAAATAACAGGGTTGTTTTGATGGGAGATTTCAACTTCCCCAACATTGACTGGGACTCACTTAGTTCTAGGGGCTTAGACGGGGCAGAGTTTGTAAGGAGCATCCAGGAGGGCTTCTTAAAACAATATGTAGACAGTCCAACTAGGGAAGGGGCTGTACAGGACCTGGTATTTTGGAATGAGCCCGGCCAGGTGGTAGAAGTTTCAGTAGGGGAGCATTTCGGGAACAGTGACCACAATTCAGTAAGTTTTAAAGTGCTGGTGGACAAGGATAAGAGTGGTCCTTGGGTGAATGTGCTAAATTGGGGGAAGGCTAATTATAACAATATTAGATGGTAACTGAAGAACCTAGATTGGGGGCGGATGTTTGAGAGTAAATCAACATCTGACATGTGGGAGGCTTTCAACTGTCAATTGAAAGGAATTCAGGACTGGCATGTTCCTGTGCGGAAGAAGGATAAATACGGCAAATTTCAGGAACCTTGGATAACAAGAGCTCTTGTAGGCCTCGTCAAAAAGAAAAAGGAGGCATTTGTCAGGGCTAGAAGACTGGGAACAGACGAAGCCTGTGTGGAATATAAGGAAAGTAGGAAGGAACTTAAGCAAGGAGTCAGGAGGGCTAGAAGGGGGCCATGAAAAGTCATTGGCAAATAGGATTAAGGAAAATCCCAAGACTTTTTACACGTACATAAAAAGCAAGAGGGTAGCCAGTGAAAGAAGGACGGGTTGCATCTAAACCGGAGAGGCATAAATATCCTGGCCGCGAGGTTTGCTAGTGTCACACGGGAGGGTTTAAACTAGTATGGCAGGGGGGTGGGCACGGGAGCAATAGGTCAGAAGGTGAGAGCATTGAGGGAATAGGGACAGTGTGGCTCTGAGGCAGAGCAGACAGGGAGAAGTTGCTGAACACAGCGGGTCTGGTGGCCTGAAGTGCATATGTTTTAATGCAAGAAGTATTACGGGTAAGGCAGATGAACTTAGAGCTTCGATTAGTACTTGGAACTATGATGTTGTTGCAATTACAGAGTTATCTTTGAAGTAAGGGGTGTTAAGAGATCCAATGTTTATTTGAGATGTTAAGTTGAGTTCATGGAATAAACAGTGTTTTGTGTTCAACCCACGTATACATAATTGTAATCCCACACCAAGGGGAAAAGCCGTGTGCTGGGAAAAGCAACAAATCCATTAAAGGGAGAGGTTGGTTGAAGTCCATGATACATTTTGGGGTTCTGAAACGCCTCGCCCATAACACCACCTATGTCCGAGTTTATCCTTAATGTCTCTGAAATTGCATGGTCATATCCAGTGGGCCTCTACCATAAGTGTAGTTCCCCAGAATGACTGTTGCTGAACACAGCGGGTCTGGTGGCCTGAAGTGCATATGCTTTAATGCAAGAAGTATTACGGGTAAGGCAGATGAACTTAGAGCTTGGATTAGTACTTGGAACTATGACGTTGTTGCCATTACAGAGACCTGGTTGAGGGAAGGGCAGGATTGGCAGCTAAACGTTCCAGGATTTAGATGTTTCAGGCGGGATAGAGGGGGATGTAAAAGGGGAGGCGGAGTTGCGCTACTGGTTCGGGAGAATATCACAGCTGTACTGCGGGAGGACACCTCAGAGGTCAGTGAGGCCATATGGGTAGAGATCAGGAATAAGAAGGGTGCAGTCACAATGTTGAGGGTTTACTACAGGCCTCCCAACAACCAGCGGGAGATAGAGGAACAGATAGGTAGACAGATTTTGGAAAAGAGTAAAAACAACAGGGTTGTGGTGATGGGAGACTTCAACTTCCCCAATATTGACTGGGACTCACTTTGTGCCAGGGGCTTAGACGGGGCGGAGTTTGTAAGCAGCATCCAGGAGGGCTTCTTAAAACAATATGTAGACAGTCCAACTAGGGAAGGGGCGGTACTGGACCTGGTATTGAGGAATGAGCCCGGCCAGGTGGTAGATGTTTCAGTAGGGGAGCATTTCGGGAACAGTGACCACAATTCAGTAAGTTTTAAAGTGCTGGTGGACAAGGATAAGAGTGGTCCTAGGGTGAATGTGCTAAATTGGGGGAAGGCTAATTATAACAATATTAGGCGGGAACTGAAGAACATAGATTGGATGCGGATGTTTGAGGGCAAATCAACATCTGGAATGTGGGAGGCTTTCAAGTGTCAGTTGAAAGGAATTCAGGACCGGCATGTTCCTGTGCGGAAGAAGGATAAATACGGCAATTTAACCTTGGATAACGAGAGATATTGTAGGCCTCGTCAAAATGAAAAAGGAGGCATTTGTCAGGGCTAAAAGGCTGGGAACAGACGAAGTCTGCGTGGAATATAAGAACATAGATTGGGGGCGGATGTTTGAGGGCAAATCAACATCTGACATGTGGGAGGCTTTCAAGTGGCAGTTGAAAGGAATACAGGACCGGCATGTTCCTGTGAGGAAGAAAGATAAATACGGCAATTTTCGGGAACCTTGGATGACGAGTGATATTGTAGGCCTCGTCAAAAAGAAAAAGGAGGCATTTGTCAGGGCTAAAAGGCTGGGAACAGACGAAGCCTGCGTGGAATATAAGGAAAGTAGGAAGGAACTTAAGCAAGGAGTCAGGAGGGCTAGAAGGGGTCATGAAAAGTCACTGGCAAATAGGGTTAAGGAAAATCCCAAGGCTTTTTACACGTACATAAAAAGCAAGAGGGTAGCCAGGGAAAAGGTTGGCCCACTGAAGGATAGGCAAGGGAATCTATGTGTGGAGCCAGAGGAAATGGGCGAGGTACTAGATGAATACTTTGCATCAGTATTCACCAAAGAGAAGAAATTGGTAGATGTTGAGTCTGGAGAAGGGGGTGTAGATAGCCTGGGTCACATTGTGATCCAAAAAGACGAGGTGTTGGGTGTCTTAAAAAATATTAAGGTAGATAAGTCCCCATAGCCTGATGGGATCTACCCCAGAATACTGAAGGAGGCTGGAGAGGAAATTGCTGAGGCCTTGACAGAAATCTTTAGATCCTCACTGTCTTCAGGGGATGTCCCGGAGGACTGGAGAATAGCCAATGTTGTTCCTCTGTTTAAGAAGGGTAGCAAGGATAATCCAGGGAATTACAGGCCGGTGAGCCATACTTCAGTGGTAGGGAAATTACTGGAGAGAATTCTTCGAGACAGGATCTACTCCCATTTGGAAGCAAATGGACGTATTAGTGAGAGGCAGCATGGTTTTGTGAAGGGGAGGTCGTGTCTCACTAACTTGATAGAGTTTTTTGAGGAGGTCACTAAGATGATTGATGCAGGTAGGGCAGTGGATGTTGTCTATATGGACTTCAGTAAGGCCTTTGACAAGGTCCCTCATGGTAGACTAGTACAAAAGGTGAAGTCACACGGGATCAGGGGTGAGCTGGCAAGGTGGATACAGAACTGGCTAGGTCATAGAAGGCAGAGAGTAGCAATGGAAGGATGCTTTTCTAATTGGAGGGCTGTGACCAGTGGTGTTCCACAGGGATCAGTGCTGGGACCTTTGCTGTTTGTAGTATACATAAATGATTTGGAGGAAAATGTAACTGGTCTGATTAGTAAGTTTGCAGACGACACAAAGGTTGGTGGAATTGCGGATAGCGATGAGGACTGTCAGAGGATACAGCAGGATTTAGATTGTTTGGAGACTTGGGCGGAGAGATGGCAGATGGAGTTTAATCCGTACAAATGTGAGTTAATGCGTTTTGGAAGGTCTAATACAGGTAGGGAATATACAGTGAATGGTAGAACCCTCAAGAGTATTGAAAGTCAAAGAGATCGAGGAGTACAGGTCCACAGGTCATTGAAAGGGGCAACACAGGTGGAGAAGGTAGTCAAGAAGGCATACGGCATGCTTGCCTTCATTGGCCGGGGCATTGAGTATAAGAATTGGCAAGTCATGTTGCAGCTGTATAGAACCTTAGTTAGGCCACACTTGGAGTATAGTGTTCAATTCTGGTCGCCACACTACCAGAAGGATGTGGAGGCTTTAGAGAGGGTGCAGAAGAGATTTACCAGAATGTTGCCTGGTATGGAGGGCATTAGCTATGAGGAGCGGTTGAATATACTCGGTTTGTTCTCACTGGAACAAAGGAGGTTGAGGGGAGACCTGATAGAGGTCTACAAAATTATGAGGGGCATAGACAGAGTGGATAGTCAGAGGCTTTTCCCCAGGGTAGAGGGGTCAATTACTAGGGGGCATAGGTTTAAGGTGAGAGGGGCAAGGTTTAGAGTAGATATCCGAGGCAAGTTTTTTACGCAGAGGGTAGTGGGTGCCTGGAACTCGCTACCGGAGGAGGTGGTGGAAACAGGGACGATAGCGACATTTAAGGGGCATCTTGACAAATACATGAATAGGATGGGAATAGAGGGATACGGACCCAGGAAGTGTAGAAGTTTGTAGTTTAGTCGGGCAGCATGGTCGGCACGGGCTTGGAGGGCCGAAGGGCCTGTTCCTGTGATGTACATTTCTTTGTTCTTTGTTCTTTATTCACTGAAGGATAGGCAATGGAATCTTTGTGTGGAGCCAGAGGGAATGGGCGAGAAGATACTAAATAAATACTTTGCATCAGTATTCACCATAGAGAAGGAATTAGTGGATGTTGAGTCTGGAGAAGGGTGTGTAGATAACCTGTGTTACATTGAGATCCAAAAAGACGAGGTGTTGGGCGTCTTGAAAAATATTAAGGAAGATAAGTCCCAAGGGCCTGATGGGACCTACCCCAGAATACTGAAGGAGGCTAGAGAGGAAATTGCTGAGGCCTTGACAGAAATTTTTGAATCCTCACTGTCTTCAGGTGATATCCCGGAGGACTGGAGAATAGCCAATGTTGTTCCTTTTTTTAAGAAGGGTAGCAAGGATAATCCAGGGAACTACAGGCCGGTGAGCCTTACGTCAGTGATAGGGAAATTACTGGAGAGAATTCTTCGAGACAGGATCTACTCCCATTTGGAAGCAAATGGACATATTAGTGAGAGACAGCATGGTTTTGTGAAGGGGAGGTCGTGTCTCACTGGCTTGATCGAGTTTTTCAAAGAGGTCACAAAGTTGATTGATGCAGGTAGGGCAGTGGATGGCGTCTATATGGACTTCAGTAAGGCCTTTGACAATGTTCCTCATGGTAGATTGGTACAAAAGGTGAAGTCACACGGGATCAGGGGTGAGCTGGCAAGGTGGATACAGAACTGGCTAGGTCATAGAAGGCAGAGTGTAGCAATGGAAGGGTGCCTTTCTAATTGGAGGGCTGTGACTCGTGGTGTTCCACAGGGATCAATGCTGGGACCTTTGCTGTACGTAGTATATATAAATGATTTGGAGGAAAATGTAACTGGTCTGATTAGCAAGTTTGCAGATGACACAAAGGTTGGTGGAATTGCGGAAAGCGATGAGGACTGTCAGAGGATGCAGCAGGATTTGGATCGTTTGGAGACTTGGGCGAAGAGATGGCAGATGGAGTTTAATCCGGACAAATGTGAGGTAATGCGTTTTGGAAGGTCTAATACAGGTAGGGAATAGACAGTGAATGGTAGAACCCTCAAGAGTATTAAAAGTCAGAGAGATCTAGGAGTACAGGTCCACAGGTCATTGAAAGGGCCAACACAGGTGGAGAAGGTAGTCAAGAAGGCATACGGCATGCTTGGCTTCATTGGCCGGGGCATTGAGTATAAGAATTGGCAAGTCATGTTGCAGCTGTATAGAACCTTAGTTAGGCCACATTTGGAGTATAGTGTTCAATTCTGGACGCCACACTACCAGAAGGATGTGGAGGTATTGGAGAGGGTGCAGAAGAGATTTACCAGGCTGTTGCCTGGTATGGAGGGCATTCGCTATGAAGAGCGGTTGAATAAACTCGGTTTGTTCTCACTGGAACAACGAAGGTTGAGGGGCGACCTGATAGAGAGAGGTCTACAAAATTATGAGGGGCATAGACCGAGTGGATAGTCAGAGGCTTTTCCCCAGGGTAGAGGGGTCAATTACTAGGGGGCATAGGTTTAAGGTGCAAGGGGCAAGCTTTTTACACAGGGTAGTGGGTGCCTGGAACCCGCTGCCGGAGAAGGTGGTGGAAGCAGGGACGATAGTGACATTTAAGGGGCCTCTTGACAAATACATGAATAGGATGGGAATAGAGGGATACGGACCCAGGAAGTGTAGAAGATTGTAGTTTAGTCGGGCAGCATGGTCGGCAAGGGCTTGGAGGGCCGAAGGGCCTGTTCCTGTGCTGTACTTTTCTTTGTTCTTTGTTCTTTTGTATGATTGAATGGTGGAGCAGACTCGATGGGCCGAGTGGCCTCATTCTGCTCCTATGTCTTATGGTTATGGTCTTTTGGCTGCGGTGGAAGGCCTGGAGCACGATGTCAGCTATGTGTCAGGACATCCATAATGTAGAGTCATAGAGGTTTACAGCTTCATACACCCTGACACGGTAAGGCACTGTTCTCTCCTCGTCCACCCCATTAATCAAAAAATCTCCCTGGCCTCCGGTTCCCACTCAAGAGAGATAAAGGGGTTTTGTGTAGCAAACCTCACAGTCCAGGGAAGGGAGTTTAAAAATGACCAGCTCTACATTCTTCCCCACCTCTGCGCACCACACTCCTAGGTTTACACTTCCAGTGTAATCTCCAAAGTCTAACTTTCAAATTCGGTGGTCCTATACCCCCCTCACTGTCTGCGGCCTCGCGACCCTCAAGGTCGACCCGCCTTCCCTATTTGCGAACCTCACCCCAGATTGAAAACCCGTCGCCACCAGGAGCAGACGGTACAGTGCCCAGGATCGGAACTTTATTAGGTCAGTGGTCCAATGGCTACTGAGGGAAGGAGTCATTGAAGCGAGCAACAGTCCCTGGAGAGCTCAAGTAGTGGTGGTAAAGACCGGGTAGAAGCATAGGATGGTCATTGACTACAGTCAGACCATCAACAGATTTACGCAGCTGGACGCGTACCCTCTCCCCCGCAAATCCGACCTGGTAAACAGGATCGCGCATTACAAGGTCTTCTCCACAGTGGATCTTAAGTCCGCCTAACACCAGCTCCCGATCCTCACTAGTGACCGCAAATACACTGCCTTCGAGGCAAATGGGCGGCTCTATCACTTCTCAAGGGTTCCCTTTGGTGTCACCAACGGGGTCTCGGTCTTCCAGCGCGAGATGGACCGAATGGTTGACCAGTACGGTTTACTGGCAACATTCCTGTATCTTGATAATGTCACCATCTGCGGCCACGACCAGCAGGACCACGGCACCAACCTCCGAAAATTCCTCCAGACCGCAAAGATCCTTAACCTTACATGCAACAAGGATAAATGCGTGTTTAGCACCGACCGCCTAGCCATCCTTGGCTACGTATTGCGAAATGGAGTTATAGGCCCCGACCCTGAACGCATGCGCCCCCTTATGGAGTTCCCCCTCCCTCACTTCTCCAAGGCCCTGAAGCGCTGTCTAGGGTGTTTCTCTTATTTTGCCCAGTGGGTCCCCAACTATGCGGACAAGGCCCGTCCCCTGATCCAATCCACAGCTTTTCCCCTGTCGATAGAGGCCCGCCAGGCAATCAGCCGCATCAAAGCAGACATTGCAAATGCCACGATGCACGCCATCGACGAGTCCCTCCCCTTCCAGGTCGAGAACGACGCGTCTAACGTAGCTCTGGCGGCCACCCTCAACCAAGCGGGCAGACCCGTGGCCTTCTTCTCACGTACCCTCCATGCTTCTGAAATCCGCCACTCCACAGTCCAAAAGGAGGCCCAGGCCATAGTAGAAGCTGTGCGACATTGGAGGCATTACCTGGCCGGCAGGAGATTCACTCTCCTCACTGACCAATGCCTTCATGTTCGATAATTCACAACGCGGTAAGGTAAAGAACGATAAGATCTTGTGGTGGAAGATCGAACTCTCCACCTACAACTACGAGATCTTGTATCATCCCGGGAAGCTAAACGAGCCTCCTGATGCCCTGTCCCGCGGCACATGTCCCAACGCACAAGTGGACCGCCTCCGAGCCCTCCACGAGGACCTCTGCCACCCGGGGGTCACATGCTTTTTCCACTTTATCAAGACCCGCAACCTGCCCTACTCCATCGAGGAGGTCAGGACAGCCACCAGGGACTGCCAAATCTGCGCGGAGTGCAAACCGCACTTCTACCGGCCAGAGAAAGCGCACCTGATAAAGGCTTCCCGTCCCTTTGAACGCCTCAGCATGGACTTCAAAGGTCCCCTCCCCTCCACCGACCGCAACACGTACTTCCTGAACGTGGTTGACGAGTACTCCCGGTTCCCATTCGCCATCCCCTGCCCCGACATGACCGCAACCACCGTCATCAAGGCCCTCCATAGCATCTTTGCACTGTTCGGGTTCCCCGCTTACATACATAGTTATAGGGGGTCCTCCTTTATGAGCGACGAACTGCATCAATTCCTGCTCAACAAGGGCAGTGCCTCGAGCAGGACGACCAGTTACAACCCCCGGTGCAACGGATAGGTAGAGAGGGAGAACGGAACAGTCTGGAAGACCATCCAACTGGCCCTACTGTCCAGAAATCTCCCAGTCTCCTGCTGGCAGGAAGTCCTCCCGGATGCCCTCCACTCCATCCGGTCACTGCTTTGTACCACACCCAACCAAACACCTCATGAACGTCTCCTTGTCTTCCCCAGGAAGTCCTCCTCTGGTACCTCCCTCCCGACCTGGCTGGCAGCTCCTCGACCCATCCTGCTCCGAAAACACGTGCGGGTGCACAAGTCGGACCCGTTGGTCGAGAGGGTCCACTTTCTCCATGCTAACCCCTAGCACGCCTACGTGGCGTATCCCAACGGCCGACAAGATACGGTCTCCCTACAAGATGTGGCGCCCGCCGGAGCCCCACGCACACCCCAGCCACCAGTCCCACCCTCCCTCCCACCAGTGCACCTTACAGGAGGATCGGTCCTTCCGCCGGCCGTGTCTAGGCCCCCCCACCCACCGACAATCCTACAGCAAACTTGAGATAAGATTTAAAAAAATAAGAGGATTAATTTATTTTAAGAAATCGCAACCCCCCCCACCCCACCCTTTTCAGTCATGAAATAAAAGAGGTCTCAGGGAAGGAAAAGAGTATGGATGCGATTCTCCCAAAAGGGAATAAAGTTCCCTAGCAAGCGCATTTAGCGACATGTTTCCCGGCGCACACAGTACTGAGAAGCATTTACGGTGAGATTCTCTGTTCCTGAGACTAAGTGTTGATGCCGGGGCAGAATTTGTGGACTTCCATGACAGCAAAACTGGCGCCGCAGCTGGACCGATTCAATGACTGTGAAGGGGCTAGCACCAGCACCACTTTGAACACAATTGATTCCAATGAGAAATGGTGCCAATTCACCAGATTCGCGATTGAGACTCAGGAGGCTGACAAGCTGCAGCTGCATATACAAACTTCACTCCCCACATACACTACCCAATCTAACAAGGTGGCAGCAAGATGCACAGCCCCACGATTCACCGACGTTGAGCTTGAGACCACCCTCGATGCTGTGGAGGAAAGGCGGGCCACCCTGCCGCCTGACCCAGGAAGGAGGCTGCCAGACGCTGCTGTTCACCATGCCTAGGTGCAGGTGGCAGAGGCGATCCCTGCCACCAGCAACGGCATCCAGACCCGCCTGCAGTGCCATAAAAAACTGCACGACCTTCTCACGGCGGCAGGCAGCAATGTGCCCCTGGCATGAACCCCCGTCCCACACATGCATAAGCCTACCCTGCCTCCCCCCCACCAGGAGGGCAGTAGAACCCCCACCCTGCACCACATGCAGGCACTCACAGGCCGCTATGGCTGGGCACCCTGGCCACTGAAGCCACTAGCTACCCAGCCCCTGGGCTGCATGCATCAGACTGTCTAACACTGTGCATTTTCTATTCCCCCCCCCCCCTCTACCCACCCCAGGAGAAAACTGCAGGGTGCGGGAGAAAACTGGAGGGGGACCCCCGGACCTGTGGCCCCTCACCGCGGCAATGCAGCGAGCCCTGGACATAATCAGCGGGCTTGAGGAAAGGGCAGTTGCCGAGATGGAGATCGAGCTCGGGCGAGGAACTGAGACCCCGCTGAGTTGCAGTTCCCCTTGTCACCTGTGTCAACCTCCATGACCACCCTCACCCCCACACCACCTTCACCCCAAACCACCCCCACCCTCACCCCCACATTACCCTCACCCCCACATTACCCTCACCCCCATCACCCTCATCCCTAGACCACCCTCACAACACCCCCACACCACCTGCATCCCCACATCACCCTCACAACACCCAACACCGCCACTACCCCACAACACCCTCGGCCCACAGTCTAATCATTCGTCTTTTCTTTCAATTATTTTCAATTCCAGCTGGCAGTGCCGCATGAGCACATTGGCAGTGCCAGGCTGGTGCTCAGGTGGCACTATCAGCATGCCCATGTGGCACTGTCAGGATGCCCAGGTGGCATCAGACGTTCCAGGGCACCACCCTACCCAAAGAGCATGTAGGTGGGGGTGTCCGATCCTCTGGAGACCCCTACGAGTGTTGATCCGTCTAGTCAGCTACAATACTCCCAACCTCGAAGGGCACTTTCATGTTGACCAGCAGCGCCACCCCCTTCATCATTATGTCCAACCCCAAGCAGATTACCTGCCCCAACCATCTCTTCTTCAGCCTCGCCTGATCTCCCAACTTCAGGTACTTCTCATGAACGAACACAATGTCCGTCGTCAAACACCTCAAGTATCCAAAAACCTAACCGGCCCATTCAACCCCCGCACATTCCATGTAACCAACCATGTCGGGAGGCTCTCCGCCCCCTTTCCCTGTCAATCAGTTATAACCCTTCTTGAACCAGCTCTCCCCGGCAGGCGTCCTGTGCTTTTCCAGGCCTGCCCCAAAATGTCTGCCATCCCTCCTGAACCAACTGTGCCTCACCAACCACACCCATATCAGCATCCAGTCCCCCTACCCCCCTCCCCATAACCAAACAAAAAACCAACCCTTTCCCCCCTCCCCCATTCCCTCCTCCTGACAACCCACACTTCACTCCCATTAACTAGCCGAACCAACTAGCATGGTGGACCCTGCCTGGGGCCTCTGACTACTCCTCATTCCCCCTATCCGCCCTTCAAACCCCATCCGTTCCAACAACAAACATGCAAGAAAAAACAAAAGGCACACACATATATGAGCACCGCTCCCCCTGTGAATGGTGTGTGGCCAGCCTCCATACAAAAGACCTCTCCAAAGTTCAATGTGCTCATACTCCTCCCAGTCCATAGTCTCTCATAAAGTCCTTTGCCTCTTCCGGCGAGTCAAAATAAAACTCTAGCTTCTGGTGCGTAACCCACAGATGAGCGGGGTACAGGACCCCAAACTACACCCCCTTTTGTCGAGGCCAGCCTTGATCCAGTTGTATTCGGCCCGCTGCTTGGCCAACTCTGCTCCCAAGTCTTGATAGATATGCAGCTCGTTCTCCTCCCTTGTGTACTTCCTTGTGTGCCTCGCCCACCTGAAAATTTTCTTGTTGAGAAAACGATGCAGCCTCAGCACCATTTCCCTCGGCGGCACCCGCACCTGCGGCCTGCTCCTCAGTGCCCTGTGTGCCCGGCCCACCTCGAGAGAATTGTCAAAGGTCCCCTCCCCCACCAGCATCTCCAGCATGCTTGCCACATATCTGCGGCCTGCATACCTTCAGTGCACTCAGGCATCCCCACGACCCAAAGATTTTGCCTCCTGGAGCAGTTCTGGAGATCCTCCAACCTTTCCCTCAGCCTTTTCTGACTGCATGTCATCATCCCCATCTCTGCTTCCAGCAAAGTCAACTGATCCTCATGCTCCCCCACCATCGCCTCCACCTTTTGCTGTCTCTTTCTCATTGCACTCCTTGTCCGATGAGCCATAAATGAGTCCCACCAGAGGAGTATTACATTCCCTCAGTGCGCATGCATCTTTTGCCATCAAACACCACACAATTCGGGTGGGGAAAGACCAAAAATTCCCACCTCGAGCGGGAGCCACCCAATGTGCAGCCACTCTCCCCATGGCCGCCACCGGAAGTCCATCTTTTTCGATCTGGAAATGTTTTCTTTCAGCCATAGCACAGTGTCCGGGAGGCAAAAATGATCAGTCGGTCACGGCCTTCATCCATTCAATGGGACAGAACGGCCCCAGTGCCATACGGTGAAGCATCGCATGTGACATACAATCATTTTGAGTCGTCAAAATCTGTCAACAAGAAGACAACTGCTACTTCACCTTGTTAAACGTTGTATTCTGAGTCTTACCCTAAGTGCAAGGCTGGTGCTTTTTCAAAAGCAAGTAGAGACGATAGGGGGGCGGGGGGCAAGGATGGTAGCCAAATTCAGAATAAAGCACCTTTAATAATTCACTAATCCAAAAAAAGAGGCAGGTTCTGTAGCATCTGTGGAGTGCAGACTATTTTGATTATCTGTACCTTCTCGGCAACCAGGTGCATCGCGGACCATCCGATATTCCAAGTATATCACCTCTTTCAAGTGAAGCACGCACTTTGCATGGCGTAGGTGGACCTCATATTCGGAAAACCGCTACAACACTGCCTGGAGATTCTGCAAATTGTTCCGTGGCCCCTGTGACTAACGCCGTCCGAGTAAACCACAACATCCAGCAATCCACACAGGATGTTTTCCATGACATGCTGGAAGACTGAACATGCCGAGGAGACTCTGAATGGAAGTCAGTTGTACTCATAGAGTCCTTTGTGCGTATTAATCGTGATGTACCTCCGTGATAAGCTGCAGATAAACACTGCTTACACCAAACTGTTCAGCTGCATCTTTGCCTCATCCTCTGCTTCTTCAGGGTCATCCAGATACAAGGTCCAGCCACGAGGCTGATGCCTACCTTGACTGGGGCGCCTGATGCATTGGCCTTCCTGTTGCTGGCGGGTATGCCTAGACCGGGGTCCACATATAACACACAGGCCGGAATTGCCTTTAGCCAAGTCCAGGGCGTCGCACAGCGAGTCAGCCCAGTGGTGAAATGCGTATCCATAGCATCGTACATAGTTATCCATACGACCTCTGACAAGCAGGTGGCGATAGGGATCCACCATGTGATTTCAGAGTTCCGACAGTTGGTAGTAAATCGTACTGGAGGATAGTCGCATTAAAAGGTCTTTTTTTTTCAAATTTTCTTTTCTTTTAATTTTTTTCCCCCAATTTTTCTTTCCCTTTTACATAAAGAGAAACAAAATCGGAGGTTAGATTCTGGGGAACAAGGATTATGGCAAGGGAGCTGAGGTACCAACAAGTTCAAGTTCAAGCGGAGCCCATGCCAGGCCAGTGTGGAGCTCAGATCGAGGCAGGCAGCCAGACCAGGAAGACCAAGTTCATCAACCCTCAATGTGGTCATTCGAGAGCTTCATTGGTGACCTGTGTCACACCTCGCAGGCATCCGCCACAGATGCACTCTATGCAAGGGCTTTGGACTTTATTAATTTCCACCTGGACAAGGCCCGGCATGGCTAGAGGTCTATGGAATTTGGCACCGCAGCTGATCTGCCACAGGTGTAGCGGCCGATCGACTGTACCATGTCGCTATATTTGCCCCATGGCATCAGGGAATCCCCTTTATAAATAGGAAGAGGCTCCACTTCCTCATTGTGCAGCTGGCATGTGACCACCAGATATGATTCATGCACATGTATGCACATTTTCCAGGGAGCGCGCATGATAGTAACATCCTTGGGTAATCGCAGATACCAGGCATTTTTAAGGGACACTCCAGTCTTCAAGGATGGCTTATAGGGTCATGCACTATCAATTACCACAAAGACGAGAATAGTGGAATAACCGAGGCTTTATTGAGCAAGATGTTGCGCCTCCTGTAGCTGGAACCAGAATGGCTGCAGCACCGGCGAGCACACACATTTATATGCTGTCTACTGGGCAGAGCTAGCAGGCAGGGATTTACCCTTGTACCGCTAATATACGGGCAGTGCCGTAATACATATAATACACTACTAGTGGTGATTACCACATTCACACCCTGTTAAAAAAAGAGTCCGGCGGTTGTGGTGGAGAACATTACAAGTTAAATCTGTCGGTGGCCTTGACCCTCCTCTGTAATCGCCTCAGTCCTGATGGTGATGTGGGCGCCGACTTAGTCACCTGCGGCTCTGGGAGCATGTTGTCCTCGTCTTCGTCACCCCTGAGTGAAACCAGTGGGAGGACGGATCCTGCTGGAGTGGGGGCTGCGGTGAGGTTCGTTGGAGGGAGGGTGAGTGGCGCAGGGGTGAATGAGGCAGCCGGGGGGGGGGTGTCAGGTCGTGGGTCGTGGTTGGGGATCCCGCGGGTGCCAGGTCCCGGAGGGAGACTGCGTCTTGGCGGCTGTCGGGGTGTGCCACGTAGGCGTACTGTGGGTTGGTATGTAAGAGGTGGATTTGTTCGAACAAGGGGTCCCAGTTATGGGTCCGCACATGCTTCCGGAGGAACTGTCAGCCATGTTGGGAGCGAGACCCCGGAGGTGGACTTCCTGGGGAAGGCAAACACACGTTCGTGAGGGGTCTCATTTGTCGCGGTGCAGAGGAGCGAACGGATGGAGTGGAGCGCGTCAGGGAGGACCTCCTGCCAGCGGGAGACCGGGAGATTTTTAGACCGCAGGGCCAGCAGGACGGCCTTCCAGAACGTCCCGTTCTCCCTCTCCACCTGCCCATTTCCCCTGGGGTTGTAGCTGGTCGTCCTGCTCGAGGCGATGCCCTTGCTGAGCAGGAACTGACGCAGCTCATCACTCATGAAAGGATCCCCGATCGCTGTGGACATAGGTGGGGAAACCGAACAGTATGAAGATGCTGTGCAGGGCTTTGATTACTGTGGCAGAAGTCATATCGGGGCATGGGATGGCGAAAGGGAACCGGGAGTACTCATCAATCACGTTCAGAAAGTACATGTTGCGGTTGGTGGAGTAGAGGGGCCCTTTGAAGTCCATGCTGAGGTGTTCAAAGGGGTGGGAGGCCTTCACCAGGTGCACTTGATCTGGCCGGTAGAAGTGCGGCTTGCACTCTGCGCAGACTTGGCAGTCTCTGGTGACAGTCCTGACCTTCTCAATGAAGTAGGGCAGGTTGCGGGCCTTGATGAAATGGAAGAATCGGGTGATCCCCGGGTGGCAGAGGTCATAGTGGAGAGCCCGGAGTCGGTCCACTTGTGCGCCTGCTCATGTACCAGGGAACTCGTGAGCTTTCCCAGGCGATAAAAAATCTTGTAATTATAGGTGGAGAGCTCGATCCTCCACCTCAAGATCTTGTGGCGACGGGTTTGCAATCCGGGGTGAGGTTCGCAACAGGGAAGGTGGGTTGACCTTAAGGGTCGTGAGGCCGCAGACGGTGAGGGGGCGTAGGGGTCCGCCGAATTTTAAGGTTAGGCTTTGGAGATGGCACTGAAAATCCAGGCCGAGTAACAGGGCAGCGCAGAGGTGGGGGAGGACGTAGAGCCGGAAATTGCTGAACTCTACGCCTTGGACGGTGAGGGTCGCGATGCAGTACCCCCGGATTTCCACAGAATGGGATCCGGAGGCCAGGGAGATTTGCTGGGTGATGGGGTGTACCGGAAGGGAGCAGCGCCTTACCGTAGTGGTGTGGATGAAGCCCTCGGTGCTCCCGGAGTCAAAGAGGCAGGTCGTCTCGTGCCCATCGATCTTCCCTGTCATCGTCGCGGTTGCGGGGTCGGGACTGATCCAGGGTGACAAAGGTGAGCTGTGGCAGATGCTGGGAGGTCCCGGGATGGTCAGCGGTGGCGGAGGTAGCGGCGGGCGATTAACAGCCAGACGAGCAGGGGTCCTGAGACGCCGTCCAAAATGGCAGCGAAGATGGTGGCGCCCACGGTGCGCACATGGCGGGCAGCATCAAAGATGGTGGTGCCCACGGGCCGCACGTGGCTTGCGGTGTGGAAGATGGCGGTGCACATGGGCCGCACGTGGCTTGCGATGAGGAAGATGGCGCCGCCCCTGGGTCGCACGTGGGGGCTGTAGGAACGCCGGGCCTGGAAACAGTGGCGACCGACCTGGCCTGGCAAACAGAAGCCAAGTATCCTTTCTTCCCACACCCGTTGCAGGTCGCGAATCGCGCCGGGCAGCGCTGCCTGGGGTGTTTGTTTTGCCCGCAAAAATAACACTTGGGCCCCCCAGAGCTGGCTGGCTGCCGCGCCGCACAGGCTTGCGGTGAGCTGGAGTCGGCAGCTGGTGGGGCCCACGATGCCCACGAGGGTGCCGCGCGGTCAGGGGAGTAGGACTGAATGTTACGGGAGGCCACTTCTAACAAGTTAGCGAGCTGCCTAGTTTCCGCAACATCGAGCATACCCCCTTCCGGTAGCCGCTGGCGGACATATGTAGACCTCATGCCTGTGACGTAAGCGTCTCTAATTAAAAGTTCTGTGTGCTGGACTGCCGAAACTGCTTGGCAGTCACAGTTCCTACCTAGGATGCACAGGGCATGCCAGATATCGTCCAGAGACTCCCCGGGGAGTTGCTGTCTCGTGGCCAGGAGGTGCCTGGCATATACTTGATTTACTGGTTGAACGTAATGTCCCTTCAGGAGCTCCATCGCTTCGGAGTAGGTGGGCGCATCCTGGATGAGAGTAAAAATGTCAGGGCTCACCCGTGAATAGAGGATTTGGAGCTTCTGCGAGTCCGATGGTCCCTCAGTGGCTGTTCTGAGATAGCTTTCGAAGCAGGCTAGCCAGTGGTCAAATCTGGAGGATGGAGATCAGGCAGATGCAGAGGTGCACATGGGCAGGAGGATTAGGGACACCCTCATACCTTCCCTCTTCATGGAGTGGGACATGTTGCCTGCTTGAGGGCTCAGCTGCAGGCGATCAGGCTTGATGCGGAGATCCATCGTTTAAAAAATCTTGCTCAATAAATTGATGCACTATCAATTACCACAAAGGCGAGAATAGTGGAACAATTGAGGCTTTATTGAGCAAGATGTTGTGCCTCCTGTAGCTGGAACCAGAATGGCTGCAGCACAGAAGAGCACACACATTTGTACGCCGCCTACTGGGCGGAGCCAGCAGGCAGGGATTCACCCTTGTACCTCTAATATACGGGCAGTGCTGTAATACATTTCATACACTACGAGTGGTGACTACCACATAGGGCAAGAGATATCTCCTGGGGTCTTGTCTCATGACACCACTGCGTGGGCCAGAGACCACAGCAGAGACCCTGTAGAACGAGTGCCACCTGATCTGTGATAGAGTGGTGCATCAACTTCCTGAAGATGCACTTCTGCCGCCCCGACCCCACCCACGGCAATGCCACCCCTCGTACGCATGGGCATTACCCCACATCCCCTAAGTGAGGAGACGCTGAGAACTCTCCCCCATTTCAGGACACCCCATATTTATTTTGCCCTCCCCCCTTTCAGGACCGCCACCATTCACCCCCCAACCTTTAGGAGGCCCCTTCATCCCTGCCCTATTCCCCCCTCCCCTTTCATGGGCAAGGCCCCCTCAGGCCCAGGCCCTTGGCAGTGCCATCCTGGTCCGGTGGGGCCCTCCAGTACAACCTCCATCATGGTGGTCTGTTGTGCCCTACACAACCTGGCTCTGCAACGGGGTGACACCCTTCATGAGGAAGACCTGGAGAAGCAGCATGTGTCTTCGGATGAGGAGGACAGGAGTGAGTTGAGGGAGAGGCCGCTGAGAAACTGGAGGATGAAGATCAGGCAGAAGCAAAGGTGCACATGGGCAGGAGGGTTAAGGACACCCTCATACCTTCCCTCTTCATGGAGTAGGACATGTATATTGTCGGACGGTGCAATGATGCAACCAGGGGATAAAGGTTGCAGAGATCTTACTCATCAGGGTGCTGGGGAGTGCTTGCGTGCCTGCTCTACTCAATATCTGGGTCTTGGCAAGGAATGCCCTGCTGAGGTTGCAATTAGTCTCATTCCTTGCACTAATGAGCTCCACTCTCCAGTGCAGGAAGAGATTGGGGCACCATTTTTAATTGGCAACCCAATCTCTGGACCCCCCCATCATGGCCTCCGGACCCTCCTCAATGCCCCAACTTCCCAATGAGGAAGTCCTCAAGCCGCCCGCACCCCCCTCATATGGGCTGGGCACTCCAATCACGGATGCAGGAAAGATACCACCAGGCCATCTTAGCACCACCAGCCTGGCACCCTGGAAATGCCCCTGCCAGCCTGGCAGAGCCACCTGGACACCCTCGCAGATGGCATTGCCAGGGTGCCTGTGTGACACTTCCAGGGTGCCAAGCTGGCAGTGTCACAATTCCTAGGTGGTATTGGGGTTGCCAGGGCTCGACCACTCAGAGCCCGACCACCCAGGGGCCCCAATTGCCTGGGAGACCCCCCTCCACCCCCAAAGTGCTTGTATGTCTGGTTCACATTGGTGAAGACAAGTACGAATGGGTGCTCGCTCAGAGTCTCCGAGGTGCGGGATCTAAACTGCCGCAAACTTATTGAAGTGAGCCTGACTGAACGCTTGAATAATCAAATCTGGATTGCTCCCATTATGGGTGGCATCCAGATCTTGATGCATCGTGAGATCTCGTAAGATCTCACAAGGTGTATTGACCGTAAAATCTCACGAGAGGCCTCTCATGAGATTTAATGGCCTCCTCGTGTCCCGAGTGGGGCATGAAGGGGCCAGTAGATCGCCGCTGTAGTCATTTTGTTGAGCCTTGGGGAGTTTCTCCCCCGGTCTAGCCCACACTTGGAAATTTTTCAACAATTGGGAGCTGAACTCGTCAGCAAAGCCGGCACCTCAGAGATCGGGCCGATATTTTGAGGATCCCCACACCCCACCCACAGACAATGCCACCCCTCGTACGCATGGGCATTACCCCTCACCCCCCCAAGTGAGGAGTCTCTGAGAACCCGCCCCAATTTCAGGACACCCCATGTTTATTTTGCCCTCCCCCCTTTCAGGACCGCCACCATTCATCCCCCCCCCCCCAACCTTTAGGAAGCCCCTTCATACCTCCCTATTCCCTCCTTTCATGGACAAGGCCCCCCCCAAGCGCTTGGCAGTGCCACCCTGGCACTTGCACCTAAGCACTCTGACATTGCCCCTACCAGCCTAGAAATGCCATCCGCGCACCTTGGTAGTGCCAGGGTGGCAATGCCAATGTGCCAGTTTAGCAGTGCCAATGTGCCCAGGTTCTGGGGGTAGAGCCAGGGGCCACCATGCCTTGTCCCTGTCCACCCAGGGGATCCCATGGCCTGGGAGACAGCCCCCCCAGGTCCCGTTACACCTGGTCTACGTTTGTGTGGACCAGTGCTAAACGGCACCATGGTGAGATCTCCCAAGCAGGGGGTTCATGCCCGGGCCTCATGACATATTTTGTGAGATTTAACCGCCTCAACGTGTCACCAAGTCGGGTGCAACAATGCTGTTTGATCGCGCCCCAGAGGTGGAGGCGACCTACCGCATTCCAAGCCCTGCTGCCAGAGATGCCCTTGTCAGGTATCCTCTGGAGAGCCGAGACCTGGTGGGCCCTGGTCTACCTTCGGTTGCATTGGTGTTGCCATTTCACCATGTTCTGTTCACTTGTGCCTGAGTTGTGCAGGTCTCATAAAGGAGGAGTCAGATTAGCTGGTCACTCCCAGGCTCTCCTTGGTGGAAGGCCCCACGATATGCTGTGGCAGATCCTCCTCCATCCGCATACCCATGGGCTCCTGGGTTACTCCATGGGATGGAGGGACATTTGGTTTGAGCTGCATAAGTCTCAATGTCATCTGGCGTTGCCAGTCCTGGAGGCTCGCCATTGTCCACACCATGCAGATGACCCTTCAGCAATAGTCCTCAGGGGCTGAGCCATTCTTCGGAGTTCTTCCCCAGTGTATTTGACTTCTTGCTCCAGGCTTTCCACTGCAGACTCCACCCTTGCAGTGTTGGCCAGGGTGCCACGCATTGCTGGCAGCATCTCCTGCGACAGAAGGCTTTGGGACTCCTCCATTCAACCTTGCAGTTGCAGGACTGTTGCTGCCAACCCCTCCAGGTATTCCTGGCTCTGCCTTTGCATCTGCAACAGCTGAGGGACGACTGTGCCCAGAGGCATGGCACCTGGCTCAGGCACAGCTGATATTGCGATACCCGGACCAGACCCCAATTTACATCAGGCAACCGGACAAGACCGCAACAATTTTTAAATTTGTAAACTTAACTACAAGAGTGAGCCCACTGACAACAAGGGATCTTTTATATTTTAACAAGCGTTATTATTAACACAGAATTTACCCCATTAACATCCAAGAAAAAAAACAGCTCTTCAATAACAGTTAAACAGTTCTTACAAAAAATAAAGAAAGGCCTTGAGCTTATTTTCCCATCTACTTCTAAACTTTCAATTAACTATATTGCGCACGCAGATCAAATGCTCCTTGTTAATACAGTTAACACTCGTGGGCTTACAGGTTTATTCACAAAGACCTTGGGAGAGAGGCTTTCAGAAGTCAGTCTGAGAATTACAGCTCCTGTCCTCAGAAACCAGCGCAGAACTCTAAAAATGAAACTAAAAACGACAGAGGGTAGGGCTGAAAAACAAAACTGAAAAACAGACTCAGCCGCTCCCATGAGAGAGATCACAGCCTTCCTAGCCGTTATCCCCTTAATCACAGCTTTAGCAGACAAATAGGATGCAATTTAATGGAAATGAAACAGAGTCCTGTGCCGGGTGTGATTAACTGGGTGTTTCCCACCGCTAGCAGCGTCGAGATCGACCCCACTATTAAATGTGACTCTGCTTCCTTTCTGGGCCTCGGCGAGGAACGCCCCACCGAGTACACAGTTGCTTCCATTTTCTGCACTAATGAACTCCGCTCACCGGTGCAGGAAGAGATTGGGGTGTCATTTTTAAATGGCACTCCAATCTCTAGACCCACCACCATTGCCTTTTGATCCTCCCAAAACCGTAATTTACCAAAGAGGGGGTCCTTGAGCATCCCCTCCCCGCCGCACCCCACCTCATAAGGGCAGGGCACCCCAGGGCCTGATCCCTGGCATGGGCAAGATGCCACTTGGGCACCTTGGCACTGCCAGCCTGGCACTTTGGCAGTGCCTCTGCCACTTCCATCTGGGTTTACCGAGGTTGCACTGCCAGGCTGGCAGTGGCACTGCCAGCGTGCCAGGCTGGAAGTGCAACTATGCCTCGGGGGCGCCAAGGTACCCCACTTCCCAGAACACGACCACCGAGGGCCCCCCGATCGCCTGGAAGAACTCCCCAAGTGCCGGCACGTCTTGTCTACGTTTGTGGAAACCAATGCTAAACGGTGCCTGCTTGGGGTCTCTGAGGCGAGGCGGTTAATTCCCCAGTGCTGGGTAGATTTGGTGTGGACATATTCAAGTGAGATTAACTGCTCACGTGAATATGTTTCTGCAAGGCAAGAGAAATGATTTTAGTTCATGGCCTGGTCAAGAGTTTGGACTGCACAGAACTCACTTGAGACTAGTCATCTGGCTGAAAGTGCAGTGGCTCCTCATTCTTCTCTCTCAGGCCAACATCGCTCTCAGTGCAGGCCTGCTCCTGCTCCTCCCTTGTGAGATCTATTACTCTTTCCTTGTATGGAGTGAGGATCCTCAGCTGAGATTTCTCACAGTCTGTTTTCTCTCACTGGCGAGCTTTTCCTGCAGGAACATATATGGGGATAATATGAGCGGGACATCTGGCGGGTCTGAACAGAAGTCAATGACACCTGGCATGCGTGTGCACTGTGCCGAAGCAGGAAGGGGTTCTGATGAGGAGTGGCGGGAGTGGAGTTTGAGGATGCCAGTAGGAGGTTGGGTGCTGGGACCCTGCGAGGAGCGGCATGTGGGATCAAGGTGAAATTCCGGCGGATGATGGAACGGTGGAGTGCAGAAAGGAGACAGGGAGCACCTAACCTTGCTGGAGTAGGTCATTCATCATTTTTCTGCATTGCACACCCGTCCTCATAGTCAGGCTTCTGGAACTGATCCGTGCTGTCACCGTCTCCCCAGGTGGGATTGGCTACCTTGCTGGAGTTCCTCCTGCCAGCCCGAGGATATATTGTAGTCCACCTCCCTTCCACAGCATCCAGCACAGTTAAGGGCCCGTTCTGTAAATTGAAGAGCTGGTTTTCTTGTTGCCATTGTCCTGTCTTGAATGAAAGCAAGTGGAACCATTTGAATGCAACGTACCTTCATTGAAGTGCTCAGGTGATCCTGGGGTTGGATGAATCAGAGGCTTTGAGTCTTAGTTGCCTGATTGCGCCAGTGGGAATCATGCCAATTTTCTTGCCAACAATAACATTTTGTAATTTCTTGGGGAATATCCTGCCCGGTGGATCTGATTTTTCTTTAGAAATGTAAAGAGGGTGCGTTGAGAAGGAGCTCCTGCCGGTCCGAGACATTTCGGCGTTTTGCGGTGTTTTCACTGTTGTTTCGCCGATCGGGATTTCTTTGGCCTTTGGTGCCTGAAGGACAGGCACCGGGTCGGGCTGGTTTGGAGTCGGTGGGGAGCCCCATAGCCGGAGGAGCAGGGGCATCGAGCCCGAAGTGAGCGGCAGAGGAGGAGCTTGGCCGGAGGCGAGGCCCGAATCCAGCACGAATGTAGAGGGGGAGCAGCACACATCAGGTGGCCCCGCTGAAAATGAATGTTCGGATTGATTGAAGTCTGGTCCCAGGGGAAGAGATTTATTGAATTTTGATTTTTGACATTTTATTTTTATTAAAAATGTTTTTTTATTATTTATTTCTATTTATTTTTTATTTTATTTTATTATTTACTTATTTCAAGACTGAAGAAAGAAAGAGAAAATGCTAACTGGTTAAGAGATGCCAAAAACAACTGTGAAGAAGGGAGGAAACGCACGTTCAGCACCGAATGAGAGGGCCAGTAAAAGCACTGACAAGGTGGCAGATGCCGGACTGCGTGGTGGGGCCGCACTACTTACAGTTGAAAAGATGACCGAGGTGATGGCTGTGGAGCTGGAGAAACAGTTTGTGAGGCACATGGAGGCATTGAGGATGGAGATGGCGGTCGCACTGAGATCATTGGTGGAGGAGGCAATCACCCCAGAGATGTGGCAAAGACATCGGCTGAGGTGAGAGAACAAGGTGAAAAGATGAAGGAAGTGGAGAAGGCTGTGTCGCAGCACAGCGACCAGCTCACCTCGATGCAGGAAGAGCTGTGCAGGGTGGTGGAGGTCAACAGAAGACTCCGAGCAAAGCTCGAGGACTTGGAGAACCGCTCGAGGCGGCACAATCTGAGAATTGTGGGCTTGACCGAAGGGGCAGAGGGCTCAAGGCCAACAGAGTACTTTGCTAAGATGCTGGCGGAGTTGATGGGGAAGGGTGAAGGCCCCTCCCGGTATGAACTGGACTGAGCTCATCGGTCGTTAAGGCCGAAACCCAAAGTAAATGAGCCGCTGAGAGCATTAATTATCTGCTTCCATAAATACCACATGAAGGAGATGGTGTTAAGCTGGGCAAAGCGGGAGGTGCAGTGGAAGGCGGCACTGTACAACAAGGGGGTGCGATTTGGTATGGTATACCCGGCAAAGCTGAGGGTGACGTACAATGCCAAAGATTTTTATTTTGAAACGGTGGAGGCGGCTGAGGCATTCATGAAAGAAGAAGGCTTGGGAGAAGTGAGGAGTCGAGCTGGAAGAGAGATCGTGGACTGTGATTGTGGAGCTGGAAAATGTATAAATGTTATAACTTTTTTTCACTAATCTGCCTTGTAACTTACTTGACTTCACATTGTTATAGAGTTTAAATTTTTGGTTGGTTTGATTGCCATTTTTGTTCCTTTTTTTTTGGTGCAACGGTTATATGTTATTTTATTGAATTGTACGGGTTAGATTGTTTTTCATTTTCTTCTGGGACTGGGTCGGAGGGGACAGTATGCCTTTGGGGGGGGGGTGGGGGGGACCACCTGCGCTAGATAACTAAGTCGGCTAGTGAACGGAGGTGAGGTGAGAGGAGGGCTGCGGACATTGGAGCCTGTTTAGCAGGTTTCGATTGGCCTATAAGGTGAGCAAGTGGGGGGGAAGAGGATCGATACTGGGTGAAAACTTTTCGAGAGGAAGTGCAGGGGGGGTATTCTGGGAGGGGTTCGATGTTAATAATGGAAAGGGACGGGTCAGCCTCATGGGGCAGGGCCAGGTGGTATGATGATGGTGGATGAGAAGGGTGGGGGTGGTGAGAGGCCCCCAGTTAGGATAGTCACGTGGAACGTGAGGGGGTTGGGAGGCCCAGTTAAGAGGTCAAGGGTGCTTGCGCATCTTAAAAGTTTGAGGGCCGATGTAGCAATGATGCAGGAGGCTCACCTGAATGTGAAGGATCAAGTGAGACTTAAAAAGGGCTGGGTTAGTCAGGTGTTTCACTCTGCATTTGACGGAAGGGCTCAAGGGTATGGTAGTCGGTATTAGAGATATTACGGTACCCTGTAATGCTATAAGACCATTGGTGTAGGAGGTACTGTTTTCATTGGTTAAGCCTGCCTGCTGGTTCCTCCCAGTAAGGCGGAGTATAAGAGACCGTGTCTCCCCAGCAGCTGCCTTATGTACCTGTGCTGCTGGGGGAAACATCTAGTGTAATAAAGCCTTCAATTGTCTCCAATCGCGCTTCTGGAGTTATTGATCGAGCATCAATTTATTACACTAGATTTTAATGAATGGAGCTCCAAATCAAGCCGGAGTGTCAGCAACTCAGCCCCCACGTGGCAAACTCAGCGGCAACCTTCAAGTGCTGGCTGGCGTGTTTCAATGGATATCTCAGGACGGCCACAATTACATCCACGGAGGACCAGAAAATGCATGTTCTGCACTTGAGGGTGAGCCCAGAGATCGACACTCTCATCGAGGATGCGGACGATTTCGAGGCCGCAATGAATCTGCTGAAAGGACACTATATTCGCCCTGTAAACCAGGTCTACGCCCGACATCTACTAGCAACGCTGCGACAAATCCCTGGGGAATCGCTGGAGGAGTTCTACCGTGCGCTCCTGGTGTTGGGGAGGATCTGTAACTGCCCGCAGGTTTCGGCCAGCGACCACACAGAACTTTTGATCCGGGACGCATTTGTTGCAGGTATGCTGTCCTCCCAAATCCGCCAGCGATTGCTGGAGAAAGAGACACTAGGCCTCAAGGAGGCACGGGCCCTTGCTAGGTCCCTGGATGTGGCCTCCCAAAACGCCCGCACTTTCGTCCCCGACCGCGCGGCAGCCCCTTGGGCAACGTGGAACCCCCCCGCGACTGACTCCGATGCATTCCCCATCCCCCCACAAGCTTGTGCTGCGAGACTGCCAGGCAACCCCGGGGGGGCTCACTGCTATTTCTGCGGGCAAGCCAAGCACCCCCGACAGCGCTGTCCAGCTCGCTCATCCCTCTGCAAAGGATGCGGCAAAAAGGGCCACTTCGTGGCGGTATGCCAGGCCCGGGCGGTCACCGCGGTCTCCGGAGGTGAATCGGGACCGCCACCACAACCCTCTCCAAGGGGCACGTGCGGCCAGCGGGCGCCGCCATCTTCCTCCTTCAGAGTCACGTGTGGCCTCCGGGCGCCGCCATCTTGTCTCTCGGACACCACGTGTGATGGATGGGAATGGACTTCACCTGAGGAAGGAGCAGTGCACTGAAAGCTAGTGATTCGAAACAAACATGGACTTTAACCTGGTGTTGTAAGACTTCTTACGATAGGAATAAGAGTCAAGCTCTGGCATATAACTAACAGCTTTCAAATAAGTTAGATGACCTTGTTAAACAGGGAACTGCCCGGTGATGATACGTAAAGCAAGTGAGTAGTGAATTAGTATCATGTGGGAATTTGGTGCATGTTTCCGCATGTTGTTTTAAGTAACATACATATTTCAACCAGTAAAGCATGTCAAATATTGTGTTCGATTTATCAGCACTGGCAAGGTTTATCAATAATTACAACATTTATTCAGGTAAGCACAACTAAACTTAACAAATAAAGTTAAGTAAAATGAACTTAACATGAGTGAAAGTTAAGACACAGCAGGGTAGCTGTAGTCCTTTAGTATGTGAGAAATTGTGGATGCTGCTGTGACCTAGACAACCACATGTGCAGGAAGTGTCACCAGCTACAGAAACTGAACTCTGGATTTCAGAACTTGAGTGATGGCTGGAGTCACTTTGGCACATCCAGAAGGTTGAGAACCACGTGGATAGCATGTTCAGAGAGGTAGTCACACCACAGATTAGGAGCATGGAGGCAGGAAAGGGAAAGGCTGGCTTTCAGGCAGTCCAAAGGAATCAGGCAGGTGGTGCTGGAATTCCCAGAGGTCCTGCTCGTAAT